>NC_135327.1:103572666-103881980 GCF_023851605.1 Tamandua tetradactyla
GACCTGGGTTCAATTCCCAGTGCCTGCCCATGTGAAAAAAAAAAGGTTTGTGCAAGTATTAAAAGCAAATTCACTCTTAGCAGCAAACAGGACTTTAACATAAGAAAAGATAGAAAAAAGGGGTTCACAAATTTCATTTTGTCTAACATTATGAAGGCAACAATAGAGTGATTTTTTTACACTTATTTTTTGCAGTCAAACAGCCCTGAGTGCAAAATCTCCATCTACCACTTGCTTATTAATAATACAATCCCATGCAAGCTATTTAAAATCTTAGAATATCCATTATATTATGTATAAGATGAAAATAACATAATCTAACTTGCAAGGTGACTGTAGAGATTAAATGAAATCACTCATGTAAAGTGCCTGGTCAATTTTTGTATTATTCTCAGTCCCCAAAGCACATCTCCATGTATACTTTAAAAGAGTTTTCCCAACACAGTGGTCCCTAAGGGAATTCATTTTCATAATAATGACTGATACTGGATTATTATGAAAAAAAATAAAGTTATATCCACCATATTTATCCTCATATGTAATTCATGTTTTAAAAACACATCAAAATGATTAAAGATTAAGTCATGTTTGTACCCAGTCTTTGGTCCTTGACACCACCCTTTGGGGATTTGTGCTCTCCACTGCTCCCCTTCCAGGACCCAGGCCGTCAGGGTAACCCATGTCTGGGCTGTTGCCAGTCACTATGAATGGGGAAAAGAGAGTTCTGGAAAGTTTGCACTGGCAATTAAGGGCTGTGGCCCAGAAGTGACACAAATTGCTTCCTGGGGTGAGTCACATGGCCTCATTCAACTACAAGTTGCCCAGGATGTGCAATCCTACCCTGCATCCCACAGATGGAGGGCTGGAAATACTTGGGGGAACAACTCTAATGCCTAAGTTTAAAAGAGATTGATGTATAAACCAAGTTTCCAATATGTTTATTTATAAGAACTATATGTAATATGGATCAGATTAGATACTAACATACACCTGTAGAAAAATGTGGCTTTCACCATCTCATTAGTTTAAACTGGGGATTATCTATTTCTAGTTTTGGATTGTTGATGTCAACTTTCCAGAGAACACCTTTGCCAGGATCCAATCTAAAAAGCTGTAAGGAGAAATTTGCTTGATGGGTACAGAATTAGATTACAGGGAATTGGATAATTTAGGGTATGGTTCATCCATATATTGGTAAAACCTAAACTATCCTTGCCCACACCACCAAACACTCTTTTTAGGGGAATGAATCACAGATTCAGTGTCTCTGTCTTATAAATAATGATAAATAATCATCAACAACTTTTATATTTCTAACTTTTGCTTTACCCTGTTACAAACCTGTTAAAACAGGTTTCTTTAAAATTTATTAATACCTTTGATAAAGCTCCATGTAATCCTTGCTATTCCTGTTTTTTTTTTTTTTGTTTTCATTTGTTTCACCAAGATGTATTTTACTCAAAAGTTGGCTCTTGTTCTTGATGTTTTGCTTAAAAGGCTTTATTTCAGAGTTAAGGGATGCCTCAGAGCTGCCTCTATTTGAGAGAAATAGAAATATTAAACAGGTTGTTGTTTCACATGCTAGATCTTTTCACTAAGTCACAGGTGCCTGGACTTGAAGAGGGTTCTTAGGTCTGATTTGGGTTCAGTGGAGAAGAAGAGATGATTAATAATGAGGTCGTGAGTCCCAGTAGAGTTCGTGACTGAGCCTCATTTTTGCCATTTTGGGGCTAAAGCAACAATGGAAACAGATTAGCAGTGTGCAGATTGCATCTCCAGAAAATAGTGGTAATTCTGGTGATAATAATTGTGTTTTGATAGGAAGGATTAATAATAATCACCAGAATTCCCAGATGGAAAGGAAGAGACAGAGAGTATAATGTCAGGGTAGAAAGGGTCTTTTTGGCAACACAATATTCTTAATATTTTTATGTCTGTGACTCTAATAAAGTCACAAAAGGCCAAAAGATATACTGATTTTATAGACTCTCTAGAAAAACAAATCATATTTAACTTACCACATCTAATTACCAGATTACTGAAGAAATATAGAGTGTTCCTTCTTATATAACTACAGAGATGAAATCAGAGCCAAAAAGGAACTCAGTGCTTAAAAGGTCAATGCTAGTTGATATGTTTCCAAAAAAGTTCTTAACATCATTGTGTGAGAAGAAAGAGTCGGCATTTCACTGAGCAAAAATATAGAAACTGTTCTCTTGGGATCCGATCATCCTTGACTAGGAGAAAAAAGAAATTCCAAAGTAGAATGATCTGTACTGCACTTTGCTGCTAACATATGGGCATGAGATATGGGGTGACTATACAGTATTGTCCGTGGGAGTCCCTTTCTTGAGAGCCACCAACTAGAGCATCGTATGTAGGGGCAAGTCTATACATCTGTGTTGGAAATGGCATGGATTAGGTAGTCAGGACATTTTGACTCTCTTCTAAAAATATTGTGATGGAGAGTTATAAGAAAAGTTAAGTGGGGAGAAAAAAACTAAACCAATGTTCCTATCCCTACTTTTTTCCTGTTTAAAAAGTCAGTATTGGGCGGGCCGCGGTGGCTCAGCGGGCAAAGTGCTTGCCTGCTATGCCGGAGGACCTCGGTTCGATTCCCGGCCCCAGCCCATGTAACAAAAACGGAGAAACAGAATACAATAAAAACAAGAAAATGTTTAAAAATGTTTCCCTTTCTTCCTTCCTTCCTTCCTTCTATCCTTCCTTCCTTCTCTCTGTCTTTCCTTTTAAAAAAAAAAAAAGTCAGTATTAGTTCTTATGTTTCAAAAAAAGGTCTCAAAATCAGTGTATAAGAAGAAAATTCAACATTTCATTGAATAAAATATACTGCTCTTCAGGTATAAATCACTCTTGACTAAGGAAAAAAAAATCTTGGAGTAGAATTTTTTATTTACTCTGCATGTCTCTGGTCTCCAGCAGAGACCATCTTAGAGTGCGGCTGAGCAGACATAGGATGAAATTAATCTTAGGCCGCAGGTCCCACCCTCAGGCTAAATTCATTACCTTGTCACATCCCATGAGGGGTTAGACGCACCTACTTCTCAGTTTTCCTTGTGATTCCTTATCTCTATGGGTTTATAGCTAATCACATTCTTGGCAGTTAGCATTTTGGAACTGGTCTGCTTTGTTTCTGTTGGGGCTCTCTGAGAAGAAGGCTATTAACCCAAATGACAAATGCCTCAGGGCATATTATCTCTTCAGCTCTTTTTGTTAATAATGCTTGAGGTTAGTGCAGTCTTGGATCTGGATTTCTCCTGGGGTATAGTGAGCTTCACTAGATCATTAATCCTGCTTTGAAGTTGATACCACCCAAATTCAATCAACATTTATTCAATACCGACTTTATGCCAAGCCCTACTGTGAATGTAGGATAAGAATTATAAGAAAAGAATACAAAGAGATGAGTTTAAGAGGAACAGTCATATAAGGAAACAATCATAATAAAATTGTATTATATTGTATTTAGCTAGTTTCAGATTTCTGAGGAAACCCATAGGAAGGGTGATGTTGGGCAAATTTTCACTGAAATGGAATGACTGGATCTTGAAGATGAATGAGGAATTTGTCGGTCAGAAAAAGAGAGAAGGACTTCCCAGTATTTCCAAAGGTACAAATTATATGAAAGAGCCTGGGGTGTTCTGTGAAGAGGGAGCTGGTCAGGGACACCACTGCACATTGGAAGAAAGATCTGTGGGTTAGAAGTGGGGTTGGTTGTTGGGAAACAGGGACAGGAAAGGGATATTTGGACTGTACCATGAAGCTCTGAATTCCAGGCTGAGGATTTGGGACTTTATTCCATTGGCAGCAATGGAGCCACTGAAATTCTGAAGCTGAGACATACCATGATGAGCTCTCCTCTTCAAGGAGAACCCTCTGGTATTTGCATGGAGGGTGGGTTGGAGGTGGGGAGGAACCAGTGCAAGGAAAATGGGTTGGGAGTTGATTTCAGCATCCCCCTCAGAGTAAAAGGAAATCAGAAGATGAGCTGTTTAATACAAAATTGAATTAGCTTGGCAGGACCTGGTGATTAAGTAAGAGAGGTGTTAATTCTTATACCTGTTCAATAAATATTTGTAGCACTCTTAATTTCATACCAGGAACTGTTCAAAATTTTGGGGATACAGAAGTAAAAGAGAAAGAATCGGGGCAGGCAATGGTGGTGCAGTGGCAGAGTTCTTGCCTGCCATGCCGGAGACCCGGATTCGTTTTCCGCTTCCTGCCCATGAAAAAACAGAAAAAAACAAAAAACAGACAAAATCACTGCTCTCACAGAGTTGGCATTCCAGTGAGAGAGACAGAAATGGGCAGTTCCTCTAATGTACACTATGGCATATGATGTTAAGTGCCATGAAGCAAAATAAAGCATTGGGTGTGTGTGTGGGAGGGGGGAGAAGTGATGTCATGTGATCTCTGAAGGTAGGCCTTAACAGATCCTGCAGCTTCTATTTTTGACCTATTCAAAAATTTCCTGAGAAGACCATGCAAAATAGCTGGTTTAGAGAATGAGAGAAGGAGGAGATAGCGGCACCCCTAACAGGAGGCAGAATTAACTGTTAGAGTGAGGTTTGTCCTCACTGAACCGCTGCTGAATGCAGCCTCATGAATGAGCCCAGATGAAATTGGCAGTAGAATTGCCCAGCCTGGAGAAGTAACAGATCTTTCATATAAGCCACTGAGCTTGGGGAGTTGTATTACTCAGCAATAAATAATGGAAACTGTGAGGAATAAGAGAGTTAACCATTCAAGAATGAGTCCTGGATCACTGGCATAAGTGACGGCTGTGCCAACAGCCAAGAGAGGGAGAACTTGAGAAAGTGAAAATCCAGAATTGCCCCATGCTTGATAGTCTGGGTCACTCCATATAGGGGCAAAGTTTTAAACTAGTATTCTTTGGGATTTACTTCAGAAGGCCAGATTTTGAAAGCATTATTTTTCTTTTAAAAACTTCAAAAAGTATAGGTCTCAGTGAGGTCTATCTTTAGTTTGAATGCATTTTAATTAAAGAATAATCACTAATTAATCATATTGTAGCTGTGATTGTCATAGCCTTTCATATTTTGTTTTGTGTTGTTTTAATTGTTCTTGGTAGGGGAGGAGCAGGGGAAGTGAGGAGAGCCAGATGGTCCCCAAATTGGTGGAAATTAGTAGACAGAACTGATACCAAAAGGAGAAAGGAATGAAATAGTACAGGCCGAGGAGCCTGGGAGAAGGACAAACTTCGCCTTTGTTTACTTTCGTGCAGTGTGTAAATGGAAGCTGACCACAGAGTAGCATTCTATCATGCCATCTGTTCTGTGTGATTTATGAAGAGTATTTTTAAGAGACTGAATTTTAATCAAGTAGCCTTTATTCTTAGGAACTAACTATTCTAGAGTTACTGCCATTCCTTTTGTAAATTGGGATGGACATGTACAGTTTTTTTTGGTTACAATATCATATATTGGGTCATAAATTAATCAGAAAAATTTTTCTTTGCCAAATATTTTTAGTTTTTTTTTGTTCAGAAATTTCAACCTAGTTATATTAATTTAAGCTGTAGCATGGTTGTAGTCATTCATTTGAGATACCAATAAGGGTATTTCATCACTCTTTTAGACAAAGAAAATCACAGAAATAATTTATGAGAGATTAATAGATCATCCTAGTTGGGTTCCATTAGCCTGAAAACGGCTCTTGCAACTCCAAGTTCCATCAATCCCCATGAGATTCAGTGCAGAAAGAGGAGATAATTTTGTGGATGATGTATTTCCTTTATGAATATAACATTTGAGTTTCAGGAAGAGAAAAAGTAACTATGACTTACCCATTCACACTACATAAATATAGCTAAATTGGCCTGCATATTGACTTTAATATTCAAAGTTCTGAGTTCATACTTTGTTAGATCACAAGCCTGAAGAGACAAAATTCAATATGACCCTCCCCCCAAAAAACAAAAAACAAAAACTTTTCTGGACCCTCTGCCCCAGGAACAAAATTTATATGGAAATTCCTCCAAAGACAAGATAATAGTAAAAACAGAGGGAAAATAATGGAATAATTATGTTAAATATATTGATTAGATATTCAAGTTGATGGCAGAAAATGACATGACCTCGGTTTAAAAAAATTTGCTTCTGACAAATACATTAAAACAATGGAACACTCAGTATCAAAACTATCGTGTTAGAAGAGTGACTTTTATGAGTGTTGAATAAATACCAAAAAGAACGTGAAGTTTCTGTATTCTCCCAAAAGACAAAGTACCCACATATGAAGAAAAAGCTGTCTTCCTGGTTGTGAAGGTTAATTTTGATGTCTACTTGGCTAGTCTATAGTACTGTTAAACACTAATCTAGGTTTTTCTGGGAAAGTGTTTTATAGATATGGTTAACTTTTACAACCAGTTGTCTTTAAGTTAACGAGATTACCCTTGATAATGTGGATGAGCCTCATCCAATTAGTTGAAGGCCATAAGAGGAAAATCTGAGGTTTCTTGGACAAGAAGAAATTTTGCCTTAAAACTGCTGCATAAAACTTCTATTTGAGCTTCCAGCCTGCCAGCCTGCCCTCCATATTTCCAGCTTGCCAGTCTCCACAACGGCATGAGCCAATTCCTTAAAATAAATCTCTTTATACACATATATGCACACACACACACACACACACACACATATGCACAAACACACACAACTCTCCTTTCGATCCCATTTCTCTGAAAAACCCTTACTAATGCATTTCTAAAACTGGACATAGGAATGTCTGCAATATAATAATGAGCATGACTGACCTTATTTTTCAATTACTTATGACCCTATAAGTCTTCCTCACAAAATCAGAAGTCCTTTAAAAGTAGGGCATACTTTTTCCTCATCTTTGTGTGTCGGAATTACACAGTACAGAGCCACATACATTTGTTTATCAGGTCTTAGCTCATAGCACTTATAACAATTGTAATTAATGTATCAAATGTGAGACTTTCTGTTTCCAAGTTTAACTTTCCAATGCAAATGTACTAAGAAATGATGATCATACATCTATGTGATGATATTAAGAATTATTGATTGCATATGTAGCATGGAATGGTTTCTAAATGTTGTGTTAGTTAATTTTTTTTAATTGATAAAAAAATGACATTTAAAATCTATATATAAATAATAATTAACAGATATTTCACCTACATGGATGCTATGCAGGACAAATCATTCAAGATGGGAGGTAATTCTTTGCAGCACGTTATCCTGCCCATTCCAGGACATCTGGCATCTCTAGACTGTACTCACTTAATATCCTTAATATCCTCTAATAAAAAAACAAAAACAAAAACAAAAAAAACTTTTCAATGGGCTGAGAACTTCATTAGGACACAGATGATGTCTGTCTAGTTCACCCTTTATTCCCAGGGATGATTGCAGTACTGGAATATGGTGGCTGCCCTGTACATATTCACAATATGACTGAATGCATGGATGAATAAACCTGTCGGCCTCTTGAGAAGGAAGGACCTAAAAGGTATTTATCTTCCCATGGATAGTAAATCTCATCATATAACCTTTCCTTTATAATGGCAACATCACATTGTTTGTGATCCAGCAACTGGGTCCTAGAAAAATCTGAGGGTTCTGTTGTCCCTGGATTTCTCAAGGATGTAAAGTCGGGCTGACATAAAATACAGGACACTCAATAAAATTTGAATTTCAGATAAACAACTAGAAAATATTCTAAAAAGTATAATTATGTTCCATTTATATAAAAAAGTCTTCATTGTTTATCTAAAATTCAAATTTCACAGTGTGTCCAGTATTTTTATTTGCGAAAGTTGGCATCTCTGACAAAAAGCCATATCCTGTGTAGAACTAGAGAAAAGCTCAGTCTAGAGCTCAACTCCAAGTTCATGGCTCTGTTCCTGCTTAGAGGACTGGTAGGAGTTCAGCTCCCCCCACCCGGGACCATGTGTAATGCACAATCATGAAGCAGGAGAAGTTGACCTTCGGGCCCTCCCAAATCGCCTTCCTACATGCCTTCTCTTTTTGTAAGAGCTGTGCAAGGACCTCGTACCTGTTCCTTTTACTTCCTGGCAATATTTGGTCTCAGAAAATATACTTCATAAGATCATTCCTACTAAGATTTAAATGGCAGATAAGGTTAGGTAATGTATTGCATTTATCAAGGGCTTTTTATTGTAAATTGGAACCATCATAGTTGTGGAATAATTAATTCCTAACTATAGAATTTTAGAATTTCTCTGAGCAGTTATAGGAGGTGGTCTAAGAGGTAAGAATTATTTTTGTTCTCCTTAAGATTAGCATTTGTTGTTTGACTGCTATATTTTCTCATTTGTTTAGACATAAATCTGAAGTTAAGTACACAGAATCCTGGTGGATTATTATGGGGAAAAGGTTACTCTAAGTTGTTCAAGGTTCCTTAACCTATGGGCATAGAAGAAAAACAGAATTTTATCTAATTAAAAAAAAAATTTATAGAACAACCCTCCTTAGCCTTCCTTTTGCCAAATGTTCTCACAAGACATTCTTGGAAAAATCCAGTAGGGTGGTTCATATTATGCCCAGGTTTTAGATGAAGAAATTGAAGTTCAGAGAGTTCAGGTGATTTGCCTCAAGCCAGAGTTCGTAATTGACAGAACTGTGATTCAAACTCAGGGTTTTTTTGTTTTTGTTTTTTTTTTTTTTGAGGACAGGGATCTTCCTGTCACATCTCAGTGCCCTCCATCCACACCCCCTGGTTGGGAAGCACCAGGATGCCCCCTGAAGCTGTTTGGGGTGTGGACCTAGGGTGTGGTTGCTGGCTAGTAAATGCCCCGTGGTTAACTGACTTTTGATTGCAAAGTTTTGAGAAAAAGCAATAATGCGAAATTACTTCAGCCAGAGATGGGAAAATGATTCAGAATCACATGCTGTTGGGCAACCAAATTTGGTTGTGAGTTTTTCTTTTCAAGAAGTTGTATTGTTCTTTATCCATGAGTAAGGCTGTAGTGGATGGTAAGTGGATCATGACACCACCATTGAGACATACTTTCAAAGCAAGTGCTGTGTTATTGGGCAGTTAAAGGGGAAGTGAAGCAAAATTGTGATGTAAAGGAACCTTATCTGTGGTGCCCTCTTTCTGACCCTTTAAGGTAGCCCCTTTCTCCATCCCTATCTTAGTCCTGAAGAGTCTGGCTAATAGTCATATTCAGAAATAATTTGGAAAATTGCTCTACTGTCATATTAGCTTATGAGTGCTTAAAGTGGAAACTCTCCTATGGATATGAGAATTTTAATAGTAAGTATATGAAAAAGCTTTGAGTTTGAGTTTCCAAAATTTGGCATTCTAGATACTACTGTAGGTCAAGGAGGGGTGTTTTATTTGGTAGGAAGCTACTGTAGCCACATTTCCTAGTCAATACCAGAGAAGAGTGACTATAGTATTATATTCAATTCAAATCAAGGTTGTAAAAAAATGGTGACATCAATGGTGAATTTTAAAACATGGATTTAAGTGCTATAAAAGATTGATAAATATTGGGATCAACATTTGTTCTATAGGGAAAAAAAGCAAGATGTTCAAAATGTAATATAGGAATTCAGGGGTTGTGGCTAGGTATTCTTCATCTTTATGAAATAAACAACTGAGAAAAGATGAAATTAATAGGATTTGGTTCAGAAAGAATTAATGGAACATTTTAATACTGGATTTCTTGACAAAAATGCCTGGAGTTACTGGAATTTATTACTGCAGATGTCACTTAGACTAGAAGGTGGCATGACATAGTGCAAGGTGCCTAGTTTTGGAGACAGACATACCTGGTATTTGCTCTGACATTGTATCAATTACTGAATCTTTTGAACCTTGATTTTTCTCCTCTATAAATTGGGAGCAGTGATATGTAACTAACAATTTATTCTAAGAATATTCTAAGATATGAGCTGTTATTGCAAAATACCTATTAAATGGATATATAGAACTTAAGTGATATTCTTACACTTCCCTTTCCCTTTCTTGTTTTACTAGATAATTTATAGATAATCCTGCCTAAATGTAATGCACCAATTAGTCATAGTTCCTAGGCTAAAGCAATGCCTTCTTAAAGAAAAATAACTGTAGAAAATATTGGAAGCTGTTTTGGTTTACTAAAGCTTCTGGATTGCAATATACCAGAAATGGATTGATTTTTACAAAGGGGATTTGTTAGGTGACAGATTTACAGTTGTAAGGCCATGAAAATGTCCAGATTAAGGCATCCGGAGAAAAATACCTTGTCTCTGAAGAAGGGCTGCGGGCATCTGGGACACCTCTATCAAATAGGAAGGCACATGGCCCACATCTGTTGGTCCTTGCTCCCAGTTTTGTTGCTTTCAGCTTATAATTCCAGTGGTTTCCTTTCTTTCAGCATCTGTGGGTCCTTTCTTAGCTTCTCAGGAGCAAACTCTGGATTTCATCTTTTAGCTTAGCATCTCCTAGAGTATTTTCCTGTCTGCATCTCCAAGCATCTGTGCTTTCTTCAATATATCTTTCTCTTAAAGAACTCCAGTAAGTGGATCAAGACCCACCTTGAAGGGGTGGACTCATATCTTCATGGAAACAACCTAATCAAAGGTTCCTACCCAGCAAAAGGTCTGCCCTCACATGATTGGATTCAAAGAGTATGGCTTTTCTGGGGTAGATAACAGTTTCAAGCCAGCACAGAAGCACATAGAGTTAAAAAGATAGAACTGAGCTTTCAGAGTTGGAAAACACTTTTTACCCTAATTTGATCTCACTGTACTTTCACATTGAATATATATATGAAATGTATTTCATGACCCTTAAGTCAATAACCAATGTTTTATGGTCCCAAATTTGAGCTTCCTATATAAAATCCCTATATAGGAATTTCATTTCCTAATATATAGAGAGTATGCATATGTAGGTATATATATATATATATAATGAACCTCACTAAACATGCTCTAAACATGGCAGCAAGGATTCATGAAATATTAAAACAATGTGTTGTAGCTTATTTCCTGAAAGTAAGAAACCATTTTAGAAGTGGAAAGTTTTGGCAAGGTCCTAATATATAAAAATTATACAATGGCAAATAAAAGGGATGGGACAGGGAGAAGAGGCTGCATTTGATGTTCTGGATTAACTATGGAAGATTATTACAATTAAGGAAATATGTGCCAAGATAATGGGACTACTGAACTTGAATGATCTTCATGGATAGTTTCTAGTTCTTTATATCTTATCAGGAAGGAAAGTCAAGGAGAGTGGATAAGACCATGATAGGAATTGAAAGCCTGAGCGTATAGGATCTTTATGGTATTTTGAGGACTTTGTCTTTTTCTTGGGGTAAATTGGAGAATTATTAAAAGTTTCTGAGCATAAAAGTGACATGATATGACGTATGTGTTAGTAGGATCCTTTTGAACACTATGTTGAGGATAGAACATAGGGAAAAAACATTGAATGTAATTAGGAGGATCTTATAATAATCAGTTAAGCCATGATGGGTCCTTATATAAGGCTGGTGACATTTGAGGTAGTAAAAATTCTGAATTTGTTAAGAAGATAGAACCAATAGGATTTCTTGATTGATTGAATGTGAGAGTAAAAGAGGAATCAGGAATAACCACAAGGTTTCTGCCTTAAGTTATTTGACGAAGGATCTTGCCACGAACTGAGATGGGGAAGTCTGGTGGAGCAGGGCTTTGGGGGAAGGGTTTGAGGAATAGGGAGTTTGGTTTTAGTCATGTTAAGATTGAGATGTTTATTAACATCCAACTGAACAGTCAAGAGGCAGATGAATAAAAATCTGGGATTCGAGGGCTAGAGATATAAAGTTGAGAATTGTAAGTGAAACAAGCCATGAAACTGAATGAGATTATTCAAATAAGAGAAGATCTTGACTGAGTTTTATTACACCCCCAGCACTTTGAAGCTGGGAAGATTAGGAGGAGACACTGAAGGAAATGGGGAGGAATTGACCAGTAGGTAAGAAGAATCAAGGAAGAGTTTTAGTTTTATTGTAGAAACCAAATGAAGAAGGTGTTTCAAAAAGCTAGGAGTGATCAAATATGTCAGATGTTGATGGTCAGCCACAATAAGAACCATAAATTGACTCTTTGATTTGGCTATGTGGAAGTCATTAATGGACTTGATGAACCTCTTTAGTGAAATGGCAGAGACAGACATACAGTCTCTCCCTTAACCTTTAGAGGGCCCAAAATAAGGGTACAATTGGAGATTCATGTATTATATATCTAAATTGTTTAGTTTCAAGTTAATACAGCAAGTAGCAGACATCTTACTACTTTGAAGCAATAAGCATGAAGAAAAGACCAAGAAAATAGCAGAAACATTGACCCTGATATAGTCTAGCCACAGCACCAACATCAGAAGCTGCCTAACAAGTTTAGGAAAGAAAAGAGAAGGCACTCTTATCCTCCCATTATCACATAGAAAAACATGTCTGGTTCTGGGCAATCTCTTGAATATGCAGTGTGGGTCCACATTGTTGCCCTTCTTATAGTGGCAGCATTGAGAACAAATTTGTCAGTGGGAGAATATACAGGTGGCTTGGGATTGGGAGTGCCAGGTACTTGCAGAGGTTGTCTGGAAACATAAGCTACCTTGGGGTCCAAAAGATATTGCCTTCTCTTCTACAAGGAAGAAGTCATGTCTCCTTTGTGGGGCTGAGCTAGTCAACACTTTCCATTAAGAGAAGGGAGAGCTCCAGTCCCACATAACTTTGTAGAATGAGCTTCCAGAGTCATTTTTGGACAATCTTGATCTTGAACTATAAGATATATTCTGTGACTTTCAGTGGAACAAATTCTAACCGAGTCATAGGTATTCAACAAGTATTTTACCAAATGACATGAATAAGAAAACAATACTATGTCATAATATGTAGGCATTATAAATAGTAAGTCAGAGCTATAAAAATGATGTTTATTGTGGTTTCATTTATTTATGTGTGCATTTATATTAGGTATATGTGTGTATATATATTTTATACATGCCTAGCATATATTTTCATTCTAGGTACATGTATGTATGTATAGAGAAATGGCTGATAATTTATAAAATATTAGCAGTGATTATCTCTGGATTACATGATTTTTAAGATCATTTTTATTTTCTTTTTCATTTTTTTGGTTTGATTTTTTTAAAATGTCCATTCATTTCTTTTATTATGAGAAAAATAGAAGTTTAGGAAGGAAAACCAATGACATGTAGATATTTATCTATCATTTATATATGTGAAGATAAATTAATCCATTTCTCTCTACATTTTTGTGAAAAAAATAATTTTGTTCATTCCTTAGCCAAACCTCTACTTTGATTTTAATTATAACAGTATTTCTCAACATTTTTCCCATTGTTTCTTCCATAGACATTTTTTCCCTAATTCCTTTCCTCACCTGACTCCTACCATGAATTTTATTATATATACTGTATTTGTAGGGTCACAGATTATTTATACTGATAGCTAAGTTTTGTGTCCTCCAAGAACCAATTTTTACCCCCTTGGGAGCAATATTGACTCTGGGGAGCATGCATGACATAAGACATGGGCATTTCGTGCCTTGAAATTAATAAATGTGTTTGATAGAGGTGAATGTGCTTCTTTTTCATCCTCCATATCTCTCTTTCTCTGTTTTCACTCAGTACAGTATTTTACTCCAAAGAAACACTTGACTGTTCATCAAATGATTGAACATTAAAATATTAGTTGAGGGTATTAATCTAAAAAGTAGAGTAGGCTTAGTTCTTCATATGACCACTGACTCACTCAAAATTTCTACTTCTCCATCATGAAGTTACCCCTCCCTTTAAGTCCCTAAATACTTATTCCAAAGTCCTGTTCCAAATTCCTGCTCAAAGTTCTCATCTTATTTTGCATTCTTCCTTGTAGTTCTTATGAAGTACTGCAAGAAATACTTGTTTTCACAAATCAGTTGAGTTTATATTTGTTCGGGCACCTGATCTGGACTGCTTGCTCTCTGTATCCTGATATGTCCTAATAGCTCCTCCATGCTGCTGCCTCTCCCTATATCCAGCCTTTAATTCCTAGTGCACAGTTGACACTACTGGGTTTTTAATATAGTTTTTTTTTTTTTTAACATGGGCAGGCACTGGGAATCGAACCCGGGTCCTCTTGCATGGCAGGCGACATTTTTGCCTGCTGAGCCACCGTGGCCTGCCCTAATATAGCTTTTATTAATGCTTGAGGACACCCCAGGAGTTATGATGTAGGCAAAGAAAACTTAACAATGCTTCAGTAGTCTCTGCTTCTAGGCCACACTTCTCTACAGAGTACCCCTACTGGCTGTGGCTCTTCTGAGGCCCTGCATGTGTTCGGGGGCAGCTTCTCTTCCCTAAACCAGGGGTTCCCTTCATATTTCCTCTTCTTACCTGTCTCCCCTGGCCACTCCAGGGTCCCAAACTTTTTTTCTCTGGCCTAATCCAAAGGAAGGAAGACATCAACAAAACAGGGAAACAAACCAACCAGAACAAGCTATCTCATAATAGCCCTTGAGCTATTCTATCTCAAATGAAAACTGCTTTTTATATCACTATACAGAAGGATTAAAGATTTAATCTGAATGAAACATCTGCATTTAGATACTTCATTGTTTTTCTGAAAACTAATTCTACATCTGCATTCCTTCCATCATTTGTAACAGACACTCAAAAAAACAGCTGTTTATTGAGTGTCTACTATGTGCTAGACACTCTACCAAGTGTTCGGGATAAAGCAATAAACAACAACAGACACATCCTCTACATTCATGGAACTGACCTGCTTACAATTAAAAGCCTAGACCAAATCCCATTGAGACCATTTAGAGAGTGTCTTTAAGAACCAAGTCCAGTTTCTACCCTCAAATACATAAGCTACTTGTCATCCTCTTAATAGCACTTTCCTACCTCCATTGTTAGCCTTACAACATTAGAAGTGAAGAATGACAAAACTCTGAACTGTATCAGTAATAAATAACTTAATCTAGTGAAGTCTTTTTCCAACACTATGTCTGAGGACAGGCTGCATCAAAACCATTTGGAAGCTTAAGCGCGCGCACACACACTCACACACACACAGACACACACACAGTGCAATCACATCAATAGAGATGCAGAAGAGAGTTAAGAATGGGGTGAATCAGAAATCTCTTGTTTTCATAAAATGACTGCAAAGTATTTATCAACCACACTTGTGAAAACTAAGGAAGAAAAAGCAGTTGATTGGGAATGTGGAGAAGTAAGTTGTAGGGGTGGTGCCCAGGTTCTCCACAGCCAGATCCCATCATTGTGCACCTATAGTGCTGTCCCCATCCCTTTCCCAAGTACATGACCTTCCTGTCTTCCCCAGATCAGATACATGCAGGTCATGGTAGAAGCGATTGTCCTTCTTTCTCTTAACATCTTATAATGCAGTATATGAATTCCAGAAATTGTGTCTATATATAATTTGCATATACCTACTTTTGCTAGAATGCAAGTTTGTGCAGTCCCCTCCTTCAAGTCTTCAGTTGGTATTTCTCCCCCAGCCTTGGGAAAAGTCAACCCTGCCACAGGAGAAGTTCCCCACTTGATATTTTCTATCTGTCGAGAAAATTCAAGGCCTGCAGATTTTGGCTGGATTCTAATTAGGCTCTCCTCTACCCAGGTTCTAGTCCCATAGGATGATTGGATTCAGACTCCTGATCAATCTCCAGCAAGAGTCCAGAAAGCAAATGCACTCTGCCAAAACTGGAGCCTTACTTATTGTCCCACAGGCAATATATTAAGAAAGTACAGTTCTCTTGTATACATGTCTTGGATGAAATTCCTGGTCTAAATATAACCTTGGCATGATTGGGTTATGGAGCATCTGATTCTTTTCTGGGCCTGGCTTATTTCAGGAATCACCTCATTAACTGTGAATGGCTCTATTTTAGCCATCCTGGTGATGGCACCAGCTGCACTTATATTATTTTTTATTTTTCTAGTTAAAATGTTTTAATTATGAAACATTTCAACATATAGAAAATAATGTAACAGATGGCTGTTCTTCCACCATCAGAGCTAACAATTCTTTCAGATCTCACTCTTTTTGTATGAAAAACTTTGAGACACAGCTAAAGAAACCTGTATCCTCAACTCTTTCCACACCCTCCATCCCTGCAATAGCTGCTATCCCAAATATGTTGTCCATATATAATTTTATATTTTCCCCATATGTATATTTATCCACAAGCAATTTGTAAATTTGTTTTGTGTTTTAAGTTTACATATATAATACTAAACCAGGTTAAATTTAATAATATCTACATGAATTATGGCTATATTTCGAAAGAACAAAATTAAATGGAAAAAAAACCCTCTTATTAAAAGAAACAGAGGAGGAATGATCTTGATTTCCCCATCACATAGAGTACTGTATGTCCAGTTAAATAGGACCCAAATATATCAATGATATCCATTTTTTAAAATAAGTTAACATTTATTTGTGCATTTAAAAACAATTAAGGGCAGGCCACGGTGGCCCAGCAGGCAGAGTTCTTGCCTGCCATGTGGAGAGCCGGGTTCGATTCCTGGTGCCTGCCCATGCAAAAAAAAATAAAAACAAAAACAAAAAACAATTGAAGGTAAGGAAAAGAAACTCTTCCCTCCTCCCCCATGGAAAACAACAAACAACAATATATTAAAGGAAATTGACTTTTTCCTTGTAGTCAAAGGACTGATGACATGTTGAAGACATGACCACAACTGTAAACCTTTGAGGAAAATGTCTCACCAGAAAATGCCACATAAGTTAGCAAAACGTGGGATTTGAGTTTGGGAAATCCAAAATGTATATTTGGAAAAACCCGTCATCATTTTAGTAGTTTAAAGTTGTTTCATGATCATATTAGTTAGCAAAACATGAAGGAAAATAGGTTAACACATAATGTTTTCACTTTGCCATTGGGAAAAATCTATTACTGTTAGACATATAAGTATTTTGATAATATAAAGCGTGGACACAGTAATACTTTAATTATTTGGAAATTATATAATAAGAAGGACATGATCAGTGGTTTAAACTGTCACTGTTCCCTCTTTATTGTTTTTTTTTTGCTGATTTCAAAATTTGTGTGTTATTCTTATACAGTGTAGTAAATACTGAAACTCATGAAGAGAACAAATTGTTCACAATTCTTTTATCGAGAAATAAACCACTGTTAACATTTTTGATATATTATGAACATCTCCTATATAATTAAATAGTTGTCTACAGCCTCATTTGCTTTAATAATTTTTAAAATTATGAAATAAATAATGATTATTATTTAAAAATCCAGGCAGTACGTACACACATATACATACACACATATATACACATACACAAATGTTTCCTATTTCCTGCTACCACTGCCTACCCAAATTTCACTCTATAAAAATAAACACTGTTTGGTACATATTCCTCCTTGTATTTTCTATGCAAACAATAGTTATCCTCGTATACTATTATGCTTCTTTATTTGTTCATTTAGTAAATGTGCTAGGCTGTTCCATTGATGACTCCAATAAGTATGTCACATTCACATCCTCATGTAGTCCTGTCCCACATTTTGTCTGGGCAAATTCGTGGAAGCTGAGTGTTCAGAAGAACTTGCACACTGGTGCTTGTTCTGTTGGATCTCTCCTTTTGGGACCCAGCTACAATGCTGTAAGGAAGTGAGTATAGACTTCTGGATAAAGAGAAGCTGCGTGGAGGGTAGCTGTGGTGTTCCAGCTGGCAGCCAGCACCGACTGATGGATATGTTGATGAAGTATTCTTGCACGTTCCAGTCCAAGTCCAGCTGCTAGTTGAATGCAGCACCGTGAGTAAGCCAGCCAATACCAGAAGGAGCATAAGAGCACCTCCAATAACTCCACAGAATCCTGAGAAATAACGTCATTGTCTTAAGTCACTAAATTTTAGGATGGTTTGTTGTGCAGTGATCAGTAACTGAAGCAGTAATATATCAGTTCATTTTATCTGCTTTATATGTTTAACAATTTCTGCCTAGTATTCAATTATGTGAATATATGACCACTATTAATTAATACCTACCTGACGGATATTTGCCTGTTTGCATCCACAAGTATTGCAGTGGATATCATATTTAGTACTAAGACAAATAGCTCAATATACTTTTTTTTCATATAACTCTGAATATATCCTTAGGGTAAATTTCTAGAAATCTCTGAGGCAATAGATGTGCAGTTTTTAAGACTGTTGATATCTATTGCCAAAATGCCCTCAAGCAGAGGTGAGATATCTTTATTGTTTAGAATGGGCACACTGAAGATAAGAAAAGTTGCGTTTAATCACTGGTAGTCAGGTTGTACTCTGGTTTGAATAGCGTTAGCTAATTATTTGGACTAAGATATAAAACATAATTGGGGGTGGAGGGACAAACAAACTTCTTTTAATGTCTCCTGGAGTGGTGATCCACCCAGAACTAAGCATTATTGCTCTTAAGATTCAAGTTTGTTATTATCAGTTTTAAAAAGCTGAAAGAGGAGAAGGATTGTGACTATGGACAACCTCTTTAGAAAACAACTTTTCAATATCTAGTTAAGTGGAAGGTACACATTATTTTGATCCAGAACTTTCATGTCTAAGTCTAGCCTAGAGTAAATTTTATGTGGAGACACAAGGATAGGAACATGTAAAACAGTATTGCTTGTAATGAGAAAGAAATCTTATGCTTATCAATAGGAAATTGGTTGTATGTTCATGCAATAGAATAGTTCAGTGGAAAGGTTATTACAGATCCTTATGTCAACACACACAAATCTCACAAGCATAATGATCACCCAGAAAGAAAGAAAGAAAAAAGAAAAAGCAGCTTACAGACATTCATACTACATGAAACTATTTACACTTTGTTTTAGAAACATGAAAAAACTATGCTGAATATTGTTTAGGAATACATACAGAAGAAGAAACAATATAAAATGTATGAAAGTGGGCATTATATTCAGAATAGTAGTTATACCAAGGGGAATGTGATCAGATAGCAGTACTCAGGGGCTTCAAAAGTAAGATAATGTTCTGTTTCTTAAGTTGAGAGGTATGTATCTGGCAGTAACATTTTATACACATTTCATGTGCCTTAAATATTCTATATATAATTTTTTTTAAGGATTGTGTGTGTGAGGCAGTTGCAGGGGGTGGGGGATGCCAGATGTCTTTTCTTTGGCGTGGTATTTCTTGATGCCGAAATGGGGAAAATAAAAGTGGTAAATGAGGAATTCCCTGCCATCTATACCATCAGTTCATTGGTGTTTTGTCCCTTCTGACTAGTAGTGGAATCCCCCATATTTTGGAAATATTTGGAAGATCGAGAAAGTTTTCCAGTGGATAGGGTTTTTTCTCACTTCCTTTAAAATACTGCCTAATCATGGCAATGCATTTATAGCTCAATTGGAAATATAATCCATGGTCCATGCTTCTACCAGTTGAGAGGCCAATCTTTCACCTTCCTTTATAGGGAAATGGTAGAAGGCAAATGTTATAATGGATAGAACATGAATTGTATAACCAGACCATCTTGGAATGAGATCCTGGCTTCTCCCCCTACAAGTTGTATCAATTTGGTAAGTTATTCAACTTTTCTGATCTGTTGTGAGAATCAAATAGGATACCCTATATAAAGTATAGAGAAGCTTAGTCATGATGTAACTTTTCTTAAGGCATTACAGTCTTTGTATTATTCTGGTGATATCTGTAATCATGGAATTGTATGTTTGTATTTAAAAAAACCAGGTTGAAAGTCATACCTTGAAACCAAACCAGGGATTCACAGAATGATTATTTTTCCCTGGCTAAATATTAATTGTAGGTTGAAAAAGTCAATCAGAAGGTCACTCTCAGATCTTGCTGTTGAATTACCTATTACTTATCAAAGCTAAGAATTTTTCCCTCACATGTAACTGCACAGTAGAGAGCCCTTTATTCTTATTAAAACAGAAGAAAGTATACATATTGGTATTTGTTCCTTCCATTTGCAAGTTGGTATTTATGACAAATCTTTTCCTTTCAATTAGAAAAATTATAGTATTTAAATCCATAAAATTTTAAGTGGTCTTTAGAGACCATTTCTAAACCAGTCACTACTATTTTGCCTTGGCCTTCTCCATGGTTTGCTAGGACCTGCCATGGGAAGGATGATTGCTATGGCACTTTTGTGGGAATCAGGGCTGGGGAACTGTCATGGCCTCCTGAAACTCTGGCTAATGTTTTGCTGTAGAGTAATAGTTTTTTGGCTCTGATTCAGGCCTCTCATGTCTTCATGAAATTATGACAACTTAATTTGTTAGCTTGCAATTAGGGTAAAATCTCAGACCCCTCATAGTTCTTAACAAAACCTTCTCATTAACCTTATTATGCAGAAGGGAAAGAGAGAGACAGATGAAGCAACTTGCTGGAGGTTATTTAAGTAGTAAGTGGTGGGTGCTAATGTGAATTTGGCAGGTGGGGTCCATTGTCCAGGGTCTTGCTCACTTAATCACTATGCTTTATGTCTTCTTTATAGCAGCTGAAACTAGGTTCTCTGAGGTGTCAAATGATACCAACTTCCCCATGCTGATGCTGCTGGCCCATGTACACACATGAAAGAGCCAGGCCCAAGACCAGCATTGCATAAACTTTCTTGAGGACAAGAATCACCTGGGCAGCTTATGTTTTCAAATAGGTCCAGGCCTAAGCCTTAGAGATTCTAATTAGGTAGTCCTGTGGGTTAGCCCAGACTTGGTTAACAAGCAACCCAGGTGACTCGTGTCATCCAGAAAGTTTGGCTATATTGTTCTGCATCAATGGTTAACAAATTGGGGTGTGTTTTCTGATCAGCAATAGGCACTGTTGATAAAAGAAAGAGATACCTATAACTGGAGGCTACGGCATCAGGATATTCAGCATTGTGACCCAGGTGTTTGGGGACTAAAGAAACTATTGGTTCATGAGGGTAGGGACCAAGGTTGTTTGTTTGTTGTGAAATACAAAGTTGTTGGCACAGTGCTTAATTGATGTATTCATAAAATACTATCCAATTGCAATTTTCTAGGGTTTTCACAGTGTAACCCTGTACTAATCAGAGCTCTTGTGATTTCAAATGATGAAAATTTCTCATAAGCCTGCTGAAGGGAAAATTTTTGGTTAACATACCTGAACAGTCGAGAATTGATCTGACTCCAGGCATAGTTGGATTCAGATGCTCAATGTTATCACATATCTAGTATTTCTTTCCCTTTCTTTTCTTCCCTTCCTCCCATTGTCCTTCCTCCCTCCCTCCCTCCCTTCCTTCCTTCCTTCACATCAGTCAGGGTTCTCCAGAATAAAAGAGCCTCTAAAGGTTCTACAGAACCAAGAAAGAATGAGAACAATGATAAGGAATTGGCTTATACAGTTATGGGCTGAAAAGTCTGAACTCATAGAATAGGCTGGGGTTTAGAAATTCCAGTGAGAGTGATGTTGAATTCTTGAGTCCAAAATCCTTAGACTGGAAACTCAGGATGGAGTGCAGGATATATGTAGTCTTGTGTTAGGATTCCTTCTGATCTTAGGAGCCCCAGTTCTTACAGGTAAGACCACCCTCTGATCGGATGTGGTCTAAACACATTAGGGAGTGCAGGCTCCTATACTTAAGGTCAACTGATTGTAGATTCTAATAACTGATTGTAGATGCTAATAATGTTTGATGTTTGGCCAAACTAGACACCGTAGCCTAGCCAAGTTGAGACATGTAAAATTAATCATCATGTTTTCTCTCTCTCTCTCTTTTCTATTTCAACTCTGATTTCCTTTACTTTCTCGGTAGGCTTTGTCTCCACAGGGAAAGAGAAAGCCAAGGGCATCTCCAGGTCTATGTGATACCTACAGCTTAAGTTCCAATGGATTTAAGTCTCTTTCCTTGATAAAACTAGCAAAATCCTGGAGTAGAGTCTACTATCTATCCATCATTACCTAACTATCCAAACTTATCTTTCTATTAATCTATATCATCTATCTATCATCTATTTTTCTATCTATTCCAAATCAGGCCATTTAGACACCTCTATCTCTAGTTCTATCTATCATCTCTATATCTGTATATCTATATATCTATGTATCTATACTAATTCCCATTTGTGTGTGTATACTTGGGGGGGGGTGCACTGTTTAAGCTTGGGTTAATTCTACCCAAACCATACGGATTGAGCAAGATTAAATTTAAGCGAGGAGCAAGAAGAGGAGGTGGGTCACTTAAACCTGGGGTTGGGGATTGGGTGGGGGATATTGTGTGAGCAAATATATGTCCATCAAAGACTCAAACCTACATTTCCAGCCTCTCATCTTTTGGCCTATTGCCCAGCTTTTTCATGACCCACCTGAATTCCTTTCTGTTCCATTACTATTCTGCACCTTTCTACAATCTATGCTTTTTCCCAAGGTATTCTGTTGGTTTAAGGTTCCTAGAGCTCTCCTCTCACCCCACTACCTTATTGTAATCATCCATATTATTGTTCAATTAAAATTGCTTTTACTCTCTGAAGCCCCTTTACTTCCTCCTTTTTCCTCTGTCTCCTCTAAAGAAAGAATTGATTTCTCCCACTCTTACATGAATGTTGATTCTTCCCTTGCCATACTTGTACCTGCCAATTCTACACTGCACTCTGTGGCACATGGATAGCTTTAAGGGAAGGTGTGTACAGGACTTGAACATCATTTTCACTCCTCATACTATATGCATTCACATCCAGTCTTATGGATGACCAACTAGTTGAAAAACTCTAGAAAAGAAAACTACTCAAACAACATAAAAACCAGTCTCTACATTTTCTAGTTCATTGCAAATGTAGACACTACTTTTCTTATGAAAAATAGAAATGAGCAATTTAAAATGGTGAGGTGAATGGTAAAGCCAGGTGGTCTTCTAAAGAAGACAAATATTTAGGACCATCTGTTACAATTACTTTTCCATATTGCATGTTAAAGTAGAACATCTGATGGTGAGGCCATATGTGTGTATATGTGTGTTTAAAGTGCTTGATTAACAAATATCACATTTTTGTTCATGTTAATTATCATAATTTATTTCTGAAGGGTAATCATGGTTTACCTACATCATTTAGTTACTAAAGAACTAATACTGTATTGCCAGGGATGAATTACAAACCTCCTACAGGAAAAGGCATAACAACCTGAATGGGAATTAGTAGTTTTGTATAATTTTAGTTCTAATTACACAATTTATTTAAAAGTTTTGGGAACTATCTGAAATAGCAGATAGAGGTAAAGTCTTAAGATGTAGGAGTTGCCTCTTAGTTTTCTTGCTTTCAGAAGTTTTCAGTTTTGATATTTTTCCATGCATATGCTTAATAAAAAACAGAGAAACGAAAATAACACTTCTTGAATTAGGGGTTAGATATTTTTAGTTTATATAACTTGAATAAATGAAGTATGCAACTTTCTGATATAAACATCTTAAGTATTTCTGAACTTGTAACATGATGGTTTGGTTAAAAGGAAAAGGATTAGTGATACACGTGAAATGTACAGAAATCCCATATCTGTTTCAATAGGTAGGGACTAAATCATGCAACATAGATACAAGCATTTGGTTATCTAGAAGACATTCAACATTGCAGAACTCAAGCCATTGATAATTTTTATTAGCTCTTACTCTCAGATAAAAAAAGAATCTGAGAAATCTGGCCTTATTTGGAACCCCTTAGTCTGAATTCTGAAAAAGCAATTAGATTTTAGAAAGCATTTATCTTTCACCATGAACTTGACAATGTCTCAATACTTAATGACTTTTTTTGGTGAGATCAGTGGGAATACTGATGAATGTAATTTCTTGAAAATAAATAATGAAATGTGTCAGCATTTGTAAGATTTGATATTAGTGAACCAATATTTTCCAAATGACCAATGTTTGATGTCATAAAATCACATGTGGGTTAAAGATCCATTTAAAGTGCAAAATATACCAATGCTTTTAATGTAAGCAATGAAATGTTCACTAATATGGTCCTGATTTCACATTGCAACTAACCATTAAGAAAATACCTCGGGTTAAGTTTTGTACAATATCAAAGAATATCTACAATTATCTAAAAAGGTTATTTATGTACGCTTCCATTTTCCAGCTATACAACTGTTTGAGGCAAAGTGTTCTTTCAGTACTTCAACCAAAATAACATATTGCCACATACTGAATGTGGAAGCATATATGAGAATCTAGCTGTGTTCCATTAAAATAGTCATTGAAGATAGATTAACAAAAAATATAGAAAAGTGCACTTTTTTCATTTAATATTTTTTGTTTTAGAAAATAAAATTACTTTTCATGAAAAATGTTACTTATATTTACATGGAATGGATTTATTATTATTATTTTTAAATGAATTAATAAATACGTCCTTAAACATCTCTAAAGTAGGATACATCCCTAAACATAACCTATATTAACCAAAGCTTTTGAAATCCTCAATAATTTTTAGGAGTAGAAAGTAAGAATTGGCAAACTATAGACCAGAGGCCCAAATATGGCCTGTCATTTGCTTTTGTAAATAAAGTTTTATTAGGATACAGCCATGCCCATTCATTCATGTGTTGTCTGTGGCTGCTTTTGCACTACAGGGAGAGTTGACAGAGATTATATGGCCTGTAAAGCCAAAAATATTTACTATCTGGCCCTGTTGGAAAAATGTCTTTAGATCAAATAGTTTAATAACTATTAGTATATATAAAGGAACCATAAATAATGGAAGGCAGTGAGAAATATGTACTTTGGTAAAAGAAAAGTGACTGATTTGGGCCAAGAACAGTTTAATTGTGGAGGTGGTATTTTGAGCTGGGTCTTGAAGGTAGATAGAAATTTGGACAAAGGGAAGTTGAGTTCCAAACCTGTAGAAACTTGAAGGTCTTACTAAGGTCATTAATATATGTGCTACAGATGGCTAGAAAACACAGACAGATTTTGAGAAAAGGAAACAGGCCAACCTGTGTCTAAGGCAATATTCTGGCAGCATTCTGGAGGGAGGGTTGGAGCCAAAAGGGTTGGAGACAGGGAGGCTGTTTTAATGATAGAGATGAAATATGATAGAGTTCTGCCTAAGGAAGATGGCATTGGGAAGAAAGTGGGATAGGTAGTTAAGAGAGTTGTTTTTTATTTTGATTCAGCAGGTTTTAGCTCCTAATTTGTTGAGACAGAGAGATATTAAAAATTAACAGAGGTTTCTAGCCAGAGTGACTAATAGGATGGTATTATCATTAACACAGAGAAGGAACACAGGAGGAAAACAGGGTGAAAAATTGCAACCTCTATAATCTTAGATCAATTTATGTGTGAATAAAATATAAAAGATACATATAAAGTCTATAGCTGACTTTTGAGAGGAAGTTATTAAGTAAATTTCCTTTTTAAATTGGATTTGAGTCCAACGGAAATGATGAGCGTTGCTTTTGTTGGCTGTTTGCCTGACACACAAGCTTAAAAACAAACATTAAAAGATCTCTCCATTTCATTTGCAAACATTGCACAATCTCGGTCAATAACATAGGAACTCTTGTCTTTGGTATTGAAGTTTTGAGACTTAGTTGAGTACTTCCTCACCTACTGAAATAAGCCCCAGTCTACCCCCTGAGAATATGCTGGCTCTGTTTATAGAATCATGCCCATTACTCATTACTTATGAAGATGTATGGTGTGCTGGTTTGAAACTGTTATGCACCCCGGAAAAGCCATGTTCTTTTAATCCTAATCCAGTCTTGTGGGGGCAGAACTATTGCTTGGGTGGAACCTTTTGATTAAGTTGTTTCCACAGAAATGTGGTTCACCCAATTATGGGTGGAATCTTTTGATTAGATGGGGATGTGACCCATCTAATCTTAATTAGTTTACTGGAGTCCTTAAAAGAGTCGACAGAAACACAGACACAGACATTTGGAGATGCTTGGAGAGCTGACATAGAAAGCCACTGGAATCAGAAGCTGAAAGCAATGCAACCCAGGAGCAAAGGACCAGGAGATGCCAGCTCTGTGCCTTCCCAGCTGACAGAGAAACCCTGGACATGATTGGCCTGTTTTGAGAGAAGGTATACTCTTGTTGGTGCCTTAATTTGGACATTTTCACAGCCTTAGAATTGTAACTTGTAACTTGATAAATCCCCTTTATAAAAGCCAATCCATTTCTGGTATATTTGAATCCAGAAGTTTTAGCAGATCAAAACAGATAGCCTTTTAACTTTCATTTAGGACACTTACTTAGGAACTGCTATCTTAGTTTCCCAGCTGCTAAAACAAATACCATACAGTGGGTTGGATTAACAACAAGAATTTATTGGCTCATGGTTTTGCAGTAAAGAGAAGTCCAAAACTGATGCATCAGCAAGGTGATGCTTTCTCCCCAAAGACTGCAATGTTCTGAAGCTGAATGCTTGCAATCCTTATGATCTTGACTTCTCTGTCACATGGCAATGCATATTATACCATCTTCTCCTTTTTCTTTGAAATTCCATTGACTTCCAGCTCCTTGCCTCTCATGGATTTCTCTCTACAGCCTTCTCTATAAGGTTTCCAGTAATAGAATTAAGATCCATTCTGATTCAGTTGATCACACCTTAACTAAAAATAACATCTTCAAAAAATCCTATTTATATTGCATTCATACCTCCAGGAACGGATTCAAATTTAGAACATATTTTTTCTGGGGTACATAACTCCAAGCTGCAATGCTTGCTTACTATCTAAAGTATATGAATAAGACCTCAACTATGTCCTCATCAGAAAGGAATGTCTACCTAGACATCACATCACATGTTTGCCTGAGTGAAAAGATATTTATTGACAATCATTCTTAGTATAAGCAGCCTGTCTTGAAAGTAAACATCTTAAAAGGGCAGGGTTTTCTATGTTACTCAATGCTCTATCCCTAAAAGACAGAAAAGTTTCTAGAATACAAATAAATATTGAATAAATTGAGGTGTCCTTTATTGATCTTTGGGTAGACTTACTCCCACAGCCAATCATGACCCAGTCTTCTCAGTTCTAAGTGATTCTCTAACATGTCTATAGCTCTCCATATTCACCACTACCAACTGCAATAGTCTGTTTAATTGATTTCCCTGCCTCTGCCTTGGTCCCCTCTGTGGTGGACAGAATAATACCCTACCCCACCCCCACCCCCATAAGTTTGCATCCTAATTCCTGGAATTTGTGAATGTATTAAGTTATATAGCAAAGGAGCATGAAGGTTGTAGATGGTTAAATTGCTAATCAGCTGACCTTAAAATGGATTAATCTGGGTTGTTTGGGTGGATCCAATATTATCAAAAGGACCTTTAAATATGTAGGAAAGTTAATGTCAGAGTGATGTGATATTAGAAAGACTCAACCAGCCATTGCTGGCTTTGAAAACAAAAGAGGGTCACAGGCCAAGGAATGCAGGCAGCCTCTAGAAGCTGGAAAAGGCAAGAAAGTGGATTCTTTCCCTACAGCCTCCAGAGAGGAATGCAGCTCTGTCAATACCTTGATTTTAATCCAGGGAGATCCATTATGAACATCTGAACAACAGAACTGTAAGATGATAAATTTGTGATTTTTAGCCACTAAGTTTGTGGTAACTTCTTACAGCAGACAAAAAAACCCAATACACTCGGAATGAATCTTGTCGTAATACCTCCCTACCCATTTCTCTATGTAAAACACTTGAAAGATTTTTCTGTTCCTCTTTAGAAGATCATTTTCCTTAATATGATCTGTAAGATCCTGCATGGACTTCTCTTCCCCAACTCTTCAGTCTCATTTTCTTCCAAGTTGACTGTCAGTGTCTATCTTTCTCTATCCAGCGATACCAGCCTTTTCAAGTTCCCATGGTCCCTTCTAATACAGGGCCCGCTGCCTCTTTTCCCTTCCAACAGGTAACTCCTGCTCTCCCTTCAACTCTCAGATTAACACTCACTTCCTCAAGGAAGCCTTTTTGACTGCTCTAATCAGGATAATTTCCTTGAATTAGCAGCTCCATTACATTGAACAGTGAGCTTCTGTTGTATACAGTTATCACAGGTGTGATTTCACATTTGTTTGCCTGATTCTCTGATTAAAGTTTATAATTTCTGTGAAGTCTTTCCCCACTCTCTCATCATATCTCCTATGGCTAGCCATGATGCCTGGTGTTCAACAAATACTAGTTGAATAAAGGAACACATGAATGATTGAAGCAGGATCTCCAGAAGACTGAGTCCCAGGATTGTTTTAGATTTATGGAATCACTGTCAAGGGAAAGCATTTTAATGTTATTCCCTTATCAAAGAATACTGTAGTAAACAGCCCTGTGAAATTTGGTACTGTGTTTCCTGTAGGGCTATTGATGAGAATTTTTTTCCATTATGTTATTCAGTTTTCTTTATATTAAGTAATGAAAATTTTTTGTTTTCATCTTGTTTTGAAATAACTTTACATTCCTAGAAAGAGTAATATGTTTTCTTTTGGGCAGACCCAGGGGGTGCAGACAAATTCTACCATCTTCAGGACAGAAGCCCACAAAACCCAGCTTTGACAACTAATAACTTACAGCTAAGTCCCCTACCTATCTTTCCATGATTGCCACTTGCTGAGCTGCCCAATGTGACTCCTGCTTCCCAGAAACTGCCTGCATCCAATGATGACTCAATGAGGGGTCGAGTGGGGGGTTGTTATCCAATCAAAGTAACCCTTCAGATGCACTCAGATCCAGAGCTTCTCATAGGGTTGGCTGAAACCTTTGCTGCCTTCACAGCCCAACTCCCTCTGCCCAATCCTGTTTCCTCACTCCCCCACAAGTGCTAATCTGAGAGCCCTTCCCAATAAATTCCCTGAATACAAATCTCTGACTGGAAATCTGCTTCCCAGAAACACGTCTTAGGAATCCTTTTTCTCCAAAATAAGAATTGAGTGATTTTATTCTCCTCTTGGCCTTGTCTGGATACTCAGAAGCCACACTAAAGATGCCCAGGCGGCTTTATGTGAATGGTCTAGGTTGTCTATTTGCATGTCTGTCCAGACAGATTTTCTCTTTTTGTTCATATTATAGTACTCTTGTTTTGTTTCTGCACTGGCTTTAAATTTCCTTAAATCCTTTGGGAAATGGCAATATTTCAATGAGCAAACAAACCAAACAAATAGGAAGACAAAAATCTTTATCTCTTTGGAAGACAAAAAATCACTAAGCACAGAGATTTAGGTTTATTTGGGCATATGGAAATTCCTTGCAGTAAAGAGAAATAGATGTGCCCAAATATTGGACATCTGAATGATTCTGCTTCCTGTTATGACTGCTTGAAGCAAAAGTAAGCCATGTTCTGGGGCGGGCCGCGGTGGCTCAGCGGGCAAGAGTGCTTGCCTGCTATGCCGGAGGACCTCGGTTCGATTCCCGGCCCCAGCCCATGTAAAAAACAAACAAACAAAACAAAATATAATAAAACAAGAAAATGTTTAAAGATGTTTCCCTTTCTTCCTCCCTTCTATCCTTCTTTCCTTCCCTTCCTCCCTCTCTTTAAAAAAAAAAAAAAAAAAAAAGTAAGCCATGTTCTATGCGCCAACACAGAAAGGGGGCTCTTCTCTCCAGCCCATCACATGGACAGTACTCTTCTAATTATTATTATCCTTGAAAATATTCCAGGATTCTTTTCATGTTGTAAATGTTATATAATACATTATATATTTGGAAGAAGCAAAATAATTTTAGTTTAGTCAACTGAAAGTTGACAAAAAGAGTGCAGAAACAGCTCCCAGGCATAAGTTTCTTGTCTGCATGAGAAAATTCCCTAATTTTAATAGATATCACTCTTTTCTTGCAGATAATAGATTAAAAAGGTTTATATGAGTTCAGCAGTTCACAGAGTTTGGGCCCATGAAGAAGTTTATGTTTTAGAAGTATTACTCTTAAAAAAATGTTAGGTGGGCTAAAAAAGGAACTTGTCTTTTCTTTCACATATATTTCTTGCCTTAGAAGCAAGCTGGAGAAAAGAGAAGCTAGCCACAAAATGGGAAAATTAGGAGGCAGATGGTTCTGTCAATATTTCACCTCTTCCCCCTCTTCATTGCTCATACAAGTCATCATGATGTCTTGATTCTGCATCATGTCAAGCCATTTATCTCCTGAGAAATGAATCCCTAGCAGTGTGTAGTGTTAAACTGCTCCTATAAAGGGAGAAACTGCTTTTCAGTTCCTCATTTTTCAAACTCCTGTTGCAACCAAAGTTACCAGACACAAAAATAGAGTGGAGATTAGATAAAAAGAACATTTCCCCATATACTTATTCAATTCATTTTCATGAGTCTCAGAGGTTCATCATTTTTAGCAAGCAGAAACCAATACTTCTGACACTGTGTTTTGGTTTCAGTAAGTGAGGTATGTGCTATGCTAGCATTATTGATAGACTGCTCCTCGATACCATATCAAAGGCACTTACGTTTGTCTGATCCTCTTTCCTCATGGTAAGCATAATATGCAAAAGAAGAAATGAAATCAGAAACATGATAGTAGAGGAAACACTATCAAGGAACATCATGTTCCCTGTGGTGGGGGCATGCCAGAGCTGCTGCTTTTTTCTCTAGCATTTAAAGTTTTCTTGAGGACACTAAATCCCTTGATAAGTGAACACTTTAGAAAACCAAAGCCATACTGAATCTAGCGCATGTTCCATCAATGGCGAGTTACTTTTTTGCAGCCAGGATTATGTTTATATATATTTATATGGTGTTAATGTTGACCTCAGAGTCCATTATATCAGGCACATTACATCTGAGGGTCCAGCCAAAAAAAGAGATGAAGTGATTCTAGGGATTTGTTAGACTGTTTATTGACTTGTTTATTACTCTACATTGTGAGGACAAATTAAAATCTGTTTATAAAAATAATAGAAAAAGTCATCAAAATTTATTTCCACTGTTAGGCAGCAACATACAAACACAGACAATTTCTCCTTCAAATTAGAACTGAGCTGATAAAAATGTTAGCAAAGAGAACTAAGTAACAAGAAAAATTAGCTTCTTAAAATCACTTTATTCTTTAGCTGACCCAAGGGATGTGGCTTCTGTTAGAAATAAAGGATTGTTTTTTTAAACAAACTTTTGGAGGTTAAGGTAGTTTTCTGACTAAGTTGAGATAGTCTTTAGCAATATGGCTTGGAGAAAGGAATCCTGATGAGAACATCATCCTTTCCCTTAGGAAGGTAATAAGAAAAACCAACAGTTAATGTTTTGGCCTCCTTAATCTGGTTGTACTTATATATATATATATATAATGTACTTATACATTATATATATATACATGGGTCTCTGGCATGGCAGGTGAGAACTCTGCCTGCTGAGCTACTGTGGCCCGTCCCTGGTTATACTTTTATAAACACTAGCTCAATCTTCCATTTTTTGGCTATAAAATCCTTAAATAGACTAGCTTATAGAGGGTGGAAAAGGAAAAAAAGAGATACTTAGAAGACTATCATTAGAATGGGGAATGGTTTTCCTATCAAAAGGGGCCCAAAATATTACAGGAGAGTGGCCTCTTGAAAAGCAAAAGGTAAGTTAATAATTTTAGCTAGCAGCAAATGAACTTGAATTTCGGATTATTTGTATAATTACAATTTGTTAAACTATTCTGAGGCTAAAATATTGTTTGTGCTTAATGAGTAAACTACAGGGGTATCAAGTTTTTTAAAGTTTCAAGTATCCATTACACAATGAGTGGCTTGAATTTCCAAGGATCGTACAAAATATGCAGGGTGTTCTGTGTGGTATAAAATATGTCATTTTTTGTAAAATATAAACAAAAGCTTTCATTTTGATTGACAATTTACCTCATTGTGTAAATTAATCTGATTTTTTGAAAGTAAATCAAGATAAAAATTTTGACTTATTTTGTGTTATTGGCACCCTGGACAAGAATATGTTCCATTGAAAGATATTAAAAAACTAAGATTCCAATTTATAATGAAGATAGTGATATCTGTTCACTGCGAGCTTGAATTTAAATGTTTGTAGATAAATACAGGTGCAATGCTGATTAATTCCTTCTCTCTCTCTCTCTCTTTCTCTTTAAGAACCAACTCTGTAATACATGGGATTTTAAGGGCTTGGTTTTGTTGAATAAGAAAATCACAGATGATACTAACTTGGTTCCAATTATGAAATAGGAGCTTCTAGTTTTAGATTTTAGGAGTTTTTATTTTCTACCTAATCATTCTCAAAACATTGGATTGTGTTCATCTTATTTCATTTACTAAAAAGATAATGATGAAAATGATCCCCAGATAATTGTTCAAGTCTCAGCTCAATGGATTTGAAAATAAGTTTTTCAACTTCAGTCATTTAGTACCAAAAGGCTTTATATATATATATATATTTTTTTTTTTTTTACATGGGCAGGCACTGGGAATCGAAACAGGGTCCTCGGGCATGGCAGGCAAGCATTCTTACCTGCTGAGCCACCATGGCCCACCCTATGTATTTTTTAAAGGTAATAATTTCCCCAGGCTTTTCTAGATTTCAGAAATGTACTTCCATGTGTAGAACCTCCAAAATAATTTGTCCTCAGAAATATTCAGGGAGAAGACTAACAGAAAGGCATTTTGATTAAAATTATTTTAAAAAAGTAAAATGTAGAAGTGAGAATTAGATCTGATTCTTTTATTAGAAAAATCACTTAAATTGCTGGCTAATTAAGAGTTTCTTCCCTTTTGTAACTGAGAAATTAGAATTTAAGGGATGATTTTGATTACTGAATCATTCGATATGCCTTTTTGTTTCATGGTGTACTGGAGTAGGCAGAGGCAAATACCTGAAATCTCTAAATTGTAATCCAGTGGCCTTGTTCTCTGATAATGATTATACAGCTTTTATCTTCTGCCCCTGTGATTGTAAAAACCTTGTGACTAACCTTCAGTTGTACCCAGTAATCCAGTTTTCCAACTGTAAAGTCTTGTAATCACTTAAGACAGACCCTACTGTTTATTAATGAAGGGTCTTGTATCAGTCCAGAACTAACCCACCCCAAGTCTGAAGTTATCTTGATCCTTGAGACTGGATCTAACCAAAATGGGCCCACCTGACATGCACAGTCACTTAGACTTTAACCTACAAATCACCTATATCTCATAATACTAAAAATCATACCTATCATTATATTTAAGGTCGCCATTTTCTTACATACATTCTGTGACTAAGCATGTCATCAATCTGTGCATGCTCAATAATTAGATCACCTCTAAGTACATCATCTGGGGCCACTGTGCTCATTATCCTAAACCATGCCCATCTTTTTTCTCTAATAAAACTGTAGAATTACTGCAGTTTGTGGAGACAGATTTTGGGCTGATAGGCCATCTGATTTTCTGCTACATGCCTAGTAATAAACTTTTTCTCTCTTTGAAACCAATTCTCAGGAATTGGTCATTTGAGCACATTGGGCAAAATAATCTACCGCCTTTGTCCTGTAACAATTTTGTTTCTTTTCTTCTTTCCTTTTCCCCTCTTTCCTTCCCTTCTTCCTTCTTTTCTTCCTTATTATCAACCATATGGTTCTTTGTCAGAGAGGAGGTTTTAATTTGCAGAATAGTAGACATTCCTCCATCTAGTCATGAACTGTTTTGTAAAATGTTAGGAATTTTCTATGTAAAAGTGTCTTTGTTCTGTTAATCTTTTGTACTTTTGGCAAAAAATAGTTCAGTATCTTAGACTACTAGAGTAAACCATCTAGAAGCTCTTTATCTTTGCATGTGTTAATGCACCTCCAGAAACTTAGTAAAATGCTTCAGTGTAATAATCAAACCCAGAATATTAAACTATTCATATCCCAAGCATGCAGCCTTAGGCAGTTCTGGAAATGTGTGAGTATTGAGCCAGCCTTCTTGTAAAAGCATTTCTCACTTTCCTCTTTCTTTGTCATCAAATGAAAGCAGTAGCTAGATCTAGACCTAGGAGAAAGCCAAGTCAATAATTGGGAAGGCCAGTGGACATTGGGGCCCTCCTTAATCACTGTTACAAAAGACAGTGTAACCGAGAAATCAGGATTTAAGGGAAAATTTTGATTGCTGAATCATTATATAGGTATTCCTTTTTTGCTTTCTGGTATATTGGAGTAGACAGAGGAAAATACCTGAAATCCCTAAATTGTAATCCAGTGGCCTTGATCTCTGATAATGATTGTATAGCTTTTATCTTCTGCCCCTGTGATTGTAAAAACCTTGTGACTAACCTTCATTTGTAGCCAGTTACCCAATTTTCCAACTGTAGAGTCTTGTGATCACTAAAGACAGCCCCTAATGTTTATTAATGAAGGATCTTGTATCAGTCCCACAACTAACCCACCCCAAGTCCAAAGTTATCTTGATACCTAAGACTAGATTTAACCGAAGTGGGCTTGCCTGACATGTGAAGTAGCTTAGACTTTAACCTCCAAGTCACCTATACCTCATTTAACCGTTCTCTTACATACATTCTGTGACTAAGCATGTCATCAATCTGTGCATGCTCAATAATTAGATCACCTTTAAGTGCATCATCTGGGGCCACTGTGCTCATTATCTTAAACCATGCCCATTTTTTCTCTTAAAAAACTATCAGAATTACTGCAGGTCAAGCAGACAGCTTTTGGGCCAATAGGTCATCTGCTCTCCTACTGTGCACCTAGTAATAAACTTTTTCTCTCTTTGAAACCCCAGTGTCTCAGGAATTGGTTTTTGAGCGTGTTGAGCAAAAGAATCCACAGTCTTTGTTAGGTAGCAAGAGGGTGATCTGTGGGGTTTCTCCAGCCTAACTTAAATGTTTTGTTCATATCTAAACTCTGCAGGCCTAAAATAACTTGATTCAAAGGAATAGATCTTGGAAAACAGGATTTCACAAAGGCAGGAAATCTCATGGTCTTTTTTGTGGATAATTTGCTTGTAACCCAAACAGCCCAAGAAAATCAATAGGGAAAGCTTAGAATAATAAAAAAAATAAGATAGGATACCATAAGATATATTTTTAAAAATAGCTTTCTTACATACTTTCTTACATACAATTTATATCTAGTTTAAAGATATAATGAGGAGTGGTGGTGGGGATGGAATATTCTACATCAAATAGCAAAAAGAAAGCTTTGAAACATACCTAGGAATAATCCCTCCAGAACATTTGTGGCTGTATGGAGAGACTGAATATGCAGAATGATAAAGTGCATATCTGTACAGAAGGATTGCTTTAGTTTTTAAAGAGGTCAATTTTTAGTAAAATAATTTTGAAATGCTTATGTAATGACCACTTGAATTTTATTCTTGGAAGATGCTGGACTTGATGCTAAATTCTGAATTCCGTCTGGAAAAATGAGACTAGCTAAACACATACTTAGCACACATGTAAAAAAGGAAGGATTTGTCCAAAAACAATAAAATCCATAATTACCTTCATTAAAATAATATAGTAGTTCAAGAAAAGGCTGACAGAGATAGATCAGATAAATGCATAGTCTGAAAAACCTCAGTACTATTCAGCAATCACAAGGGTCGCAGACATGAAGACTTCCCGAAAATCGACACTCTTTTGAGATTAATCCTAAGGGCAATTTTTCTTCTTCAACTGCAGAAGCTGCCAGTCCCCGCTCCAGCCCCCAAGCCTAACTATCGCAATGCACAACCGCCTCCTCTTGAGGCCCACAGGCACTGTCCCTCTGCAGAAGCCAGTGCCACCTCCCAGAGGCTGGCTGGGAGGACTGGAGAAATAACTCCGTGGCAAATAGTTTGCAATGTGGTTTATGTGCGTGACCGATGCATAAAATCTCCTGTTCTTTCACCCCACGGGAGGACCGCTGTGTGGAATAAGGCCTGCCGGGACTCAGAGCCCCCAGGAGACTTAAGCGCCAGTGACCCACACCGATAGACCGGCTTGAGAGTGCATTCTTCACTGGTTGTTTTACACTGCAATGTGGTTGTGTCTTCTGTTTCAATTCCTCACTCCCCTACCGGTGTTTCCTGAGACCGCCTTCCAAAGAAACCACCTGCCCTTGAGTCGCTGTCTCGGGGTGTCTTGTGGGGGAGTTCAAACTAACACACCAACCAAAGTCACATGGCGTCAAACAATGTTTCATGGGTAACAAGCACTTTGTGCAATACGCGGGCCCTCACAGTATGTCATTTTTTCCACTTCCCCTGTTGGAATTGTGATGTTCTTGACATATATATGTATGTTTTTTTTTTTCTTTTTTTGTATACTGTATGGCAGGGGTCACATTTTATTCTTTTCCATGTGTGTACCCATTGTTGCAGCACCATTTGTTGAATTTTTGTTTGTTTGTGTGTTTGTTTTTTGGAATGGGCCCGGGAATCAAAGTCATTTTTTTTAAGAGCAAGTAGGTAGAAAATTTTTTAAGTAGACTTGCAGAGATGGAGTATGCAGGCATTCTCCAAGAGTATAGAGGCAAGAGGCAATAGGCAATGTGGGGCTGTTTGCTTTTATAGATTAGCTTTGTTTCATACTTAATGTTAAGGTGTGAATTTTAAATTTTATGCACAAAGCCACATGCTTCACTAATATCATAGTGAAATACTTTTTCAAATTCCTTTGTTTCAGATTTGTATAAAAACAAAAGCAACTTCACACTATATGTTTAAAGGTGAATTCAGATATTAGTAAGAGAAAGAATTATAAAATATATGGTGACGTGATAATTATTTGTGGATGAAAATTAAGATGAATCTTTAACTTCGCATTAAAAAAAAATTTCCAAATTGGTTGGTGAAAGATCAAAAACACTTCTAAAGTAACTAGTAAATATCATCAAGTATATCTCTTATCTTGGGGTGAGAAATGACTTCTAAGCATAAAAGCAATGAAAAATTCTACAAAATTTTGCAGAGTTTTATTACATAAATGAAAATTTTCTGCATTATAATTAATATAAACAACAAATCTAAGAGGCAAATTAAAGAGTAAGGAAGCATTTGCAGAAATATTGACAAAAAGAAACCAAAATACCTTATTAATATTATTGACATTAGAGACAAAAGTGGATGAGCTGGTGGGTATGAAATCTGACTACTTTATTTTCTAAGTGTGTGATCTTGGGGAAATTAATTAATCATGCTATTATCTCTATTTTCTTACCTGTTAAGTGGGAATAATTATAGTATCTACCTATAGGGTTGTTTTGAGTATTAAATGAGATTATCTAGGTAAAGTACTTAGCAGGGTTCCTAGCATATTGTAAAACAAAGTTTAATTCTGATTATTATGGTCTTTAGAACTGTTTTTTTTTTAATAAATGGTGAAGGATTACAAAGGTATTTTTTAAGAGAGATGAATATATTGTAGGGAAATTTAAAAAGGATATGACCACACAAAAGAAAAAATTCAAATAATTAACTGACAGACATCTAGTCTGAGTACTTTACACACTTTTACTATTTTAATCTTTACAACAGCCTCATAAAGTAGATACTATTATTATTCCTATTTTCATAGATGAGGAAACTGAGTCACAGAAAGGTTAAAGAACTTGCCCATAGTCACACAGCTAGTATCATAATATTTCTTTCTCAAGGAATTTCAGTTAAGTATCAGAAAATGTTATAATTTGGAAAAAGACCTTTGCATACTGCAGTGTATCAAAATTGTTGTTTCGGTTTGCTAATGCTGCTGGAATGCAATATACCAGAAATGGATTGGCTTTTATAAAGGGGATTTACTAGGTTACAAGTTGCAGTTCTAAGGCTGTAAAAATGTCCAAATTAAGGCACCAACGAAAAGATCCCTTCACTCAATAAAAGCCAATCGTGTATCAGGTTTCTGTCAACTGGAAAGGCACATAGTTGACATCTCCTGTTCCTTTTCTCCCGGATTGCATGGCTTTTGGCTTCATTCCAATGGCTTTATATGTTGGCTCTCCAAGCATCTCCAAATGTCTGTGTCTTGATCTCATCTTTCTGCTTTCTGTGTTGGCTCTGAGTTCTCTCTCACAAAGGACTCCAGGAAAGGATTAAGACCCACCTTGAATGGTTGAGGCTGCATCTCCATGGAAACAACCTAATCAAAAAGTCTCACCTATTAATAGGTCTGCCCCCACAAGATTGGATTAAAAGAACATGACTTTTCTAGGGTACATAACAGCTTCAAACCACCCCAATTGAGAGCTATTTTTATAATAATAATTATAAAATAATGATATGTTTTGAATGAAAATCAATTATCTTCCTCTCATCCCCACTTTATTTGGGAATAGTGTAAAAAACTTAAGTTGTTTGAGTGACTCAAGTCATGCTATTTTATATAATTTCTGCTACTTGGGAAACTAAAACATTTATTTCCCTTTTCTATGGAGAAGGGAACCAGGTAATGACACAAATGTGGGCAGAAGTTTTTCAATAACTTCGTAAAAAATAAAATTAACTAATTTCCAAGAATGACCTAAAATAGTGAAATTATTTATGATAAAAATGGAAAGGTCTGGCAACATAAAGATCATAATGTAATGGGAGATTATGTAAGGAAAATTAGGCTATCTCATCAAAAAGTTTTAAGTATGGGGAGGCACGTCATTGTTAGATTTAGAGGACACTAAGAAGTTCTAAGTTTGGGAAGCTCAACAGCATCCTCTGGAGTCTTCTGGGATACTTACATACCTGTCATCCTTTTGTGACTCCAACCAGGACAGCAAGGCTGAGAGATACCATTGGAAGTGATGGTCATGGGTTTCATATGGGAAATTATTGATGAGATGGGAGCCTCCAAGGATGCAACTAGACAAACTTTTCCAGAGGACACAGAACAGAAATGCCCAAAGATAGCTAAAATCTTCAAATCTTGTGGCTTATTGAATCAACTTAAAACACACAGTGAGAAGCAAGAGAAAAGCGATGGGATCAGTTCACACATTTGGAAGACAGTAGAAGGTAAGAAGAACCCCTGTTACAAGAATTTCCTTGTTGTTCAATGTTCACATGTCCTATTTGTCTTTCTGCTTTATCAACAATTCTCTCTCTCAAAGTTGAGGGTAAGCAAGGGGCTCAGAGGATGGACAGGACCGGAGTCAATCTATGCGCTATTGGAAAGATCCAGGGGCAAGTATGTCTGGACACAGCAGTAACTTGCCTCGGCATTTTATCTTCATGTCTCAGGCAGATGAAACCTGGGCCAGAATGGGTACCACCAGAGGGTGGAGAGCAATTTAATTTTCATGAATATTAAGTGTCCTGTGAATATTTGATGTCTCTTTTGCCTCAGATGTACTTAGTAGATCATGAATTTTGAGTGTCTCACATACCACATGAGTGTTTGGTGCCTTTTGGTCCTTCCATCCCCACAGATATGTATCTCTGCTTACTTTAACTGTATCTTATTAGGTTGCTAACTTACTATCTAAGCTTAATACGTGGATGAGTTTTCCTATGTCTTGCAAGCTACTTTTATAGTATCTATATTTAATGTTTCTTATGAGTTTTATCCATTCCATTTGTCTTTCTTGTCTTTTATAGAAGAACTGAATATTCTAAAAAATGCAGCAAACATTTTTTTTACAAAGGGGAGACCATAAACACAGAGAAATGGCTTGGGATATGTAAAAAGGTTCAAGTTTGTGTCTGTTCCTGTGGAGATTAGTTCCACGGTGTGGTATGGCTCTGCAGAAGCAGATATAGGTGGGCAAGTTAACCCTCATACCTGGGGTACCTCCTGCGTTCTTCCCCACTCTATTATTCTGGACCATATGTACTGGTTTTCATGGGCCATTTATAGTCAGGCACTGAATAAAATCTCTCCACATAGCTGTATACCTTCTAAAACATTCCTTTTATAAACTATTGGTGGTTTATTCTTCTTTCCATTACATCTGCAGTAGAAATGAGTTATTTTCTTTAAATTGACAAGACTTAATTAGAAAAACATAAAAAAAAACAAAAACAAAGTATCAGAAGATAGAAGAAAGGGAAATACACAGAGTTCCTCAGGCAAATGTCACCTAAGTGATTCAAGGCAGAATTAAGACTTGCATTCAGCATGTGGTGGTGAATAGAACATAAAACTGGAATCTGTGAAGCATCATAGCCTGTTAATTCCTGCTACAATTGACTGTGTTTTCTATTCAAGTCTTACAGTTGATTCTGACTATTCAAAGCTGTAAATTCCAGCTGAACTTTAACTGAATTCTAATTTAAGGGAGAAAAATCCCCACTATCACTTACAGTATAAGGCTTTCTTCTTTGTTTTTCCTCTTGGATCATGGAAATCACCAAAGTTTTGCTGTTGTGTCTTAAGATTCTGATCTGAGAGGGGGTAGTGCTAATCCAGTATTTGGTAGTTTCTGTTTCCCTGGTGCTTACTCTCTAGTATGTCTGCTACACTAAGACAAATAAATTTTAAAAGGAATATTTAGCAATTTGCAGTCCCTTAACCAAGTAATTTAATAATCATTTTGCAGACTATTATAAAGGTTAAAAGCTGCAAATGTCCAAAAGCATAGGCAGCAAAATACTCCCATGAAAACAGGTGCCAATTTCATCAGAGGAAATCTTGACAGTGCCAAAAGCTGCACTGTTCAGAGCTGCCACATTGTTTTAAATTCTAAAACTGGCTCTAGCTAAACTGCTTTTTAAAATTTTTAATGAAAAACTGCTTGTTATATTTTTAATGGATTTGCTATTCAAAGATTTTGAAAAAATATTCAAAATCATTTCTAAAACTTGAGGATTATAAATCAGGGCTGTTTGATAATGAAATTTATTATGTAAAACTGTGCAAACTAGTGCTATATTGTGGTAATGTGTCTGTGTGACCAAATATTTTAGTATTTGTATATTGGGTAACAGTTTCCCGTGTATGAGAGGAAGCTGAGGGTATGTCTGGGTTGGGAGCTACTATGGAGCAGAGATTTTAGCACAATAAATAAGTATATGCAGAACAGTATGTATAATTTAAATTCAGAGTTGTCAAATAGGATTTATCTGTATCCCCTGCAAAACTTAGCAAAGTGTGTCAAGGGGTTGAGACAGAGAAATTGGTGGATAAATGAATGTAACATTTTACACTATTCTTGTGTCCACGTTCTATAAAGGCTTTGGGAGAAACAGGAGGTTCTGTTTAGCTCTGCAGTTTCAACAAAACAGTGAGCAGAGCCTTCAAGTCTTGCTCCAAGAGCAGTGAGGGTGGGAGGAGCTTAACATTACTGGAATCTCCCCAGAAGCAGAAAAAGCAATTCCCTGTGTTATTCCACTTAGGAGAAATAGCAATTGTAATACTACTCAAATGTTAAGCTACCCTGCCTTCCAGTAACACCCCCTCCCACGGTTGCCTCTTGCCCCCAAGCAATTCTTCCCTTCTTTGACATGACTTCCTGCTAATAAAAAACAGATTGCAAAAATTTTTATATCTAAATAATTGGCCCATGGAGAGAGTTTAAATAACTGAAAAAAGCTTCATGGAGGAAGTGCAATTAAAACTAGGCCTTGAAGAGAGGCAGGGAGCTGGATAGGTGGAAGGAAGAGAGTTTTGTAGGTTGAAAGAGGAACCTCTGTCAAGCAGGATGGTAAAATACCACAGCTCAGGGTTTGTGATTGCATCTGGTACAAAATATGGTCAAATATGCATATAGACTTGTATATATATGTATGGCATATAGAATGAGGTTAAGCTTTGGAGGGTCTTTAAAACAGGTGGGTTGGTTAACATTAAGAAATCAGGTAAATGGGCAGTGCTACTGTGGCTCAGCAGGCAGAATTCTCATCTGCCAAGCAGGAGACCGAGGTTTGATTCCCAGTGCCTGCCCATGCAAAAAAAAAAGAAATCAGGTAAATCGCCATTTCAGCTAACAAGCTGAAAAGGAAAAAAAAATTATATGATTATGTCAGTAGATGCAGTAAAGGCATTTGACAAGATTCAACATCCATCATGAATGAAAAACTCTCAGCAAGCTAGGAGGGGAATACCCTCAGTCTGATAAAGAGCCTTTACAAAAAGCTTACAGCTAACAAATTTGTGGAGAAAGATGGAATACTATACTCTAAAGTTGAAAACAATGCAAAGATGTCTGCTCTCAACAGGCCTATTCAATTGTGTACTAGAGATCCTAGTCAGTGCCATTAAGATAAAAAAATAAAAGTCATACAGACTGAAAAATAACAAATAATTTTATCTCTATTACAGATGGCATGACTGTTTACATAGAAATACTAAAAAGAAAATCTACAAAAGATGCTACTAGAAGTAATAAGTGAGTTAAGCAAGGCAGCAGAATATAAAGTCAATATACAAATCAATGACATTTCTCTATACTGACAATGAACAATTAAAAATGCAATTAATAAGGCAGTACCATTTAAAGTAACATTGACATATAATATGTGTACAATTTGTATGTTGTAAACTATAGATCATTAATGAGAGGAATTAAAGAGCATGCAAATAAATGGAGAGATACATCATTTTGATGGATTGGAAGAATCAACATTGCTAAGATGTCAGTCCTCCCAAATTGATTTATATATTCAATAGAGTCCCAATCAAAACCCAGAAAACTTTTTTATAGAAACTAGAAAATGATCTAAGAAGTATATGGAAAAACAAAATGCCTAGAATAGCCAAAGTAATTTTGAAAAGGAATTACCAAGTTAGAGGATTCATACTACTTGATATCAAGATTTACCATAAATTAGAGTAATCAAGGCAAGGCAAAACTGGTATAAAGATAGTCATATAGATCAAAGGAATAGAGTAGAGTCTAGGAATAGAACCAGACGCACACAGCCAATTGTTTTTTGACAAAGGTGTCAATATTTTTTAATGGAGAAAGGATAGTATTTTTAAGAAATTATGCTGGAATGATTAGACGCTCCAAAAGATGGACTTCATTCTATTCCTCACACCATATACAAAAAAGTGAGTAAAAGTGGTTCATAGACCTAAATATAAAATCTGAATTTATTAAACTTCTAGAAGAAAACATAGAAAAAACTTTTGTGACCTTTAATTAGACAAAGATTTCTTGGATCTGACACCAGAAGCATAAACCAGAACAGAAAAAGTAAACTGGACTTGATCAAAATTAAAACTTTCTCCTCTTGAAAGAGCATTTCATTCCCACTTTAAGAAAATGAAAAGATAATCCACAAACTTGGAGAAAATATTTGAATACCTTAACATAAGATCTTATATATCTTATAAAGAACTTATATCCAGGGAGTGCAAGGGTAATTCAGTGGTAGAATTCTCGCCTGCTATGTGGGAGACCTGGGTTTGATTCCCGGCCCATGCACTTTCCAAAAACCAAACAAACAAAAATTCTAAAACTGGTGCTCCAACAACGCGATATTCACATGGAAAAAGAATGAAATGTGACCTCTGCCATGCAGCATACAAAAAGAAAAAGAACTTATATCCAAAGTATATAAAGAATATTTTCAACTTAATAAGCCAACCTAATAAAAGGAATGGGCACAGGATTTAAGCAGACATTTCATCAAAGAGAATATATGAATAGCATGTTAGTTATCTATTACTACATGACAATTTACCATAAAACATGGAGGCTTAACATAATGATAAAAATACATGAAATTGAGTGGCTTAACTGAGTTTTTCTGGTTTCTGCATGAGTATCTACTTCCAAAATGTCTCACTCACGTGGCTGCTGGCTATTTTTAGAAAGCCTAAGTTCTCACCACAGTGAACCACTCTATAGGACATTTTGAGTGTCCTTGTGACATAGCCGCTGGCTTCCCACAAAGTGAGAGTGAGGAGAAAGCAGCAAAGATTCTATGACTTAGCCTTACAAGTCACACACCATTGTTAATGCAGCATGCTTTATTGATTACACAGGTCAACTTTATTTAATTTGGGAGGGGACTACAAAGGGTCATTGGCAGGGGAAGGGGACAAATTGGAGACCATTTACTATAGATGTCAAAAAAACAGGTGATGGTTAATTTTATTTGTCAATTTGTCTAGGCTGTGGTATCCAGTTGTTTGGTCAAATAGTAGCCTAGTTTTCAAATGAAGGTGTTTCATAGAGGGGATTAACATCTGCAATCAGTTGACCTTAAGTCAACTGAATGAGAGTGAGGCTCATCCAATCAGCTGAAGGTCTTACAATCTGATGCAGAAATCTTATTCTAGATATTTAAAACCATTAAAACAAGAGAAATAAAAATGTATGCGCAAAGGTCTTTGTGAATGCTTACAGTAGTTTTACTTGTAATTGCCAAAAGCTAGAAAAAAAAAACAAATGCCTATAATGGGTGAATGTATCATCAAATTATGGAACATCATACAGTGGAACTCTACAACTCATAAATAAAAACAATTATTTATATGTGCGAACATGTTTGAATTTCAGAAACATTATACTGAGTGAAAAAAAAACAGACAGAAAGGCTATATACTATATGATTCCATTTATGTTGCACTCTGGAATAGGGAAACTATAGGAACAGAACTCAGATTAGTGGTTGTCAGAACTTGTGATAGTGGGAGAAAATGGACTACATAGTAGTTCAGAGAACTTTGGGGGATGATAGAAATATTCTGTATGTTAATTGTAGGAGTGGTTACATGATTGTGCATGTTAGTCAAAATTCATCAAACTTTATACCTAAAAAAAGTGTATAATTCTATAGAGTAAATTATACTTTAATAAACCTAATTTATAAAAAGAAAAACAAACAATTTTTGTTTAAAAATTATGTTAACTTCCATGTTTTAGTTTTGCTGTGAGAAAATTAGGTTTGGGTAAATATCAGTGAGGGGCTATGAATTATGAAGAAAATGAAAGCTAAAAATCACTTTGCTTATGGTAACAGAAATCAGTGATTATCAAGAAGGGGAGAGGATTATTGATTGACTGGAAAGTGTCATGAACAACTTCTGAAGTGACAGAAATGTTCTGTATCTTAATTGAAATGACAGTTACATAGGAATATACATTTGTCACAACTAATTAAATTGTTAGCTTATGATCTGTGTATTACATTGTATAAAAATTATTCCTAAGGGAAAAAATCCAAAGGTGCTCTGGGCAGGTGTATTATGCCTAATCTGATGTGATTTCTCATACAAAATGTGTGTATATGAATGTGAGTGTGTGTATGTAAGATTTGGAAAATGTCACGGAGGTTTTTCCTGCTGTAAAATGTTCTTTTTCATTTTGTCTCCCTTGATTCTGTTTTTTTTTTTTGTTGTTGTTTGCTTGTTTGTTTTTGCATGGGCAGGCTCCAGGAACCCAACCTGGGTTTCTGGCATGGCAGATGAGAACTCTGCCTGCTGAGCCACCATGGCCTGCCCTCTCCCTTATTCTTGAACCAACACACCCATTATGAAAACTCACTGATGCCTTCACTCACCACCATTTTAAAGAACTCATTTACTTTTGCCTCATACCTTAGAACTCCATGGGTTTCTTCTCCTATTCTGCTCTTGCTTCAAATGCTTATCAACTAATTAGAACATTAACTACCATTACCAGAATAGAAGGTTAAGATTTATGCTTATTCTTACTAAATGACTAATAAGCTAGGAGGAAGCTTAAGTCATGTATTTATCTTTTAATAAATAATAGAGAAAAGTAAAAAGCTGACATATTTAGTTACCATTCTAGTCATCCAATTTTGACTCAAAGAGTTCTACATATTTTTTTTCCAAAATAGAGGCAATGTTATCAGAGGACAAGACAGTGAAATCTTGAAGCTTATTTAAGCAGAAAAGGATAGCATTATGGTGATTTTAAATGCTGAAAAACATTTTGTATTTCTATTAAAAAAAAAGAAAAACCCTCAGTCAAACAAAAAGACTTCTAGAAAATTGTTAAGTGAATATTTATCAGTCTTTTAATACTTAATCTGAGGATTGAGGTACTTTTTTGCAAAGTTATCTCAAAAATTTTAGGTGCACTAAAATATAAAGTCTAGTGATTTTTTAAAAAAATAAGAAACAGTACAATTGCAAATGTTTAAGTTTTTTTTTCCAGGTTCTCTTGTCAAGTGAGAGATACATCATGTCCAAAATCATTCCTGAGATGAGTCTGATATTTTGCTTTGATATTTGAAAGAAAAGCAAATGTCATTTATTTATTCTGTTTCAAATTATACTCTAATTGGCCTGTAAAGTAAGATTAAACATTATAAAAATTCATTTTAATCTAGAGACTAAAGAAATTAGAGTCTATGGGAAAATACAAAAACAGTAAATATTACCTATAACCCCACCAGAGAGAGATAATCATAACTAAATATTTTTTGGTTTTTCCTTATTGTTTTTGGACTAACATTATTTTTAAAACATTGTATACACAGTACAGAGTTTTGTTACAGATTTTTGTTTATCATTATAGCATAATTTTCCAATGTTATTCAATAACCTTCTAAATTATGATATTTTGATAGTTATACACTATTCCACTATATCAATACAAAATTTACCCCATTGATATTTGTTTGACATCTAATTATCTTAATTTTACTGTTTTTAATGTTAAATTTTATTTGGTTGTTCAATTACGTTACTTTCTTTTCTGCCCTAAACACTGATAAACAACCTTAAAATGTTTTAATAACAGTTTATTTTTTTCCTTACAGAAATGAAACTTCTCATTCCATTATTTCAGGTGTAGTCATTAAAGGTGGGAAAAGAATGGCCAGTAACTTTTGCCAGCTAAATAGTAAACAGTTGCAAGAGAAGATGGAACTCTTCATTAAAGCAATTTATACCCTAAATTACGCTTTGGCCTATTTTCCATTTATTATGCTAATAGAAAAATATATAACAATGCAGAAATCATAGTGCACAAAAGGGCTATCATGTTGGGTGTCTAAATACTTATAGGTGAAGAATCATGGAGAATTAAGTTAGAAAAATTTATGCTTTCTAGATTTATATGATCCATCTATTTAGAAAATACCCTGCTCCTCAAAATATAAATTGTTAACATATATCCCTCAGTTTCTGTCATGTTCAATTGTTTTTCCACTGATGGTGTTTTAGTTTCCTTAGCTACTCAAAGAAATACCATGTAATGGGATGGCCTAACCAATGAGAATTTAATGGCTCATCGTTTTGAGTCCAAGGAAAGCCCAACTCAAATTCAAATGAAGGCCTTTTCAAGGTGATGGTTTCTTTCCAAAGACTGGTGTTCTTGGGTTGACTGCTGGTGATCCTTGGTCCTAGGCTCTTCTGTCACATGGCAGTGCACATGGTGGCCTCTTCTGGCATCTCCTTTCACTTTCAGGTTCTGTTGACCTTCAGCTTCTTGCTTCTCATAGCTTTTTCTCTCTCTGTCTGAATTTCATTCCACTTACATAAGACTCCAGTAATAAGATTAAGACACATGCTGTTGGAGTTGGGCCACACTTTAACTGAAGTAACCTCATCAAAAAGTTCTTCTACAATGAGTTCACACCCCTAGGGATGGATTTAAGTTTAAGAACATGTTTTTTGGGGCACAGAGTTATAAACCACCATAGATGGGAAATACGCTATTTTATTTCATGACAGTTTATTATTGTTTGCATCTGAGTGACCCTTCTGTATATATATATATGTATACACTGACCTTTATTTTTTCTATTCATTTGTACCCTGAGGGGCATTTTACCTTTCCCAGACCTACATCAAAGCAGAACTATTACCGAAATAAGAGGCATCTAGTTGAAAGAGACAAATTTGGATGCATGTTTGCATAGATTTTTCTTTTCCTAAGAGCAGATAAAACTGGATCTGGGGCAAAGGAAAAAGGTGTGATTTGGAACTGACAGAAAATAAGGAAACAAATATGTATTCCTTAAGGTGAGAAAAAGCAGGATTTTCTACTTCAGGGACCAGGGAATAGAATAGAAAGGATGCTAGGCCATCTGTCCTTTGGTGTGACTGTCCTTGAATTTCCTGAAGGTAGCCAACAGATCTGGACACTTGTGTCACTGAACAGAGGCTAGGAGAAAATTCATATACCTTGTTCAAGGATGAGAAAGTGAAAGGAAAATCTAGTTTTCTAACCAAGATGGACTGTAAAAAACTCAGAGGAGGAATTTCCCCATGAGGGAGAACAGTGATGGAGATCCTTCTCTGCTTCACAAAAATCTACACACATTTAGCTTTGGGGGAGAATGAAAGAAGTTTCTGAGGGAGATAAATAGTGAGAATTGGCCTTAGACTGTCAAAATATTTAAGGTAGAACTCTATATGCACTGGAATTATTTTTTAAAAGTGATGGCATAAACCTCATTTTTTTAAACAACATGCCATGCAACTATTTTATTACTGATTTGATCTTAACTATAACAAATGAGATGTGAGCACAATACTTTGTTATTGATTCATTCAATACTTGTCTATTGAGCACCTGCTCTACATACCAGCCCCTTGCCTAGGGGCACTGGTGAGCACCTAATGACTCTGGTCTTCTGATGCCAGTTTTCACTCTTCATGAAAGTGATTCTTAAAGTTTGATGGGCATCAGCATCACATGGAGAGTTTGTTAAAACATTAATTGCTGGGCCCCATTTCTGAAGTTTCTGATTTAGAGGATCTAGGGTGGAGAACAAGTATTGCATTTCTAACAAGTTTCCAGGTGATACTGGCTCTGGGGAACCAGGGACTAGCCTTTGAGAACCACTAATCTATAGGTTATCCTGTATTTAACAGGGAAATATGTAAAAATAAATAATAGTGTTTGTTGTTATGCCAAATGAAGATTTTCTCAAAAGGATAATTATCTCTCATGACTTTATGAGATGTTTAGAATAACGGCTAGAAAGAATTTTGAAGTCCTAACGCAGGAAAATCAGTCAAGTATGCCAAAGTCTGAAAAAGGCAGTTTTACTCTCTTTCATTGGAAGGAGACTAAACAGTATTGGGTCTGAAGTACTAAATAATGCAGCAGCCCAAGTAAGTGCTAAAGGATTGCCCTTTTGAAAACCAAGGTGCCATTTGTTTTCACAGCCTACCTGCGTAAGATTATTGTTATACTTCTACTTCTATTTGTAAATATGATGAAAATATTTATGTAAGAATTATTAGGTTAAAAGAAGATACTGCCTGTCTTTCAATTAAATTTATTTTGATAATATTTGAAAGCATGATTTTTGACGTAGTTTAAAAATTCACAGCTTTAGTTTTGTCTGGCCAAAAATTTTGATGAAGCTAGAATTTAGTCTAGAAGTCATGGATTGCAAGCGCAATGTGGTCTGTGAGGCCTGCTTGGGAGTTTTATCCAGTTTGGATAGAAGCCTATGATGACTTTCTGAGTTGAGATTAGATCCCTTCTTGACTAATTCCTTTTCTTATCACCTATATTCGACCAGCCCCCAAGTTCTCTCAAATCTTTGCAGCCATAGCTCATATTCCATTCTTTGTTCTTATGTCTAGACTTTTAATTCCTCATGAAAAATCTCCAAGTTCTTTGCACTGGCTATCACAATATGAAGTGCCCTCCTATTTTACCTTAGACTGATTCAAACCCAAAATATACATTTTCTTCTATACTGGCTCCTGTCCTCTGCCACTATAAATGTGTGAATCTCTCCCATTCAAAAGTAATTTGCTTCACCAGTTCCCTCTCATTGAATAGTTTGCTACCAGTATTTGATATTTGATATCACATCCTGCTAATTCTTTTCTCAATGAATATAAGGGCTGTGACCATGGCACATTCAAGGATAGAGTAATATTCACCCATTAAACGGCTATAAATCCTGACATGGAAAAATATTTGCTATATTTTTGAAGAAAGAAATCCCTCTACACCAGACTATTTATAGCATATTTCTTTTTTTAATGTATTCTTAAATTGTAAAATATAACATAATACAAAAAAGCAATAAATTTCCAAGTACATTTTAACAAGTAGTTATAGAACAGATTTTGAAGTTTGGTATGGGTTACAGTTCTATGATTTTTCATTTCTTCTTGTAGCTGCTCTAAGACACTGGAGACCAACAGAAATATCAATATAATTCAGCAGACATACTCACTTGTTAAATACTATCTTCTCTGTTATACTCTTCCTTCTCTTTAAATAACATATTTACATAAAAGCAATAAATTTCAATGTACATCGCAATCATTAGTTGTACAACAGATTTCAGCATTTGGCATGGGCTACAATTCCACAATTTTAGGTTTTTATTTCTAGCTGCTCTAAGGTACTGAAGGCTAAAAGAAATATCAGCATAATGATTCAGCAGTCGTACTCATTTGTTAAACCCGACCTTCTCTGTATAACTCCACTATCACCTTTGATCTTTCTCCCTTCTTTAGGGGTATTTGCGCTATGCCCATTCTAACTGTTTCATGTTGGAAGGGGCTATCAATAATTTGGGGTAGGGAGGTGGAACTAGTTGATGTTCTGGAAAGGCTGGCCCCTTTGCATTTCAGGATTTATCTGGTTCAGGGAACTATCTGGAGGTTGTAGGTTTTGGAAAGTTACTCTAGTGCATGAAACTTTTGTAGAATCTTATATAATGCCCTAGGTATTCTTTAGGATTTGCAGGAATGGTTTTGATTGGGGTTTGGCAAAATATGATAGGTAACAATGTCTAACTGAAGCATGCATAAGTGTGACCTCCAGAGTAGCCGCTCAACTCTACTCGAACTCTCTCAGCCACTGATACCTTATTTATTACACTCTTTTCCTCCCTTTTTGTCAGGATGGTGTTGTTGATCCTATGGTGCCAGGGCCAGCTCATCCTTGGGGGTCGTCTCCATGCCACCAGGGAGAATTTCATCCCTGGATGTCATGTTCCATGTAGGGAAGAGGGCAATAGTTTCACTTGCAGAGTTGGGCTTAGAAAGAGAGAGAGGCCACATCTGAGCAACAAAAGAGGTTCTTTGGAGGTGACTCTTAAAAGGCTAAGCTTCTCCACACATACACAGGAGCAAGCCTCAAGACCCAGAGCTTAGCCTGTTGATTTGGTTGTACCTAATGTTTGGCATGTATTCGGGTTTCCCCAGTGGTAAAGTTTAATAGTTCCATATTGTTTCTTCCATCCCTCAAGAGATTTTGCCAATACTTTTTGATTATCTGCTTAATATACTCTGGGATGTATCCAGGCATTATGTTGAGCTGTACAGGACTAAAGGTTCTCATTTTTATTCTGGGCTCCCTGGTTTTAGATTGTTTAAATGCTCTATCCAGACAGGTTGAGTTATATTATGTGCTACAGAAAATTTAGGTTCTGGACATAATAAAATTTTCTTCCTTTGGTCTCAAAAGAGTAGATGAAGTTCTAAAATACAGACGGTGTATTTTGTTATGAATTTCCTTAATCCTGACCCAATCAGCTTCTTATTTCTAAATGCCAGTAAAACATATATAAAACAACCCCTCAAAAATCCAGAAATTATAGCATAATTTTTAAAGTTACAAACAGGTATTCCTGCCTAGATAATAAATGGTAATTTTCATTGCCGTACATTGGATTTGAGTAATATTTAATTTTTATGGTTATAGATATTTTTATGTAATTATAATAAATATGCATTATCTGTATAATAGAAGTTGAAAATAAAAAGAAAAATATGATGAAAATGCTTATCTATGAAAATGATTACCAGTGGGGTGTTGGATTGTGAATTTTTTCTGTTTTTGTATACTTTTTACTACTTCCAATTTTTTACACTATATTAAATAGTATTTAAATTTAGAATTAAAGGGTAAAACATTGTTTTAATTAAAATTACATTTATTTAATGGAAGCACATGCCAACCATGTTTAATTTCAATCATATCACTTTTTCTGTGTAAAACTTTAGAGGCTTGCACTCTCCTACTTCCCAAAATTCAAACTACTTAGCCTGGAAATCAAGCTTTTCATAACCTAGCACCTATAGATTGCTGCCTTTCATTATCTGATGCTGTATCACAACAAAATTTCAAGGTTCTTGAATGGAATCATGTTTTCCTCTTCCTCTAGAACTTCCTTATCTCACCTTTCTTCATGTCACACTCACCTTTCCTCTAAGGCCCAGAACAAATGTATTGCCCCCATAGGCTTTCTCAGGCCTCATTCCTGCAGCTAACTGCGCTTAGCGATTTGCTTGTCATTTTAAAGTCTCCTTTAAAGTTTCATTTTTCCTTGTGTAGTATTTATTCACACATATCTGCTCCTCAACTTTGTTTATTGCACATATTTTGCATACAGCATCAGAATACAGCCTATCTGTCATAACATTAGAGCCCCCTAAATGCAATAGTTTAGCTAAGATCATTTCCCTCTGTCTTAAGGTGAACAGTCCAAGGCAGAATGGGAAGCTCTGACAATTTCAGCAGGAGTACTTGGTGCTTCCTTAATCAAGACAAGCTCCAGGCAATATAAATGGGGAAGAAGGAAGTGAGATTTAGGAATGGATTTATCACTTGCTCTCCAATCCCACTGGTCAAATTTAGTTCTGTAACCATTTAGCTTCAAAGGAGACTGGGAATTTAAGTCTTAGCTGTGTGCTTTGCTGAAACTCAGAAGGTGGGGTCCTATTACTAAAAGTGGAAGGAAGATTGGGCCCAAATAACATTCACAACAAAATCAGGATTCTGAACCAGCAAGATATTAGCCCAAACTTAACTGAAATGAATTCTCAAAGTTAAAATTCTCATAATACTTCCTTACAGTTTCCATCCCATGTCTCCAGCAAAACCCTCCTATCTAAATGTGTGCCACACATACTTTCCCCTTCAAACTGTAAAGGGCTCTTGAAGCACATTCAACCTTTTATGCACTATCCCCACCACCCAGCGTTACCCTCTTTTCTGGGGTGAAATAAAGAGACCCTTTCTCCTAGGGTTAAATAAAGGGAAATCACAATACATGGGTAGTTGATACATTTCAATTGTTAAATATGGCTCTTGAGAATGTGCAATTGAAGTTCATGAACATGTTAGATTTGTATGAATGTAATGGAAGAAGACTCTGGCAAGCAGGAGAAAAACTTTTTTAACTTTTAGATAATCTGTCAACATCTTGTCCTTAGGATATCCCTTCTACTTTTATCAAGGGATCAAAGGAAAATAGGGCAAAAAGAATGGCCCTGTATGTTCATCAATGCCCCTACAATTTTCAAAGAAGTAAACAGCCTTTTGGAAATACGTGCTGTCCTCTATAATTACAATATATGGCTGCTATTTCCCCGTGTCACAATGTGCTATTATTTGGCAACTGAGAAGGTCAACACTCAAACTGTGGTAATTAAAGAAGAATTCTGTACATTCTTAGGTAACATTTTTATTTCAAAACATTAAATTTCATATTGATTAACATTTACTTTTTAACAGAATGATGCATAATAAATGCCTTGTCATTAACTGTTATAAGCTCTGTTAGAAAAATAAACATCTCACAACAAACTACAGTGTCAGCTCTTTAATAAATACATCAAACAGAAGTTAGTAGTCAATCAGAGTTATATGAACTGGTTCATAGTATATTATGTGAAATGATCATATTCACCAATCTTCCATATTTTTAAGGCAAATTAACTTTATGTATAATTCAACACCAGAAATAATAAGAAAAATGTTTGATAGAATTTGTTTTTATTCTTTGAGCTATTTTATGTTCAAATATTTTAATTTAAAAATATTTGATATTAAATTTATTTTTACAAAGGCAGTACATGTTAAGTGAAACAAAATAAAGATTATGTTACTGATAATTTAAAAACATTTCTAAAAATATTTTTGCAGACATTTAAAAACCTTTAAAGAAGTAGCTGGTAAATGTAAAATAGAGTTTTAAAGTTATGTTAAATATATGCAAAAAATTTCTGTATTAATGTGTGAAAATTTATATTATTTATAATTTAGAATTAAAATATTTCATATTCAATATTCTTGATATAATCTATGTACCATACTTGTCATTGTGTGGAATTCTTAGCAAAACTATTATACCTATCTGTGGAACTATGTAGTCAGTAAAAACGTTTACATACATCACACATTTTCCATCCTTGGAGACTACAGTGGTTTTCTTATATTGTAGTTTCAGATAATTTTAGCTGAAATTAGTTGCAGAGGTTAGAAACCTGATTAACAGCATTAGCTTAGAAAGATGAATTTTGTGTAGAAAAGTATTTCAGGTAGATAAAGAGTAGTGTTATTACTCTCAGGTATTTCATTCACAGCTGCCCAGATAGCTGAATAATTGTTTCGTATAATTCAAATATTTTAAATATGCATACATGACAGTCATTGTATGGGCCTGAAGGTAAATTATTAGAGCCAAGAGAAAAATCAAATGGGAGAACAGAAGTAATAACGAAGGATAAAAAGGTAGTAGGGCCAGGGGAAATCTGTTTTCCATAGCACTTAATGGTTATATCCTATTTTTCTCCTGTCATTGACATAAAACATAGAAGATGCTGCAAAATCTAATTATGATGGTTTCATGTAATATTTTTCCAGTTAATTCAGTTTAAAAATGAGATGGTCATATGAAAGGATCCCTCGGAAAGGAATCAAAAGAAGAAAAACTTGCTAACAAAACTGGCAGATCTGCACTGATTCCTGTCAGTTATCTTAGGGTTTGCTGAAACCATAGCCGTTAGTACAAATTATTAACAGGAATCCAAAAGGGGTTTTAAAACCTAGAGACCAGCAGGGTCTGAGGTTATAAGCCTACAAGCCCCATTCTGGGTTGTATAGATTCAGTTACTCTGAAAATTGACTCCATATGTTATAAAAACTGGACTCTCAAATATTTATAAGAAAAGGAATGCCGTTATACCCATAAACATTTGGTTAAAGACATATTAGTGTAATATTTATTCAAGCACAACTTTAAATATTATATCTCAGATGCTAACAATTGTAAAACATATCACAATTTTGGAGATGTTAAACTGATAAAAAAGGATGTCTTAGAATTGATGAAATATGAATATGGACATGTAGAATTAGTAACACATAATATGTTCGCAATAGAGGAATGATAAAAGAAAAGGGAAATGATCTGAAAGAAAGTTAGTTCTACAATTCTTTAAATAATAGATCTCACTTTGCCTTGTATTGAATTGGAATTCTTAAGGTCAATATAGATAAGGATATTCAAATTGAATATTAAGAGTAAATAAAATAGAAAACAGTATGCACATGATTGAACTTCCAAGTAGCCATATTTCACATTATACTTTAGTGAAAACGTATGTATCTCAAGTTCTTCAAAACTAAAAGAAGCTTGAACACTTGTGAAAGTTTAAAATTCTTAGTTTTGAATGTGTTTTTGTTCAGAGCATAGATCAAATGAACTTTAAATCAACAAAACATGTTTTAAAATGAAGAACTTCATTATAATATTAAATTTAGATATTTTTCACAAATAGATTTATTGAACTTGAAACTTTAGGGTGATTCTTGGGACAAACAAGTGGAAAAATAGGGAGCAGAGAAAGGAAAGAAAAGGTTAAATTAAATCTAATCTATTCTACCAGGTACCAGAAGGAACAAAAATAGTTATAATTCTTTGGAGAGAAATTTTTATAGTCTATCATAACTATGTTTCAGTGTCTCATGGATGCTTGTTGTCATATGAATAGCTTCAATAGAGAGTAATTCATAAAACTATTCAGCATTTATTCTTTGGTGAAGTGTTGCATCAGACAGACCGGCTAATTTTAATTTTTAGTTTTGAAAATTTTGCCTCCAGATATTTCTATTCTGTTGAACCTTAGATTTTTTAAATTTAATTTTGGGTTATCTGTGTAAGCAAAGGCTAAATTGAACATTTAGGAAATAAATAATCGGATTCTTAGTCAATTTTTGAGTCTTCCAGAGAATATCTATGACTTAATAAATATTAATATATTTCCAAAAAATATCAAATGCTTTTAAATACAAGTTCACTGAAGTGTCAATATGTCCCCAGAGAATGAAAATGTATACAATTATATTGTAGTGTATGTATGACAATTCTAAAGAACTGCATACTTCAGGGCACAAAAATGCTATCGTACCAAAAGTGTTGTTCAAATTCTTAATTTTGTTAAAAATTTTAAATTTTATTAATTGTGCTTTATATCAATGAATTGCAAAAGGCTCCTCTGGTTATATTAGTTGAAAATACGTTCTATTTACATAAATTATTTAGTCTAAGAATACCCTGTTTTCCCTTATCTTTTAAATTAATTCTAAATAGACAGATATTAATTCTGTTCTCACAAACCATTACACAGGAGAACACCCATAATTCAAGTAAAATATAAGCACTAAAATCTTTTAAGAATTAGATCTTTAAGTAAAACAAGAAAGCAAAAGATATCACAAGCATAGCTACCATCATCATCTAGCATTGAATTGACTTTCAGGATGTTTGTCCCTTCCAATAACAGACTTGGTCCTTTGCAAAGTTAGTGCAAACTAGTGAGGGTGTAAAAAATAGGAACCCTTGATTTTTAAGGGTTTCATTTTATTATACTCTTTTGTATAATTTATTCATGTGGAAATTAGTTTATGAACATTTTCATATTCATTTTTAAAATTGTCAGCATTTTAATGAATGGATGTTTTCCATTTTGTAGGAGGGAAGGGGGGTTAGGCATCCCTTTCTTTTCTTTTTCTTTTTTTTTTTTTAAATATAGTCTGTGTGATAGGCAGGCTGCAATATGGATTTTACATTATTCTTGGTGATCAAAGATTTCGTACACAAGTAGTCACAGTACTGAATTATGTCAATGTCCCCAATCCATTTGGGGAAGGAAACACAGTCAACAGCGTCATAATTGCTTTGCTGTTGGATCTGCTAATGTAGCTGTTGTGTGTTGGCTCCAGAACAACTGATTATATGCTTTCCACTCTTCTATAGGGTAGAAGATGGGGTGGAGGTTGTTCTTCATTCAAACACATATATCTGGCACTTTTATTCAAGCGCTGGAAGACATTAAATCTGGGAAGTTATAACTTACAGCTCTGTACTGTACACAGGACTGTTGAACTGCTAACCAGTAAAAGTAGATTTAATGAGTCCTAGGAAATAATAATTGTGAGGAAGTTTCCATTGGGGAAGAATCAGCCACTCATGGCCCCTGTATCAAGCTCTCAGGATGAACGTCATACAACTCTGGGGGGTTAACATACTGTGCTGTAGGATTCCCTCGAGTTGTGCCATGCTGTAGACTCTTAGAAGCTGATTATTAGGAATGGTGGGAAACTGAGAATGGCCAATTCAATTTGAACTACTCTTGTCTACTTTGCTTTGAGGAAAATTTCACATGCCCATATGCTTAAGACTTCAGCAAATCACCTTAAACAATACTTTGCCCAGTCAAATATTTTAAAGATTCAAGAGGTAGCATAATATCGTGCAATGAATACTGGCTTGGCAGTAAGGAGATAAAAGCTCTTTTCTAATGCTGCCAGTTAATACTTTGGTGTCTTTTTGAGTAATCATTTACCACTTTCTGAGCCTTAGTTCCTGGACTAACTAAAAGGGTGAATTTAGCTTATTTCTAGGATATCCTTCCACCCTTCTCCAATATGGTACATTTACAAATTTTGGGTGAGTGTGGGTGTGGTGAATCAGAGATAAAAATGTCCTTAGGTTGCCCTGAAGGACAAAAATAATATAGCTTTTAATTGGAAAAATGCTGAAATGCCTTGTAAAAAATCGAAAAAAGGTCATTAAAAAATGTGGTACTTTGCTTGCTAGTGGAGTTTCTAAATAGGTCGTGAATTTCAATTTATTGAAGCAATCTATCCAGTTTACCAGGTAAGAAGATTGAAGACTCCACATATGCAAACAACATAGCTCTTCAGGTTTTGATGTTACTTTACAGTGCCCCTTATTAAACATTCAGTTTTAAAACCAGTATTCTAGTAAAGTGACATTGTATTAGGTTTTTATGGCAGTAGTAACTTAGCACTTATTTAATCCAGTCATCTGTGACATATACATTTATCCTGTAAGAAAGAAAAACAGTATATAAAGGCCTAGAGAACATTGGAATTAGTATCCATCTGTAAAAAGAAGAAAATACAAACACACATGCATAAAACTACACAGTTTCAAAAGCAATATCCCTTACTGTGAGATTAAGATTCTCTCTGGTCACCTCTTGAACAAGTGAAACACTCACCATCTATCCATCTAGCTGTTCTTGTCTATTTACTGACATTTACTGAATTACTTGGCTACATGATATAACTGACTGATTTTCTTTTCATTCACAAGTTCGCTGCAGGAAATACAGTACCCTTGTAGTGACACAATACTAAACCCATCAAACAGCATTGTCTTTTACAGGTACCTGTAAAGTGTAATCAGTGCTCTTCAGATGATCTACATTCTATGCCGATCTAAATAAGTTATATATTACAGTAAAGTGCTACAATGACACTAGTCTCCAACAGTAGTAAGACACATTTTTCTCTGAAAAATTCAGCAGCTATGTGAGTCACATTTTGATGAGGATGCTTGGCAGTCTTCGTTCGAGTATGCACCAGCAACTGGCATGACCTTGAACAATTTGGCTCCTCCTGTGACTTTTAAAATTATAATTTTTAGGAGTAATTATTTAAAATCCAGTTTTCCATAAAGTACTTAAAAAATCTTTTTTAGAAGTTGCACCTGAAAGTTTCATGAGCATTTAATTTGCTGATATCCATTTTTATTTCTTCAGGTTTCTCACGTCGGTAGGTTACTGCTCTTGTGCAAACACTTTGCAGAAGCAACTTATCCTTGATGGAGAAGAAATATCATTATTTATTAATGATGGACTGAACCATTATAAGTAGATAATAACATGCTGATAGTAATTCTGTTTTAGAATTCACTAACCTTTTTTGAGGTTGAGACTCTGTAATCTGCTGAAGACTTAATTTTATTACTATTCCACTGTAGAATCACCTGTCTAATGATAAGGACTTTAAGCAATCCAATCAAGAATGTAACTATGAAGATGATGAAAAATATTCTCAAGTAGCTTGTGCTAGAGAAACATTCTGTAACAAAATAAATAAATGAATTATAGAATTAGAATGAGGAAATCAAAGGATTATAACAAATAAAACATATTTACCATCCAAATTTATATGAACAGAGATATTTGCAAATTTGCATTTTCAAAATAAGGGATTGATATTACTGTAACAAAAAATAAATGCTTTAATTTTATTGTACATTTATTATTAAAATATTTTCAGCAGAAAACCCTCCTTTGGAGAAACCACAATTAAGGCTTCAATAAGATTAGTTTGCTACAGCCTAATTCTTTAATTGTATTAATTGGAAAAGTCCAACCTCCTCAACCAAATATAATTTTATCCATGACAGAGGAACAAATTAGTAATGTGCACTGCTGATCACTATTTGGAAAACAGGATTTAACACTTTTTTTTAAAGCTCTGGGCAATAGCATGTTTCTTTTGTTATACTCTCTCTTCATGTTTTGTACAACAGTAATGGAAAATAAAGTAAAAAAACTGCAGAAGCTAAAATCATTACTACTATAGTAGATGAGTGAACATTTCCTTTGAAATTATGGTGAAAGTGTTCATTATTATTATACATGGCTATTCAGTTAACTAGGAGTATCTGATTTGGGACATTATTTTTCCCTCAATTTTTATTAATTTATTTTTCACTTGTCTGTTAGCCAATTCTATTTTATTTTGCTGTTAAAAATTCCACTCTCTATTGTTTCAAGAACAATAAATGCTATCTGGAAAAAGAAACACTGCGTTAAGAGGAGGGCCATGCTAGGTCTCTGTTTTAGGACCAGACCTTTGGCAAACTCCAATTAGAAAGGCCACAGGGCTCTGTTATCAGCAGTATTACTCTAAGAGAAACAAGGGTGAACAAAACACAAGTATAAAACACAAGTATTCCACAGAATGCACCCACTGCCCTTCATACTCCTCCACCCTTGGGGAGAATTTTGGAACCTCCCCTACATGTATGAAGGTCTGCTTGAGAGGCCTCCAGGGAAGGGAACTGCTTAGAGCATCATCCGACCTTGGGTGATTTGGGTTTGAATTCCAGGTGATGACCACCTCTGCTCTTCAGTAACTCAAGAACTCAGGGTCAGGGTTCTTCCTCAAGTGGGTAGACTTACTAAAGCTCAGTTTACTTTCACTAGATGATAAGATCAGTGATAAGAAGATGGAAGGGGGAGGAATTGTGCGAAGATGGCAAAGTCGGAAACTCCAGGAATCAGTCCCTTCACTACAACTATTAAAGCAGGCAGGAACGTTCTGAATCAAATATTTCAAAATTCCAGAGTCCTGCAGAATACTTTATAGCACACAGGGAAGAGCAGGAGGAAAAGGCTGGCAAATAACAGTAAATATTAGTAAATTGCTCTCTCTGTGTGGCAGTTACTGGTGCCCATTTCTCATCTCACACAGGCAGCAGTGGGGTCCAGCCCCTGGAATAGCTTGCTGGTACCAGAGAGGGACATAAAAATCCACTTCCCCAACATGTGGTATGGGTGGAGGAGTAAAGGTTGACTACTAATCACTCTACAGCTTTTGACTAGCTACTCTGGATCACTGTGGTCCTGGTTCTGAGGGCAGCCACTGTTCCAGTGCACTCTATACAGCACAGCTTTGGGCAGTCATTGGGGGGAAGCTCCTGGTGTCCTTCCTGACTCTTTCCTTCAGCCTCTCCCCAAGGCAATTTGGAGCCAGCCAGCACTTCCCTTGTGAGTCCTTGGCCCTGTTCTGGCTGGAAAAGACTAACTAGAGAAATTCCTCCCCAGAGTGTTCCCTGCCCCCCTGCCCCCACTCACCCTGAATTTGCTCTCCAGGCAAAAGCAGCTTGAGAGAACTAAAGCAATATAAGAAACAGTATACATGGATGGACTGCTTTAAGTCCTTCAGTGGAAGACCCAGGCGAGGAAGAAGATCTGTCTCCTGGGAAGTAAAGGGGGCATTCAAATGCCTGATAATAAGGGAATTCCTAAGGCCACCTAGCAAGAACAAGTCCAAGACAAGATACTGGCCCAAAAAAGGCAGGGAGGGTTCTGACTTTGCATTTGCTTTGGGTTGACCTTCCTGATAGTGGACTGAACTCTGATAAAGAGTACTAGACAATCTCACTCAGCATAATGTCCTTAAGGTCCATCCATGTTGTTATGTACTTCATAACTTTATTTTCTCTTACAGCTACATAATATTCCATCGTATGTATATGCCACAGCTTGTTTAGCCACTTGTCTGTTGATGGACATCTGGGCTGTTTCCATCTCTTGGCAATTGTAAATAATGCTGCTATAAACATTGGTGTGCAAATGTCCATCTGTGTCTTTGCCCTCATGTCCTCTGCGCAGATACCTAGCAATGGTATTGCCAGGTCATATATACTTAGCTTCCTGAGGAACCACCAAACTTCCTTCCACAGTGGTTGTACCATTTGACATTCCCAGCAACAGTGGATAAGTTTCCCTCTTTCTCCACATCCTCTCCAGCATTTGTCATTTCTGTTTTATTGATAATGGCCTTCTGGTGGGTGTGAGATGATGGTGTGATGGATTTGTGCATATGAAACTTAACTCCGCAAAGGATAGGCTAAGCCTACTTAAAATTAGGCCTAAGAGTCACTCCCAAGAGAACCTCTTTTGTTGCTCAGATGTGGCCTCTCTCTCTCAGCTAACATGACAAGCAAACTCACTGCCTTCCCTGTGTCTACATGGGACATGACTCCCAGGGGTATGGACCTTCCTGGCAACATGGGACAAAAATCCTAGAATGAGCTGGGACTCAGCACCAAGGGATTGAGAAAACCTTCTCGACCAAAAGGGAGAAGACAGAAATGAGACAAAATAACGTGTCAATGGCTAAGAGATTCCAAACAGAGTTTAGAGGTTGTCCTGAAGGTTATTCTTATGCATTAAATAGATATCACCTTTTTAGTTAAGGCATAAGAGAGAGGCTGGAGGGAATTGCCTGAAAATGTAGAGCTGTGTTCCAGCAGCCATGTTTCTTGAAGATGATTGTATAATGATATAGCTTTCGCAATGTGACTATGTGATTGTGAAAACCTTGTGTCTGATGCTTCTTTTATCTGCTTTATGGAGAGATGGGCAAAACATATGGATTAAAAATAAATCAATAATAAGAGGAACAAATGTTAAAATAAATTTACTAGATTGAAATGCTACTGGTCAATGAAAGGGATGGGTAAGTGGTATGGTATGTATGAATTTTTTTCTGTTTTCTTTCTCTTTTTCTGAATTGATGTAAATGTTCTAAGAAATGATCATAATGATGAATATACAGCTATGTCATGAAAAGAATGTTCATATTGTATGTTGATTGGTTTTATTAATAAAATTAAAAAAAAATACTAGGCAATGCAAAGCCAATTTTCAGATAGTGAAAGGTATTTTTTGCTTAGATTTGCTCGGTTCTTTTGGCTCCTAACACTCAAGAAAATCTATCATCTCATTAGGTTACAAATCCAGAAACAGACACCTGAGAGAATAAGTCCCTGTATTAACATTTTAAAATATGAACATCTACAATGTGCAACAAAAGATTACAAGCCAAACAAAGAAACAGGAAATGATGGCCCATCCAAGGAAGAAGATAAAAATCTATAAAACATCAATGAAGAAAACCAGACAGCGGACACACCAGACAAAGACTTTATAAAGATCTTCAATATGCTTGGGGAGATGAAGGAATATATAGGAAAATATGAAAGTCTATCAGGAAAACAATGAATGAACAATGTGAGAATCTCAATAAAGACATAGAAATTTTACAAGAGGAACAAAACAAAACTACTTGAGTTGAAGACCACAATAAATGAAATGAAAAAAGAAAGCAGATTGGAGCTGGAAGAAGACTCAGTGAACTTAGAGACAAGACACTTGAAATGAGTCAGGCTGATAAGTAGAAAGAAAAAAGAGTTATAAATGTGAAAATAGCCTAAGGATCTCTGGAACACCATAAAACATATCAATATGTTTTATGCATTATGGGAGTCCCAGAAGGAGAAGAAAGGGGAAGAAGGAATATTCAAAGAAATAATGAGAAAAAAACCTCCCAAACTTAGTAAAAGACATGGATATGCACATCCAAGAAGCTAAGAAAACACCAAACAAGATATAATTGAAGATAAACACACCCAATCACATACTGATCAAACTATCAAATGCAATGGACAAAGAGAGAGTTGTGAAAGCTGCAAAAGGAATGCAACAAGTTATGAACAAGGGAGTCTCAATTAGATGGAGTGCTGGTTTCTCACCAGAAACCATGGAAACAAGAAGGCAGAAAGTGCTGAAAGGAAACAACTGCCAACCAAGAATTTATATTCAGCGAGACTTTCTTTCCAAAACAAGGGGGAGAATAAGACATTCCCAGATAAATAGAAGTCGAGCAAGTTCATCACCACTAGACCTGCCCTACAAGCAATGCTAAAGAGAGTTCTTCAAATTGAAAGGCAATGACATTAGACAGTGGTTCCAAATGGTATAAAGAAATAAGTACCTCTGGTAAAGATATCCATATAGGTAATTATAAATGCACTACTATTGTATTGTATTTTTGGTATATAACTACTCTTCTTATTCTCTACAGGTGCTAAAATGCAAATGCATAAAACGTAATGATCAATATATGGTTTTGGACATAAAATGTACAAAGGTACGATTAGTAACAAGTTCCAAAAAAGGTAGGGGGACAGAGGGATATAGGAACAGTATATGTATGCTATTGAAGTTAAATTGGTAACAAATCAAATATGATTTTCAAAAATTTAGGATGTTAACTTTTAGCCCCACGGTAACCACAAGAGAAATACATGAAAAATATATGCAGATAGAAATAAGAAGGGACTCAATATGGTGCAATACAAAAATTCAAATAAATATGGAAGTGAAAAAGTTGTGATGGATGCAACTAGGTGAAGGAATCTTGAGAACTTTAAATTGAGTGAAATAAGCCAAAAACAAAAGTACAAATATTGTATGGTTTCACTAATATAAACTAGTTATAGTTAGCAAACTCTGAGAATTGAATTCTAGAGCATAGGTTATATAGAAAGTAGGCAGAGATTGGGCAATTAATGATTAAGGAAACAGAATGTTCGATAAGGCCCATTGTAAAGATTCCTAGATTGTAAGCTCTTCCAACAGTCACTTCCATTCCTGAGTTTTAACTATCATTTCTAAATTCTGAGATGCTGTAATCTTTGTGTTTAACCTGGTAGTTCCCTGGAACTTTGGGTATTTGTGTGACATATGAGACATAGAGTTAGAATTCTGCAGCTCTGAAAGCATTATTCTATATAGCAATTGTTAAAGAAGCTGAAAAGGAGATCAGATTTCAACTAGAGTATGAATGAAATGGACCAGGTTAGGACTAAGGTAAATCAGAATATAGGGTAAAAAAGATGAAATTGCCTGTATTTTAAAACCTCAACTTCTGTGTGAGACCAAAGGAAGAAATGTTTATTTGGTCCAAAATTTAAATTTTCTGCAGCGCACTATCTAATTTAACCTGTATGGTCAGTTTATTTAAACAGCATAATTACATGGAACCTAGAGTAGAGAATGAGATCTTGTTATTCTGTATAGGTTAATGTAATACCCTGATACATTTCAGAGTATTTTGGGCAGAAAATAAAAAAGTATTTGCAAAGTCCCCTTAAGGGACTGGGGAAAAATGTAGAAGTATTAAATTTCCCCACCTGGGGAATTCCTGATACTCACAAGCATTAGGGACTCCCAACTTAATAAGCCCAGCCCTTGATTTTGAGGCTTGCCCTTTTAAACTTATTTTGCATGACAATATTAAGCATACTTATAATTATGCCAGAGAACCTCTTTTTTTGCTCAGATGTGTAGTTTCTCTCTCTAAGCCAACACCACAAATAAACTCACTACCCTCCCCACACCTTACGTGGGACATGACTCCCAGAGCTGTAAGTGTCTTTGGCAACACAGGACGTGGCTCCCATGGATGAGGCTGGCCCTGGCATTGTGGTGTTGAGAATGTCTTCTTGACCAAAAAGGGTAAAAGAAATGAAACAAAGTTAAGTTTCAGTGGCTAAGAGATTTCAAATAGAGTCAAGAAGTCATTCTGGAGGTTGTTCTTATGCAAGCTTCAGCCAGATATTGCAAATTGTCACACTATGCCAACCCCCTACCAACAGTATTCCTGAAAACCCTGAAGAATACCCTGGGCTCTAAGATTCTATAAAATTTTTACTTATTAAGTTTATTTGTCCAGAAACTTAAGGCCTCCAGATTGTTCCTATGCCAGATAAGCCCTGAAACCCAGAGGTACCAGTCTCTCCAACATCAAACAATTTCACTCCTCTACTATATAAGGTTGACACACCTTTGCAGTACAAAGAAGTTAAAATGATCATTTCCCAGATATCCCTGAAGATGGAGAGAATGATCAAATGAGAGAGAGAAGGTATACTGAGAAATTGTTTCAACAAACAATTATGATTATTACCTCATTATGTAGATATTTCTTTTTAGTTTCTAGGGTATTTAGTTTCTAGTGTATTAGATTAGCTAGAAGGAAATACCTGAAATTATTGAACTGCAATCTAGTACTTTGATCTTTGATAATGATTGTATAACTATATGGCTTTTATTATGTGCCCATGTAATTGTAAAAACCTTGTGACTGACGCTCCCTTTATACAGTGTATGGGGAGATAAGTGATAAAATAAAAACAAAAATAATGATGATGATGATGACGATAATAATAATATGGGGGATAAGGGGTATGAGATGTTTTGGGTTTTCTTTTTTGGAGTAATGGAAAGGTTCTAAAATTGATTGTGGTGATGAATGTACAAGTATATGTTGATGCTGTGAGTCACTGATTGTATACTTTGGGTGGATGATATGGTAAATGAGATATACCTCAATAAAACTTCATTGAAAGATAAAGCAAGAAAAACCCACAAATTACATATAATGAAAAAAATAGGCAATTATTAGCTTTTCGATACCAACACACTTTATGCCTGAAGAAAACAACTATATGTTGATACTGTGGTCACTGAAGTTATCTGGAGAAAACAGATAAACATATTTAACATACTCAAGGAAAGAAAGTGAATCAAAGATTTGATAAGTGGTAAAACTGACTTTCAGGTGTAAATAGGCATACATAAACATATAAACATACAGGATCTTTAAATTAAAAAGGAAAAAAGAATTTTCTTCTTGTAATATTAAATTCCTCCATCCGCCTAATAAAAGAAGACTGAAGATGTTTTTAAAGAATAAGAAATGACAGAAATGTTTTGAAGGAATACATAAAAAAAATAAAATAGCATAAATCCATTTGAAGTAAAAATCAAGCAAACTGGTTATCACTATCCTCCCTGTTTTATTTAATGTTTGGGTACTGAATTAATGTCCATAAAATTAGGAAGTAAGTGATTATTTAGGGAAATAAGGACAGTTAGATCTATTCTTCACTTAAGATTGTTTTCCAGTATAAAACTAGTTTTATTCATATATGTAAACATTTAACCTTTTATGGTGTTGATTTAATTTTTGGTACACGTATACTGTATTTAGTTTTGTTTCATTTATTATGCACTTGATTTTAATATGAATTGGCAACTCTACTTTTGAATAAATAATTCTGCAGCTTGAAACATATGGAAATCGCCATTAATGAAAGAATTGAGGGACAGAAGGAGTACAAGACTTATAAGCACTATATAGCAAAATGGCAAAAGAAAATCCTGCATTATTGTAGTGACTTTAAATGTAAATAAATTAAACTTGCCAGTAAAAAGGCAGAAATTGTAGAACGGGTAAAAAAGCATAACCCAACTATATGTTGTTTACAGGAGACTCAAAGACATAAGTAGGTTGAAAGTGAAAGGATAGAAAAATATACCATGCAAGTAGTAACCAAAAAAGACCTTAGGTAGCTATACTAATATTACATAAAATACAAAATCGCTCCAAGGGACAAAGGTTGTCATTATATAATGATAAAGAGGTCAATTCAACAAGAAGATATAACAACTATAATTATATATGGACCTAACAACAGAGCCCCAAAATATATGAAACAAATATTGACATATTTGAAGGATGAAATAGATCGTTCTACATTAATAGTAGGAGGCTGTAATACAACATTTCCAATAATGGATAGAACATTTAGACAGAAGATCAATAAGGAAATACAAGACTTGAACGAAACTCTAAACCAAGTAGACCTAACAGACATATATAGAAGAATTCGCCCAATGGCAGCAGTATATACATTCTTCTCCAGTACACATAAATCATTTTCCAGGATACATCATATGTTTGGTCACAAAGCAAGTCTTAATCAATTCAAAAACATTGAAATCATACAATGTATTTTCTCCTACCACAAGGAAATGAAGCTAAAAATCAATAGCACAAGGACAAATGGAACATTCAGAAATATGTGGAAATTACACATTTATACTTTTAAACAACCAGTGGGTTAAAAAGAAAATCAAAAGGGTACTTAGGAAATATCTTGAAGCAAATGAAAATGAAAATACAACAAACCAAAATTTATGTGATGCAGCAAGGGCAGTGCTGAATGGGGAATTTATACCTCTAAATGCTTACATTAAAAAAGAAAAAAGTTTTCAAAGCAAAGTCTGACTTCAAAACTGGAAGATCAAGAGAACAAAAAAAAGCAAACTATACCCAAAGTGAGCAAAAGGAAGGAAATTTTAAAGACTAGAGTGGAAATAAATGAAATACAGACTTAAAAAAAAAAGTTGGTACTTTGAAAGAAAATCAATAAAATTGGCAAATCTTTAACTAGCCTGAAGAAGAAAAAAGAGAAAAGCTGGAAATAACTAAAAGCAGAAATGAAAAGAGGGACATTATTGTCAACTCCATTGAAATAGAAAGGACTATAAGAGGATCCTCTGAATGACTGTACACCAATAAATAACATAACCTAGATGAAATGGACAAATTCATGGAAACACACAAATTATGTACACTGACTCAAGAAGATATAGAAGATTTCAACAAGCCAATAACTAGTAAAGAGATTGAATCAGTAATCAAAAGTCTCCCAACAAAGAAAAGCCCAGGACCAGATGGATTCACAAGGGAATTCTTCCAAACATTCCTGGAAGAACTGACATCAATTCTGTTCACACTCTTCAAAAAAACTGAATAGGCAGGAGCAACCTAATTCATTCTCCAACACCAACATGCCAATTTTAGATAAGCATACCACAAGAAAATTACAGGCCAATATTTATTATGTATATAGATGCAAAAATCCTCAACAAAATGCCAGCAAATGGAATCCAACAGTACATTAAAAACTATACACATGATCAAGTGGGAATTTTTCCGGGCATGCAAAGGTGGTTCAACATAAAATCAATTAATGTAATACACCACATTAACAGAACGAAGGGAAAAAACACATGTTCATCTCGATGCAGCAAAAGCATCTGACAATATCTAGTACTACTTCTTAATATTCCTTAGAAAACTAAGAACAGAAGGAAACTTGCCCAATATGACAAAGGGCATATATGAAAAACCCACAGCTAACATCATACTTAATGGTGAAAGACTGAAAGCTCTTTCCTTAAGATCAGGAAGAAGACCAGGATGTCTACTGTTACCACTGTTTCTTTTTCAACATTGGACTGGAAGTCCTAGCCAAAGAAATTAGGCAAGTAAATGAAATAAAATGCATTCAAATGGAAAGACAGAAGTAAAATGTTCCCTGTTTGCAGATGACATGATCCTATATACAGAAAATCCTGAAAAGTCTACAACAAACTACTAGAGCTAATAAATGAATTCAGCAAAGTGGTGGGATAAAAAATCAATATCCAAACATTCAATTGTGTTTCTATATACTAGTAATAAACAATAAGAAGAAATTAAGAAAAAAATAATTTACAATAGCAACTAAACAGATCAAATATCTAGCAATAAACCTAATCAAGAACGTAAAGGACCTGTACACAGAAAACTACGAAACATTGCTGAAAGGAATCAAAAAGGACCTAAACAAATGGTAGGGCAGTCTGTGTTCCTGGATTAGAAGTCTAAATATTGTTAATATGTCAATTCTACCCAAAGTGATTTACAGATTCAATGCAACCCCAATCAAAATTCCAATAGCCTTATTTGCCAAAATGGAAAAGCCAATTATAAAACTTAAATGGAAGGATAAGTTACCCCAAATAGCAAAAGCCATCTTAAAGAAGAAGAACAAAGTTGGCGGACTCACACTTCCCAATCTTAAAATTTAATCCAAAGCCACAGTAGTCAAAACAGCATGACACTTGCACAAGGACAAATATATAGACCAATGAAATTGAATTGAAAGTTCAGAAATCAACTCTCACATTTATGGCCAACTGACTTTTCACAAAAGGGCAAAAAACATTCAATTGGGAAAGAATGGTCTCTTCAATAAATGATATTGGGAAATCTGAATCTCCATTTGCAAAAGAATGAAGGTAGACCCCTACCTCACACCATATACAAAAATCAACTCAGAATGGATCAAAGACCTACATATAAGAGCCCAAAACTATAAAACTCCTAAGAGATAACACAGGGAAACATCTTTAGGAATTTATGTTAGGCAGTGGTTTCTTAGACTTTACACGCAAAACACAACAAAAGAAAAATTAGATCAATGGGATCTCATCAAAATGGTAAACTTTTGTGCTTCAAAGGCCTTTATCATGAAAGTGAAAACAACTTGCTCAGTGGAAGAAGATATTTGGAAACCACATATCCGATAATAGTTTAATATCCAGAATATATAAATAAATCCTCCAACTCAACAATAAAAAAACAAACAACCTAATTTTAAAAATGGGTCAAGGAGTTAAATAGACATCTCTCCAAAAAGGATACACAAATGGCCAAAAAGCGCATGAAAAGATGCTCAATGTCATTAATTTTTAGGTTAATGCAAATCAAAACCACAATGAGATACCAATTCCCGTGGCCTTGGTAAGGGATGGTGGTGATAACAACACACCATTGTGAAGGTAATTAACAACACTGAATTATATATTCGAATGCAGTTAAAAGGGAAAATGCTATGTTGTATATATGTTACTAGAATAAAAATAAATCCATGGAACCCCTAAACACAAACAGTGAACCCGAAGTTTAACCATGAACTATAGTACAAATGAAAATGTGCTTTCATCAATTGTAACAAATGTACCACACCAATAAAGTGTTAATAATAGGTTAGTAACATGGGAACCCTGTATCTTATGCATGATTTTTCTATAAACCCACAACTTCTCTAATAAAAAAGAATAGAACACCTGGTAGCAAAAGCAGTCAGTGAAAGCTTTCCATATCTTCACAGACTGAAAGAATAAGGAAGGTGTTCTAAAACAGTAATAGAATGGAGTCTCTCTAAAAACAGTCCCTGCCGTGGTAGCTTTCTCATTTCAAGACTTATATTAGGTTGGACTTATGTTTTCAAGCAGTGTCTACTGGTAAAGTGATTCTTTGGGAAAAAAAATCCATATTTGTAGTGTTTGCTAATTTCTGTGGTGTAGGTTTTCCCACTGTGGCTGATTTTAAACTGCTGTCTCGATATTACTGGGTGTGGAGCTGAGGTTTTATGAGCAGAACTAGCCCTTGCAAATGACTAGGAGGTACCCCTAGCCCACCACTGGAAGAATCTTAGAGGCTGTCTTATTCTAAGCCCTGATTTTTAGAATTTAGCCATCCTCTGGAGAGGCCTCAAGCCACTGCCTCTTTCTATATGTAACCGTTCTACTTTCCTTAAATCACAGCAGCTCCACTTTAAACTGATTTGCACACTGGGTTTCTGGGTGAAACATCATACTTGTGAATTTGGTGTTCCCCAAAGCAAAGTTTCCCCCAAATTTTAGTACTTAGTATATGATCAATAAAGGCCAAATAACTTTGGAGAAACTGCATATATCATTGCCCTTTCTAGTGTTCACACTATAACATAGTATATTAACGTTTCTGAAAAGCCCTACAACAAATAATTCTATATTATGAGAAGGAAAGGTGGAAAGGAGGCCTGAGGGAATGAAAGCACCAAATGCAAGTCTTTTCTACAGGTCACACACAGAGAGAATCCAAGGCTCCCTATTCAAAAGAGTGGCCTCTGAGTCTTCTACAGCACCCTACAGATTCACACACTGATACACATGCTTTAGTTCTGACAGAACATGTCATTTCTCTTGGCTGGCTCAGAGTGACTCAATCAACTAAAGCATATCTTTAATGGGGACAAGTGGCATGATCCCACTTACTGGCAGGAGTTAAGCCAGAAAAATCAAAAGGATGGCCTTTAAGAGTGATTGAGTGGGTGGATAATAGAGGGGCTAACAAGTGCTCTTTCTCCTGTACAATAGATGAGAAGGGGTGGGGAGCCCCCTAGCTACCAATACATTTTTAAAATAATGGGTTATGATCGAGGTCATTTTCAGGGCTCAAATTTGCAGATATTTTTAAATGTTGTTATGGAGGGCTAAACATTTAACCCTATCCTATGCCTCTTTTCTTAGTTTTGGTCAGGCAAGGACTTTTATTAAGGACCTTTGGGAATACTTTTTGTAACAACACAAATCAGAGTAGAGTGTTTACTTAACATAATAAATGACATGTTGGCAGTAAAGCCCTATTTGTTAGAAAAGGCACTTGACTTTCTGGCATGATTGCTACAGCCCTAGCTGGCAGCATATGGTCTATTTTCAGAGCCAAATAAACTATGGGCTAAGATCAGCATGGATGTGGGGGAAAAAGGAAGCAGAACTTTGGAGAAAGTTTATTCTTCTGTACAATCTCTGTAAGAGCTGGAATTATCTTCCAGGAGACTTGAAATAGGTAGTAAGAATGTTTTTGAAGAAAATGTAATTTTGAGCTTGATTTTTAATTCACATATAGTACAACACCTTATAACTGTGCAAAGTGGGATGCTAGTTTTTGGGTTGTAATGACCTTTGTTTAAAAATAGTCTTTGAGAATAGCTCTCACATGTTTCCCCCATTTATAGCTCACCATTCTTTTAAGTTCACCAGTTCATTTAATCACAGAAACCCTTAGAGGTTAGTATTATTATATCCATTTTACAGATTAGAAAACCAAAGTTCAGAGAAGCTTTGTGGGAAGCCTATCATTTCTTTGCTAATGGTGTTAAGGAATATGTCTTAAGCCAAGGTCTTCAAACTAAAAGTTCCATGGCTTTTCCATTATGCCATTTATAAGCATTTACCTTTAAACTACATTTATTTCAGAATAAAAACAACTAAGAAAGAACAACTTTGAAGTTCTGTATTTTGCAAAAGTAGATCATTGCTACATAAACTGGTTGGCTTTGCCTGAACATAAAATTAAATGTTGGTCTGATGCGAGGAAGATCAGAACTCGAAGCAAGTTTGGTTATGAAGGAAGAGTGTGGTTCCAGAGACTTTGTAAGAAATGACACTGAGATGTACACTGTGGCTCACCAAGGCCTCAGTCCATTTGGATGCCCTTCCAGAGGTCTGTGGTGTGGGAATTTAGCTGGGCAGTTTAGATGGGAAGCCTAACAACTCAGCCAAGCCAGGGCAAGCATGCTCAGCAGGTTAAATGGACCACCATCTCTGGGACATTTAAAACACTGAAGTAGTTAATCATTTCCTTAGCATGATTCATCATGGGCCCTTTGTAGGAACAAGATGTTCTACAGATACACTTCACTTCTCTGATTATTAAGCTTTGGTTTACCTGATGTTTGTTCCACATAATGTTGTTCCATGAGTGCACAGGAAGTTTTACACTTATCAAGTATAGCTTGGGAAAGATTGTGTGGATGAAGGCATTGCACACAATTCCTGAAAGGGAAAAAGAAATAAAAACATTTATTCTTTAAAAAGATTGTAGCCTTTAATGTTCTCTGTGAGAAATAAAATAACAGAATAGGACAACAGCCTTGTAAAACTAGGAAATAAATATTATGCAAATTATTTGTAACCTTGGCTGAATTTAATATCCTGGCAATTATATTCTAACAACTTAAAATATTTCAAAAATGTATAAAATCAAAATAATGATTTCTCTATATTGAGAGGAAAATCTATAGGCAATGAAGAAGGTATTCTTGCCACAAATTAACTATTAATCGTATTGGTGTTTTTGAAGATGAATATTATGACACTACTAGAAAAAGAATTAGCAATGACTAGAGAGTTCAAATTTTGGTCAGGTTTATTAACAATAATTCCCATTAGTAATAAATGCATAATTAAAATATTTACATTAGCTACAATCTGAGAAAGTGAAATGTCTTGAAAATTTTGAATAAAACCAACGGGAAGGTAGTGAAGTTTAGAGTGGTAGTCAGTGTTTGAGTAGGTCCTAAACTGTAATTGGCAAATCTATTTTGGCACGAAACAATAATGCCACCTTTACTAGACATGTCACCTTCCGTTTATATATCACTTATTTCTAGAGTACTTCATAGCTACCATCATTTTTTATCTTTACAATATTAAAAATAAAATATAGTAATAACATACTTATTCTATGTTTGCTATGTACCCAAGCACAAAGCGTTTTTTTCTTAACATGAATCATCTAATTTAATTATTTTGCAGAACTACAATAAAGTATTATCATTTATCCTCACTTTTCATATCTGGAACCTGAGGCATGGAGAATTTCAGCAGTTTGCTCTAGATCACACAGCTAATTAATAATAAACTGTGGAGCAGGCAACCTAAGGCGATGATTGCCTAGATAAATTTTGATGCTCTCACATCTAGCTAGTAGCCAAAGATTGGAATTCAAATCTCTTAATTCCTAAAACTCAACATTCAGTCCTTTAATTGGCATGATGACAAAAGTTAATCTGGAGGGGTAGATTCAGCAACCTTCAAAATTTAGGGGGGCAGAACGATAAAAGGGACAAAATTAGCTATAATGAAGAATGCTTTAGGTATATTTGGAGTCAGACAACATACCAGTTCTCATTGCAAGCTGGATTACATGTGGGGCAATGTTCGCAGAAACGGCCAATGCTCCTGGGGTCAGCACACTCACACCTGCCGCACACACATGTCCCTCTTCCACTGCACACCTGGCCCTTTGCATTGATGCAGTGCTGGGCAGATGCTGACGGGCACTGGCACCGATCCCCTTCCCAGCCACTGAAGCACTGGCATCTGCCTGCTTCACACTCTCCATGACCTGCACAAAAAAAAAAAACACTCCAGGACGTTAAGTTACTGGGGCTGCCAACTTTGTGAAGAGTTTCCAAACACAGATTCCCCTCTACCTCCGTGGAAACACACTGAGAGTCCAGTGAATGGAAGCAGCATTATTTTCTATTCATTTGACATAAGTCATTGCCAGGCCTTACAAGTGTCTAGTTTCAAAGCTGTTCTATTGCAGATGAACTCCTGATGCTAATGTAAGTGCTGACAAGTATAAAATCTGCCCCTGCTGCGGTTGCTGTGTATTTGAACATCCCATTCATTCAGTTTTAAATTAAAAAAATACAAATGGATATAAAGAAGCTACAAAGGCTGAAGTTATTGTAATTGTTTGGCTTGAAATCAGAAAAATAACAGCATTTAATTAATGGTTTCCATAATGTGCGTGTTTATTTTGTTGTTGCTAAGGTCTGGGATAACTTTGAATGACCTGAGGCAAAGCCTTTTAGCACCTCAGTTCTACTAGTACCAAGTTTAAAGATAGGGTTTCCTGGGAAGTTGAACTAATGCTTTCATATCCTCACTACATTATTTAATAGGTTAGTGGAGCCTGTTCTAAAGTATGCTGTGAGACAAATAAGTTGAGGGAACACAGGTTATGCATAGTTAAATGGATTTTAGACTGCAGGAATGGTCTATAATTTAATATGCTAATGTGATCTAGAAATCTTCAAGAAGGGGTACATCTTACAGGGTTGACTAGTGTTTATCAAGCTTATTTGGCCACAAATATTCCTTCTTTCTTCCCTCCGTCCCTCTATCCCTTCCTTTCCTAGCTTCCTCTTTACCTCCCTCCATCCTTTCCTTCTGTCCCTTGCTTCCTTCCTCCTTCCCTGTATTGCCAAGTACTTCACAGGGTAGCTTCCCATGGAATCTACTGTTGGACCAGCTCAATTGGCTAGAGTGTAAAATAGTGAGGCCAAGGCCAAACAAATGTCTAGCAAATACTGTTCTCTATATACAGGCTCCACGCGTAATCCCAGCCAGCTGGCCTGTGAATGTGGTTTAGGTCTCAAGGAGACTAGGAACAAAATGTAGGGTCAGCCCCATGGTTTACCACTTATGTACGAACAATTCAAAGCAGATTCTCAACTGCTTGTGAGTCAGTAGTACCATATGCATAGAGAAAGGCCAAAACATTGATTTTTGATATTTCACTGTAGGCAGACTGGAATACTCAATGTATTTCAAACTTCTTTGAGAGACTGACGGCTATGGGCCATGATCTCTGAATTCTTTTTCAACCCTGTTCCTAATAAGATTAGCTCTAAAAAGTAGCAGACAATTGCTGATGGTTCATTCTAAAGTCACCTATAGTCCATCCTACCCATGAGACTAGGTATAGCTGGATGAAAGTTTGGAATATAAAATATCCTGTATATATAACAGAATAAGAAGGCAATTTGCCATCACATACTTAAGTAAATGCAATATAGGTCAAATTTTTAGCTTACACAAGAATAGACAAGTATTTTTTGTAGATCTGTTAACTTTCTATATGCTCAAGACAAAGAAAATATTTCAATTCCTCAAAAAATTTAATAAAAAATTATTTACTAAAATGCGAATATTAAAAGGATATTTTCATAAGTAAAAGAAAAGTCATCACAGAATTGTGATGACACGTAATTTATTTAATTTATTTAAAAACATTTCATTTTCAAATGTTGTGCAGATTTTTCGGAATCTAACCTCTAGGTGGCAGTAAACCTAATTAACTGAAAAGTAAGCTTGATATTTAATTTTAATTTCATTAAAAATGTATCTGTGGGGCGGGCCGCGGTGGCTCAGCGGGCAAAGTGCTTGCCTGCTATGCCGGAGGACCTCGGTTCGATTCCCGGCCCCAGCCCATGTAACAAAAACGGAGAAACAGAATACAATAAAAAACAAGAAAATGTTTAAAAATGTTTCCCTTTCTTCCTTCCTTCCTTCCTTCTATCCTTCCTTCCTTCTCTCTGTCTTTCCTTTAAAAAAAAAAAAAAAAAAAAAAAAAAAAAAATGTATCTGTGTATGGCTTTAGGGACTACTCTTCTAGATTACTTATTAAACTAGTATTTTCTTGAAGAATGCTGCTTTGACAATTCTGTTGCTGGTAGTGTACTAAAAATAAATTGGATCAGTTTAAGTTTTTATTCAATTACAATGCCATTTATATTGCTATAATAATGCTTGAGAGTTTTCTGATGAATGAAAGGTATATTTTTATAGCTCACTTCCCATCATCCTGACAAAAATAAAATCCTCTGAGCAAGCTGGAGGGAGTGACTGCTTATTAGAACGAATCAGAGCCTTCTAGGGAAATACATTGATGATAGGAAACCTATCACATTATCATCAATAATTTCCTTTTCTGGTATACATCTTTTCAAGGTCAAAAAATACAAGAAAGTTCCAATTATTTTTTGCTTTTGAAATTTGAAGTATTTCCTGGACAAAAGAAATTTAAACTTAAATATCAGAATCATGTGTTTTGCATCTGTTGCCATGCCCTAATTTCACAGACCATGAAATTTTGATTAAAATCATATTTAGTGTCATAATTTTAAAGATGTAATTGGAAGATATTTTGACAGATATACTAATACAATAGTGACTATAAAACTGCATGGATATATTTAAACTCACCAGCACACAGATTTCCATGGTGATATGGACAAGAAAAGTCATCCTTTTCACAGTATTTTCCATATACTTTTCCAAGCTTGATTTTGTGACATAAACATTTCCCACAAATGCAAACTCCTCGACCGCTGCAAACAGGTTGATCCTTGTGTGACTTGCAACTCTCAGCAGGAATTTGATCTTCATCAAAATGACATTTATTCTCATCACAGTGGAAACATGTAGCATCTAGAAAAGTTTCATCTATACACTCTGTTTTAGGTCCTCTGCTGTCATCACATTGACAGCTGCAGTTTCTGTGTATAAGAATTTTAGTGGTTTCATTGAAACCAATTGGCTTGATTATTGCATAGCTTTTTCCTCCTGTGACATCACATTTTTTCATTGTAACTGTTACATTAAAAAAAACCTAGGGTTGGGGGAGGGGTGGAGAAATATATTTACATGTCTTGATTACTTTTATTTCCATTAAAATTTCTGTTACTATTATTTTGAATCAATAATATACTATCCTAGATAAATTAACAAAATTTATAAACCATACCTATAATTCTCTTGTATGTAGATGTAACATCCCTTTTGAATGCCATTTATTTCCTAATTAATGAACTAAAAAGTTAAAGGATGCAATGTTTGCTAATTACCTATATTGTGACGTTCAACAAAGCTGGATACAAATCTATTGGAAGTGTCTATTCCACTACTGGTGATTAATTTATGTTCTGAGTCAATTTCCTAGCAAACTTAAAATAGCTTAAGATAGGCCATACCATTTTCTGGATTCAGCCCTTAAATTGTTGTGGGGTTATTAGCACTAATAAGCCAAAGTAAAGTGCTGCCTCTCTACTGGTTTAAAACCGAGAGATGAGATGTTCAAACAAAGAATTTTTATTTTGTTCCTATTTTCTAGAGGCCTAAGTAAAGGTTTAGTTTATTCAAGGTGTCATTGGAGGGCAATGTGAAGCTTGCTCAAGGAAAAGGTTTGGGACACTCATTTTCAGCTCTTAAGACCGCAATATAAGGTCATACATTTGTCTCAGTGGGAGATGACAGGCCAGAATTAAGGAGCTGGGCTGGCAGGAATTGGTTTCCTTCATAAATCTGTAGCTTATTTCTCCTATCAAATTTTCCTTTTCCCTATTCTCTCTCCCACAAAACAGTTGGCTTAACTTATCTATATTTGTTGACCCACTTTAGCATCTCCAGGGACTTTGGTGTAGAAGAAGGTTATGTGTTTGGGTTTTTTTTTTTCCCTGTTGAACTGAGATCCTTTATAACTTAAAAAAAAATTGTGCTTGACCCTTTTGTTGCTATATATATATTTTATATATTTATAATGAAATATTTAGATTTATGTTTCTATATTATATATATGCATTAAGAATTAGAGGAAGTCTTACAATATTAAACTCAATAGAGTACTCCTGTGCTTGAAATGTTTTTTGTCTTTCAGAACGTTAAGGATTATCAGATGTTCAGGATAATGTGGTCCCTCTCAGTCCTAATAATAGAGTAGAACTTGGGTTTTATGTAATTAAGAGGTCATATGACCATTCCTGATAATCCAACTTTTTGTACTATATGGTTGAAAATGAGGGGAAAAGGGATGAAGACAAAGAAAAAGAAAAAAGTATAAGAACCAAGGAAAGCCAATCTGCCAAAACCAAGATTGCGAAGGAACTACATTTAAGAGGGTAACCATTTTTCAGAAAATAACATACTTCTAACTTTGGTTAGTACAAAGTTTTCTCATATTTAATGGATGACAAATGTATATGTTATAAATTGGCAAATGGTGTGTTCTGAATAAAATCCAGGGAGTGATTATAAAGGAGCCTATAGAATGAGAAACTTTCAATAATTAATCTTAAAATGTGCGGCTTTGTTGGAACAACTATACTACCGCAGATTCTCAACTTTCCAAGAAGGAAAAATACTTATAACTAAAGAGAATGGAAGATTCCCTTTAATTTAATTTTGGAATTTTTCATTTCTCTCAATAACACCTTTTATCTTTCTGTATATAGCATGGCATTTTAAAAACTTAATAACATCATAGAACTTTAGAAGTGGAGAAAGGGGTATTAGAAATCTTCTAGTCTAAAACATTCATTTAAAACTGAGGCAATTGATGCCTCAAGAGGTAAAGATTCACTAAAAATCACTTTGCCCTACAAGAACTACCTTTAAAAGCACACTTCTGCTTGTTCACCCTCTATTGTGCTGATCCTGGGAGAATCCTTATCTCCCTTGATCTTATTTCCTGATGCTGCTATAATCTGGGCCTCTCCAGTTGCATAACACCCATTTTTAGCTAAGTAGTGCCACGCCTCCTTTTTTATTGTTCTTAACAAATGCTCCTATCTCCTCCCTAGATCATTATGAAAGAAAGATTGGGGAATTTTCAGTCTTTGTCAACTGCTGCATTACCTGCATTCTTTCCTATGTCTTACTAGCTGTGATTTCACATTCTGAGAATTTTCAGAGCAGAAACCAAAAAAGGCATTATCACCATCATAAGTATAGATGCTACTTTTTTGAGGAAATGTGATGTCCTAATGTAGACTGGCAGTGATACCTAAGTTTAAAGTACCTATTATTAAATAAGTATTGACTATAATATTAATTTATTTATTTGCTTAGTTTAACCTGAGAGTTTGGGAGAAGAGTTGAGCTAAAACAAGTAGGAGCTTTCAGAAGAGACAACAGAAGTTACTATGATGTTTAGACTTTGGAAAGTCAGGAGTAAATAAGGTTTTTCAGAATGGTTTGCTTTTTCTGCCCGAAAGCATGCCAAATAACACAGTTAATTTAAAATAGGAAAAAACAGACCCACATACTTCATCATTGCTTGACACGTTTCTGCATCCATCTGTGCCTGGCCTTCTGGTCCCATCTGGACAGATGGCAGTAATGTTAAAATAGATGCCCTGTACCTGGTTTTCCACCTGCACTTTCACTTCTGAAATGAGTTTCTGCAAAGACATCAGTTTTTAATTCTTTACTATGGCAATTTCAAACGTAAGCAACAAAACAATAGTCAAGTTTATTAAATCATCCAAGATTTAATTTTTAACTAAATCAAAGAAAGTCTGTCTCTGTAAAAGGATGGAAAAAAAAGACATCTCCACATAATGGCCCAATTATATTTCAAATAAATAATAAGCACCGAAGAATTATACTCTCTGCACTTAAATTGCTCTCTTCACATATTTCCATAAACATATATTTTGATCACCTCAGAGTTATTTCTTAGCCTTTTATAAATTATTCATTGTTTTGTTATCCAATTATACTTACATTTTATAACATTTAAATACATAAATAATGTTTAAATACAATATAAATACATATATATTGAGAATACATATATCATCATGGAAGGTAACTCTTGAAAGCTTAAAAGTCTGAAACACGCTTCAAATATATATAGCTGGTAAAGAAACATTTCAGTTTCAAATACTTTAGGCTATCATAAAAGCTATCATGCCTAATTGATACAGAATTGAAAGGAAAATATTCGGGAGGCTATTTCTATATTGTAGGCACAAGAATTACCTGCCACACATGGGACTATAAAATTCTCCAAGGATGGCCTAAGAGCTTTGTTAAGTCTCTGGGACTTGTTTGCTTCAATCAATTTTGGCCCAAGCCTTTATATTAAAATAGCACTTCTTACTGGGCAGAAAATCACTCATTTATTTAGTCATTCATTTATACATTCATTCAATATGCATCTATGAAACGCCCACTGTGTATCAGGCACATGCCAATTTCTTAATTCATAATCTCTGAATTCCAAAACAGTCAAGCTACCTTAAATATATACTGCAAATCTTTGTGTATTTTGTCTCATAGAACTAAGAGTCTACCACATGCAAAAGATCTCAACTTGTAAACGACAAGAAGGGGAAAGAATGAAGTCTGTACCTAAAGAAAGAGAGTAGCAGTGTGTGAAGAGAAAAATAATTTCCTATGGCTTCTATTTCCTTAACTTAATTTTTCTTCCTCAAAGGTATAATCCACAATGAGACACATGCTTACTGATTAGTAACTAATAATAGAATTCTGGTAGTGAACCTTCAGAACAAGATACTTTCTTCAAATTTGTGAATTTATGTGGATTAGATAAGACTATGTCAACTACATTAATAGTCTCCCCAAGAACTCAGTACACTTTAATTATTTAATTGAGTAATTTCAGCAAATCAAAAGAAACTTCTAGTGGTATACAAATGGTATTGATAGTTTGAAAGATGAGACAGAAATACTAACACAATCTAGCATTCTCACTTGTTCTTCTGAAATTCTGCTCCACTAAAAACCTTAAATTGGTTAGGGATATGTTTTTCAAACAGGGAGTGAAGACAAATGTCTAAAATTTTTCTGTTTTGGGATTTAGAAAGTAAGCTCCAGACACAATATTAAACTTCCTTTTCAATATCTGAAAGGTACGGTACTGGGGAAGAATCTGTTTTTCTGATGCAGAACTCGTCAATGAATTGTGATGTTTTTTCTGGTGAAAACAAAGTTAAAATTTCAGAAGAATTTTGAAAATATAGACCTATATAGTGGATATATCCTATATATAGGGTCCCAAATTTAGGAGATTAACTAGCCAGAATAATTTTTTTGTTTAACTTGGCTGTATTTTTCCATTGTTAAGGTTACTCAAAACTACAATGGCCTAAAGCATCACAAATGTATTCTAGCAAATAAAGAGCATAAAATCAAATGCTGCTGTCTTAAGAGGCTCTTTATCTTTCTTCCTGACACACAAGTATGAAGTCTGTTCATTTATGTGCCTTGTCTGGAGTAATAAATGAATTCATACTTTAAAATTTAGGATGACTTCTAACACTGTAAGCTCCTTCCTTATTTTGATTAGTTTTTGGAACAACCTGTTGAAGGGAATGAATTCCACACATTTGATTTTCCTTGATAAGAAGCTCCCCTGTCCTAATGATCTTTTGTAAGCCTGTGAAGGAAATATAATTTAAAATGCTCCTCTTTACTTCATCCAACATAAGTTTTCAGACAGAAAATTCCTTGGACGAAAAAAAAAAAAAAAAAAGGTCTAATAAGATTTATTTTTCTTTTAAAAGAAGAAAGTTTAAACAAGACCTTTATTTTATATTCTGTGTATATTTCCTGCTTTCCCTTGCTAGCCATATTAAAGGCATGTGATGACTGGAAAAAATTAGAGAAGAAGCCAGAGGTTTTTCTGGTTGTGTTGGCTACGATTTACACTATTAAAGTCAACTGCATTGAGAAGGGAATCAGAGAGCATTTTGGGCTTTGGGACTTTATCAATGGCCCCCAAAATTCAAAGTAGAATAAAGCATCTCTTTGACACAAGGGAAAGTAGGTGGCAATACCAAGGAGGAAGTATCTGGGTTCTGGAGTCCAAAACACCTGAATTCTGATCTAACTTCTGTTCATTTGCTGTGTGACCTTGGGTAAGTTAATGAAGTTCCCTGATGCTCAGCTTCTACAAATGTATAATGGGGGCACCAATACCTGCCTTATAAGACTGTTGTGAGGAGTAAGTGAGGTTTTATGTGGAAAGTGCTTGGTTCTTGGTAGTATTAAAATGATTCAACAGTCCTTATTATAATAACATCTTAATAGGAATTAATTTATCCCAGAAATCACCCAGGTTGAGAGTAGATGTTTCTTTCAATTCTTTGCCTTTACATTCCCCACTGTTCACAGAACTGTTGATGCATAAGACTGCCAATTTAATAAAATAGTATTTTAATCAAGTTAATTTGAAATTTAGATAGCCTCAGTCCGATGCATTGTCAATGAGAAAATTGAGCACAAAAGGTGAATTGATTTTCCCAAAATATCAGGGCTGATTAGTGGTAGAGCCAGAGCTAAATGCCAGTTTCCTGCGTCCCAATCTAATGTTCTTTCTACTCTTCTCTCAAGATGATATGGTGCTAGTTTGTATCTTGCCATAGAAAATTGAAATTAAAAGTTTATTTTGAGTGGGTGCAGGTGGGACAAAATGGTGACGTAGTGAGGATGGAATTTAGTTCATCCTCCAGGGCCCCTAGTGAATAACCAGGAGCTATATGGAACAACTGTTGCGAGGACATCAGTGACCAGATGCACATTGTATACCAGTCTTGAACAGGTGGAATGGCTGAGATCCCACACAGAACTATAAGTCTCCCAAGCCATGGAGGCTAGTGCCCCTTCCCCGAGGGCATGGCAGGCTGGTTCCCCAAGGGAAAATAAAACACACTCTACTAGGAGCAAGGAAGGTAGCCCAATCAAGCTCCAATTGCAGAATTACTTAATAAATTCAGACTGCTGAAAACAGGCCCAGAGCACAGATAAACCTGGAGTAAGCACTAAAAGAACCATAAGTTTTCACCCCAGCAGGGAGGAGGCAGGGCTGATGGAAAAAACAAAAAAACAGAGGTGTTTTTATGTTGTAAAGCACAAAATACTGGAAAAGGGCTAGACCCCAAGAAAAGGGGGCACATATAGCCTAGGGACACATAGAGCTGTGTACCAACTCCAACTCTTGGTTGACAAACCCAGGGAGCTGGAGTCAGCTTTGAAAAGGGTTTTTTTCTTTTCTTTGTTTTTAACTTCTTAACACCTTATTAGTTAGAACTGCAAGCACTCTTAGGCTTCAGCACTGCTTCAGGCAAGGGCAGAATTAAGGCATTACTGAGAGACAAAGTAGCTAGTAGGTGAAAGGGAATAATTCCCTAAAGGATGTATGCTCCCTAAGAAAAGGAGGACAGGGTTCAGCTCAAGTGGTGGCCCTCCTTCAGGGAATTCAGGCTCCAGGGGCTGGAAAACAGAAGCAACTTAAGCCTACCTCCCACCTCAGCCATTGTCTCAACCACACCACTGGTAGGGAGAGGCTGCTGAAAATTAAAGGCATTGCATCACTTTATGCTGGTGGGAAGTTACAGGCTGACAAGCTCCACATCCTGGGCAGGATAGGAAAAGCACAGAGTCTAGAGGCTTCATAGGAAAGTCTGGGTCTTGATACTGGTTATACCCTCAGAGAAACCCGATGCTGGGGTTATATCCTTCTTCTGAGACATGGCCTGTCTGATCTGGGAAAATCTGACTGGGATTGATCGTATCTGAGGAGACCCTCCTCAAAAAATGTTCCATATAGGTAGGGCAAAAACCAGAAAAACAAGAGCTGAAAAATTCCAATCAGTTAAACAGAAGCTATGCTAGAGGTCTAGAATAAATTGAACTGAATACCAAAGAACAGATAGAGTACAAAGCCAACCAACAAGAAAAACCTAGGTAAAAAAGTGAAAATGATCTCTAGAATAAGCCAATCTAGGAAATCAGATGCCTAGACACCAGGAAAAAGTAATAATTCATACTAGGAAAATCGAAGATATGGCCCAATCAAAAGAACAAACCAACATTCAAATGTTCTACAGGAGTTGATACAACTAATTAACAGTGTTTGAATAGACATGCAAAATCACATCAAAAGTCAAATCAATAAATTGAGGGAAGATATGACAAGAGATGAAGTATAGAAAGAAGACACTGGGCAATCATAAAGAAGAACTCAAAAGTTTGAAAAAATATTACAGAACTTACGGGAATGAAAGGCACAATAGAAAAGATGAAAAAACAACAGAGACCTACAACAGACAATATGAAGAGGCAAAAGAAAGGATTAGCGAACTAGAGGACAGAATATCTGACTTCCTACACACAAAAGAACAAAATGAAAAAGAATGGAACAATATGAGCAGGGTCTCAGAGAACTGCGTGAAAACACGAACCATGCAAATATACGTGTTATGGGTGTCCCAGAAGAAGAGAAGGGAAAGGGGGCAGAAAGACTAATGAAGGAAACAATAACTGAAAATTTCCCATCTCTTATGAAAGATAAAATTACAATCCAAGAAATACAGCATACTGTACTGAACAAAATAGGTCCAAACAGGCATACTCAAAAGACACTTACTAATCAGATTGCCAAATATCATAGAAAAGAGAGAATTTTAACAGCTCCAAGAGAAAATCAATCCATCACATACAAGGAAGCTTTATAAGACTATGTACAGATTTTCAGCAGAAACCATGGAGGCAAAAGGCAGCAGTATGATATATTTAAGATACTGAAAGAGAAAATTGCCAACCAAGAATTTTATACCCAGCAAAACTATCCTTAAAAATGATGTAGAGTTTAAAATATTTTCAGATAGTCGCTGAGAGTGTTTGTTACTATGACACAGGCTCTACAAAAAAAAAACCACAAAAAACAAACAAACAAAAACTAAATGGAGCACTATAAGCAGATAGGGAAAAAATAGGAGAGAGAGAGAGAGAGGTTTGGAGTAGAAATGAAGACTATCAGTAAAGGTAAAAAGTGAAAAAAAATAAGATGTATAAAATCCAAAAGACTATATGGTAGAAGAATGGACTGCCTTAGTAAAAATACCATTAAATCTTAATGGATTAAATTCCCCAACCAAAAGACATAGACTGGCAGAATGGATTAAGAAACAGGATCCATCTATATGCTGTACACAAGAGAATCACTTTATACTTAAGGACAAAAACAGATTGAAAGTGAAAGATTGGAAAAAGATATTTCATGCAAACAGCAACCAGAAAAGCGCAAGGATAGCTATACTAATATATGACAAATTACATTTCAAATATGTAAAACAATTAAAAGAAACAAAGAAGGACAATATGTATTAATAAAAGGAACAATTCATCTAGAAGACATAATAATCGTAAATATTGTGCCAGAGTGCCCCAAAATACATGTGACAAACACTGACAACACTAAAGGAAGAAGAAGATGCCTTTGCAATAATAGCTGGAGACTTCAATCCAGTGCACTCATCAATTTGGATAGAATATCCAGACAAAGGATTAATAAGGAAACAGAGATTTTGAATAATACAATAAATGAACTAGATTTAACAGACAATTTACAGAGCACTGCACATCCCGTGATAGCAGGAATCACATTTTTCTTAAGTGGTCATTAATCATTCTCAAGGATAGATCATATTCAGGGTCACAGAGCAATTCTCAATAAATTTAAAGATTGAAATTATACAAAACACTTTCTCAGATCATAATGAAATGGAGTTGGAAATCAATAACAGGAAGAGGGCCGGAAAATACATGGAAGCTGAATAAGACACTGTTAAACAACCAGTCTGTCAAGGAGGAAATTACAAGAGAAATCAGTAAATATCTCTGGACAAATGAAAATGAAGACACAACACTTCAAAACTTATGGGAAGCAGCAAAGGCAGCGCTGAGAGAGAAATTTATTGCCTTAAATGCCAATATTAAAAAAGAAGAAAGAGTAAAAATTGAGGAATTAACTGTTCACCTGGAAGAACTAGAGAAAGAACAGCAAACTCACCCAAAGCAAACAAAAGCCAAGAAATAACAAAGATTAGAGCAGAAATAAATGAAATTGAGAATATGAAAACAATAGAGAAAATCAATAAAACCAGAAGCTGGTTCTTTGAGAAAATCAGTAAAAGAGATGGACCCTTAGCTAGGATGATGAGAGAGAGAGAGAGAGGGAGAGAGAGAGAGAGAGAGAGAGGCAGACAAAGACACAGAGAGAGGTGGGGGGAGATTTCAAACAAATAAAATCATAAATGGGAGAGGGGACATAATCACTTGACTCTGCAGAAATAAAGGGAGTAATGACAGGATACTATGAGCAACTATATGCTAATAAACTAGACGAAACGAACAACTCCCTGGAAAAGCATGAACAACAACAATGACTGAGAAGAAATAGATGACCTCAACAAGCCAATCACAAGGAAAGAGATTGAATCAATCATCAAGAAGATCACAAAAAAAGAAAAGTCCAGGACAAGATAGCTCCACATGTGAATTCTACCAAGCATTCAAGAAAAAATTGGTACCAAACTTTCTCAAACTCTTCACAAAACTGAAGAAGAAGGAAAGCTACCTAACTCATTCTCTGAAGCCAACATCGCCCTAATATGAAAGCCAAAGATACTACAAGAAAAGAAAATTACAGATCAATCTCTTTAATGAATATAGATGCAAAAATTCTCAACAAAATAATTGCTAATCAAATCCAACAGCACATTAAAAGAATTATACACCATGACCAAGCGGGATTTATTCCAGGCATGCAAATCTGGTTCAATACAAATAAAATAAATTAATGTAATATACCATATCAATAAATCAAAGCATAAAACCCTTATGATTGATTGATATAGAAAAGGCATTTGATAAAATTCAACATCCTTTTTCTTGATGAAAACACTCCAAAGGATAGGATTCCTTTGGAATAGAAGGGAACTTCCTCAACATGATAAAGGGAATATATGAAAAACCCACAGATAATATCATATTCAATGGTGACAGACTGAAAGCTTTCCCTCTAAGATCAGGAACAAGACAAGGATGCCCACTGTCACCATTGTTATTCAGTATGATGCTGGAAGCTTTAGCTTTTAGAGCAATTGACAAGACAAAAGAAATAAAAGACATTCAAATTGGAAAGGAAGAAGTAAAACTCTCACTGTTTGCAGATGAAATGATACTATACATCCAAAATCCTGAAAAATCTATAGCAAAGCTACTAGAGCTGATAATTGAGTTCAGCAAAGTGTCAGGGTCCAAGACTAACATCCAAAAATCAGTATTGTTTCTATACACTAGTAATGAGCAATCTGAGAAGGAATTCAAGAAAAAAATCCATTTACAATAGTAACCAAAAGAATCAAATATTTAGGAATAAATTTAACCAAAACTGCAGAAGACATAGATGCAGAAAAGTACAAGAAATTACTAAAAGAAATCATGGAAGATCTAAATAAATGGAAAGGCATACTGTGTTCATGGATTGGAAAAGTAAATATAGATAAGATGTCAATTGTACACAAACTGATTTGTAGATTCAATGCAATATGAATTAAAATCCCAAAAACTTACTTTGCAGAAACAGAAAAATGAATAACCAAATTTATTTGGAAGGGCAGGGTGGCCCAAACAGCTAAAAATATCTTGAGAAAGAAAAATGAAGTGGGAGGTTTCACATTACCTTATTTTAAAGCACATTTAAAACCTGCAGTAGTCAAGACAGCATGATACTGACATAAAGATATATATACTGACCAACAGAATCTGAGTGTTCAAAAATAGACCCTTTTATCTACAGACTATTGATTTTTAATAACTGTGACAGAATAGTCTCTTCAATAAATGGTGTTCAGAGAACTGAATATCCCTATGCAAAAGAATGAAAGAGGACCTATATCTCACACCCTATACAAAAATTAACTCAAAATCGATCACAGACTAATAAAAGCATTAGAGCTAAGACCATAAGACTTTTAGAAGAAAATGTAGGAAAATATCTTATACATCTTGTGATGGGAAGTAGTTTCCTAGATCTTACACCCAAAGTGCAAGCAACAAAAAGAGAAATAGATAAATGGGATCCCCTCAAAATTAAACACTTCTGTGCATCAAACAACTTTGTCAGGAAAATGAAAAGGCAGCCTATGCAACGGGTGACAATATTTGTAAACCGTGTATCAGATAAGGGTTTAATATTTAGAATATAAAAAGAGATTTTACAACTCAACAGCAAAAAGACAAATAACATAATTTAAAAATGGGCAAAAGACATGAACAGACACTTTTCAGAAGAGGAAATACAAATGGCTAAAGGGCATATGAAAAGATTCTCAGCTTCACTGGCTATTAGGGAAATGAAAATCAAAACCACAACGTGTAGCATCCCACACCTACTACAAAGGTCATTATCAAAGAAACAGAAAATGACCAGTGCTGGAGAGGATATGGAGAAAGAGGCACACTTATTCACTATTGGTGGGAATGTAAAATGGTACAACCACTCTGGAAGGTAGTTTGGTGGCTCCTCAGGAAGCTAAGTATAGAATTGCTATTTGATCCAGCAATATAGGAACTAAAGGCAAGGGAAAAAAAAATGGACATTTGCACACCTATGTTTATAACAGTATTATTCATGATTGCCAAGAGATGGAAACAGCCAAAATGTCCATCAATGGATGAGTGGCTAAGCAAGCTGTGGTATATACATTTGATGGAATATTATGCAGCTGTAAGACAGGATAAAGTCATGAAGCATGTAGCAACATGGATGAAGTTTAAGGACATTATGCTGAGTGAAACTAGCCAGAAACAAAAGGACAAATACTGTATGTTCTCACTAATATGAACTAACATTAATGAGTGAACTTTGATAGTTAAGGTTAAGAACACAGGTTATCAAGAAATAGAGGGTAGAGATTGGACATTTGGTGCTGAAGGAGTACAGAATGTGCAACAGGATTTTTTGTAAAAATTCAGAAATGGATAGCACAATACTATCTGATTGTAGCACAATAATACAAGTATACTGAATGAAGCTGAATGTGACTATGGTAGAGGGAGAAGGGCTAGGGGCATGTATGACACTAGAAGGAAAGAGAGGATAAAGACTGAGACAGTATAACTTAGGAATGCCTAGAGTGGAAAATGATGGTGATTAAATGTACAAATACAAGAATGTTTTTGCAAGAGGAAGAACAAATGAATGTCAACATTACAAGGTGTGAAAATGGGATGGTATATAGGAAAAAACACAATCAATGCAAGCTAGAGTTTATAGTCAACAGTAACATTATAATATGCTTCCACTGAATGAAAAAAAAGGCAATATGCCAAAACTAAATGTCAATGAGCAGGAGATATGGGGAAAGGGTATGGGATTCTTTCCAGAAGAAAAGGAAATGCCTTTATATAGATTGTGGTGGCAAAGACATGGTTATGTGATTATATCAGGAACCATTGATTTTTTTACTTAGGTTGGATTGTACAATGTGTGAATAAATAAAACTGTTTAAAAATGAACAGAGAGATAAAAGTGCTGGAGAAAATGTGAAGAAAGAGATGTACCTATTCACTGTTGGTAGGGAAGCTGAGAGGTGCAGCCCCTCCGGAGGGCAGTGTGATGGTTCCACAGGGGGCTAGGGGTGGGGTTGCTATATGATCCTGCAACCCCACTGCTTGGCATATACTTAGAGGACCTGAGAGTTGGGACCTGAATGGACATTTGCACACTGGTGTTTATGGTAGCAGTGCTCAAGATTTGCAATGGATGGAGGTGGCCTAAGGGTATAACAACTGAGGAATGGAAGGGGGATCTTTGTTTAATGACTACTGAGGAGCTGTAGGAAGGAATGAAATTGTGAGACATGCATTTATGTGAATGAACCTTGAGGACTGTATGTTGAATGAAATTTCAGAAACAAAAAGACAAATATTATCATGCCTCATTTATATGAAGTAACTGTAATATACAAACTCGGAGAATTGAAGTTGAGAGCATGGGTTATCAGGTTGGGGCCTATTGTAAAAGCTCCTAGATTGTAAGCACTTAGAGCAGTCACATCTGTTCCGGAGTTGTAATCATTATTTTTAAATCTGAGATGCTGAGCTATTTGTGTATAACCTGGTCGTTCCCTGGAACTTTGGGTATTTGTGTGACACCTGACAAAATAAAAATTCAGTGGCTGAGAGATTTTGAACAGAGTCTAGAGGTTATCCTGGAGGATATTCTTATGCATTATGGCTATATCCATTTTAGAGTTTATGATGTATTGGAGTGGCTAGAGGGAAGTACCTGAAACTGATGAACTGTATCCAATGGACTTGATTCTTGAAGACGATTGTATAACAATATAGCTTTTACAATGTACTGTATGATTGTGAAAAGCTTGTGGCTCATGTTTCCTTTATCCAGGGTATGAAAGATGAGTAAAAAAATAAGGACAATAAATAAATAAATAAATAATTGGGGGGGGGGTAAGAGGTAAAAACATTTGGGTAGATTGGAGTACTACTGGTTAATGACACGTAAGGATAAGGGGTATGGGATACATGGGTTTTTTCTTTTTTCTTTTTATTTCTTTTTCTGGAATGATGCAAATGTTCTAAAAATGATCATAGTGATGAATACACAACTATGTGATGATAAAATAAAAACAGCAAGAAAGAACAAAAAATGAATGGGCCGCGCTCTCTCAAACCTCCCATACAGACTCTTAGCAATATCAGCAAGGGAGACAGTAAAAAAAAAAAGTTTAGTTTGAAAAAATTGTGCATAATATATACATACCTGATAGGCTTCTACTACCAAATTGTTGAGATTTGCAGCTTTTGATTCTATTTGGCCAGCAGTGGTTCCAGGCAAGAGGGGTAGAAGATCCTATAAAACATACAATTGCATCTGAGTAATGACGAAAGTATGTGATTCCACAATCAACACATATTAAATATTTTCTTAGTGATCAGTGGAAGGTGAGATATTACATGTATCAAAAATATGATGCAAGAAAAATATAAGCAACTTAGTAGGGCAACTGAAACATATACTCTTGAAACAATAATGTTTGTATGTGCATACAATTATTACTTGCTGATCTAAAAATCTGGTCCAAGTACATTACCAGCATTTCCCCAAAATATCATAAATGGAACAGAGTTTCAAATATATTTTAAACATAAAATAGGTTCTCAGGGCAAATAAGTTTGGGAAGTTCTGCATGTGCTTTCTTTCACTCAGAGACTTAAAATGTAATTTTGCATTGTAAAGGTTTAGAGAAGTCCTGCAATTTGGAAATAATTTATCATTTTTTGATGCAGCATTTCCTAATACTTCTTTGATTACAGAACTCTTTTCTCATATAATACATATAAATATTTTACAGAACTACTGTTTCGTGGAATGACTTTTAGGACATTTGGCCCAGACCAGAGGAAAAATCATGGCCACTAATGGAAGTTTCATGGAACAGATGTTCTTGATGAATAGTATTTAAAAATTACAGAGAAGAGTCTAGGTATTTTGAGGGAGCCAAGTTCTAAAGGGTTTTCTCAGTAGTAGGTGAAATACAGAGAAGAAATCAGGTTAAGTGCAGTTAATGGTACAGATTTACTATTAATCAAATTATGAAAAATCTTGAAGTACATTCCTCATTTTTTCATTCAACAGGTATCATTAAGCTCCAGCTATACACCAGGCACCACTTAGGCATTAACAATTTGATATGTCAAGCCATAAAGACATTTACTACTTACAGATTTTTATAATTCATTTATCCAACTTTTGGGGGCAACTTTTTTTTCCATTTTAATTTTTTATTTATTTTTATTGATATTTATTATATATTCATATACCATTAATTATCCAAAGTGTACAATCAATGCTTCAAAATATCATCATATCACTGTGCATTTATCATCACAATAAACTTTTTCTTTTGTGAAAAATAACACATATAAAAGAAAGCAATAAATTCCAAAGCACACCACAACAACTAGTTGCAGTACATATTTCAAGTTTGATATGGGTTACAATTCTAAATTTTTAGGTTTTTACTACTAGCTACTCCAAGACACCAAAAGAAATACCAATATAATGATTCAGCAATCACACTCATTTGTTAAACCCTATCTTCTCTATATAACTCCACCATCACCTTTGATCTTTTTCCCACTCTTTAGGGGTATTTGGGCTATACCCATTCTAACTTTCTCATGTTGGAAAGGGATATCAATAATATGGCATAGAGGAATGGAAGTAGTTGATATTCTGGAGTGACTGGCCCCTCGGCATTTCAGGACTTATATGGTCTAGTGACCCATCTGGAGGTTGTAGGTTTCTGGAAAGTTACCCTAGTACATGGAACCTTTGTAGAATCTTATATAATTCCCTAGGTGTTCTTCAGGGTTTGCAGGAATGGTTTTGGTTGGAGTTTGGCAAGCTATGATAGGTAGCAATGTCTAACTGAAGCATGTGTAAGAGTGACCTCCAGGTAGCCTCTCGATTCTATTTGAACTCCCTCAACCACTGATACCTTATTTGTTATACTTCTTTTCCCCCTTTTGGTCAGGATGGCATTGTAGATCCCATGGTGCCAGGGCCAGGCTCATCCCTGGGAGTCCTCTCCCACACCGCCAGGGAGACTTTCATCCCTGATATCATGCCCCACACAGTGGGAAGGGCTATAGTTTCACTTGCAGAGTTGGGCTTAGAGAAAGAGGGGCCACATCTGAGCAACAAAGGAGGTCTTCTGGAAGTAACTCTTTGCATACCTATGGGTAGGCTAAGCTTTTCCACTACAAACGTAAGATTCATAGCAAGCCTCAGATCAAGGGCTTGGCTTATTGACTTGAGTGTCTCTAACATTTGTCACAGTATCAGGGATTCCCTGGTGATAAAGTTGAATAGTTCCATATTTTTTCTCCCATCCCCAAAGGGACTTTGCGAATACTTTTTGATTATCTGCTTTATATATTCTGGGATGTAACCAGGAATTACATTAAGTTAAACAGGATTAAAGGTTTTGGGGCACCTTTTACATACCATATTGGAGAAGCTAAATCACTAGGCCACATAATTTCCATCCTGAAAGATGTGACAGGTATATAGGTGGCAATTTCATAGAACAATGTACATGTGACGCATTAGAAGTATGCACAGACCCTAAGGAGTGGGATACACAGCAAGCATCTGAAAGGCTAGAGGAAGTTGTCAGGGACAGTTTCCTAGAGGAAGAAACTCATGAGTCGTTTCATAAAGGTGAGTAAATGTTAACCAGGTAATGAGGGAGAAGGGCTTCCAGGGATGGGGGGGATTAAGGCTTTCGGAACTTATCGATTCTTACTATGCACTCAATTCAAATAATAAACCTGGTTTGATAGTTTATCTTTCAGTGGCAACTTTCCAAAAGAAGTAGGGAAAAAACTGCTAGAACCAATAACACCCTCAAAAAACAAATAATAAACAGCAGAGAAAGAGGAAGTAGAAGCTATGAAAGGCTGCATAAAAATTCAAAAGTCAGCTATTAAGCTTAGAGGTTAAGAGTACAGGATTTAGGTTGCTAGGTAATTTTGGCAGGTATTTAACCTCTCTAAACTCTTTCTTCATCTTTAAAATGGGCATATTAATAATTCATTTATTTTGAATTGTTAGAAGGATGAATGAGTTAATGTTTATAAACTGCTTAATACTGTGCCTGACAATATTAAAAACTCAATAATGGAAGTTGTTACTGTTTTTAATAAAGTGTTTTGGGTCATTTAATTTAGACCCGAGGCCTTTTTCTGTGAATATTAATGATTGTTACAATAAAAGGGGGTTAATGTTTTTTAAATCTAGGGAAACAAGGAATTAAATAAAGCTTCAGTATAGAATTCTAAGGAAAGATGTACGGCTAAATATAGTAATGACGAATGGGGGAAACTGGTGGAAGGAAGACCAGTTTTGTGACAAATGCAGATGGGTTCAAGTATTTGTTTAAGTCAAAAGGAAAAGTAGTTTCTCTTGACTTATTATCTGTATTTTAATAAATCAAGAGCACTGGGGACTGAGAACTGAAGAGGATTTACATTAGGTAGTAGAAGGAAGAAGCAAAGCCATCAAAGCAAATGAAGAAGACCCTGTGAATAGAGGCACACAATGAAAATGAGGGTATCACAGCATCATGAAAGTGAATAAAAGAGTTTGCAGAAAGAGAGAATCTAAAAGATTGTATAAAGAAATCTCTAGCAGGGTTGCAGAAGAGCAGTTCCATGCTGGGAGAGCCATACCACAGTGGTACAGCTGCTGAATGTCTAGTCTGCCTACGGGTCTCACCTAGCCCAAAGGATTCAGTGCACAAGAGAAATAATTCTTATGCATGACGGTTTTGAATAACTCAGCCACTTCCACAGCTCCTTTTGGTCCCTTATGAGATGACCTAATCCAGGCATGTTGGTGCTATAGAAAACTAAGGTGATATTCCCCGACCTGAACCTATTATAAAGATATGCACATGAACCAGAATATAAGCAGGACTCTGGATATGAAAGGTACAGAGGTGGAGCATGAGCTGCTTTTCACCTGATAAAAGCCTTCTCCACTTTTGTCACAGTACCTCCCTGTGTATCAGACTGTGCCCAAGTGTACTGAATAAAATTCTCAAACGGCATTTAATATCCACACTTGGCTCTAGGTTTTAAAAACACAGATGGAATTTATACTTAAAGCTAACTTGTACTATACCATACACATTCATGAACACAGTATTAAATTAAGATTGCACAAAGTATGATAACTCCAGAATTCTTATTTGTGGTTCTAAGACATGTCCTAACTTCACCTATCAATGCAAGCATTTTATTTTTATATTTTGGGAATTACATACCTTATACCAATGAAACTGTTTTCCTTCAACTGCAAAAATGACATTAATGTTGTTGTCTATTAATTTTTCTGAAAGTTGGCCTAGTGAGGGATGTTCCTGTAATGGATAATGAAATAAAGAAGGGAGTGAAATTTAGTAGCTCAGTCTCATACATATTCAAACATCTATTATGAAGGAAACCATATGAAGGGGACCTGCATAAAAATGTACTTGCTTGTGAAAGATTATGGTTTTATGAGAGACATTTAAATTCTTTTCAAAAATAACATCAACATCAGCATATTAAGGGTATAATATAGGCAACAGCTCCAGAAAACTCTACAGCTTAGGAAAAAGAAGACGGGTGAATTCAACTTAGTATAAAAAGTATTCAGCACCTCCTTAGACTAGCAATGGAGTCAAAGTGACATAACTGAAACGTAACAGTATTTAGAAATAAAGACTTCAGTGACAACATTCTGAGGTAAAATTCAATAATAACAAATGTTGAAATGAAAATATGAACTCTTTAGAAGCAAAAACCCTTGTGACAAAAGTTCTATCGCAGTTTCATCCTCTGTAAAAGGAGACTGAGATCCTCTACCTTCCACAACTGCTGAGAAGATTAAAAAATAAGGATTATATGTGTGAACTATTTAAGGCAGTTCCCTAAACATCGTAGCTTCTCAACCATAATATCAATTTTTATGATTTTTATTTCCAATTGCTTATAAAAGGTATGTAGGTTATGGATTGCTCATTGTATTATAATTGTACTTAATCGTTTTGTCCTATGATTTACTATAAACCTGTTTTACTTTGAAAAATAAAGCTTAGATACAACCAACTGTGCTCTTTTTTGGGGTAGTGAGAAAGCTGAGAATGGATAGGGCAGGGGAATGAGATCCATAAAATTTTGCTTAGAAAAACATGAGAAATCTGACAGATATGGAAATTGCTATCTCTAGTTACATGATTAGATGCAGTATTCAATATTTTCTCTTTCTATAAATACTCTTCTCAAAATTAATGAACTCAAGTAACAACTTCATAACTAGACATCCCTCAGTCAGGTGATATTTCTCTCTGCCTGTTCATGGTCTCCTAATTGCATTACCAAGGATCATGTCGCTGATCTAACTGGTATCATGTGATTCAAGTTCAGATTACCCTGTATTTTGGGCCACCCCCTCCCCTTCATCCTCCAAATTTGAGTTTTTTTTAAGGGAAAATTTTGCCAACCATCTTGGTTAGCATTTCTGTGTTTTGATGACTATATGAACTCAATTAAAGAGCTAACTTTACTAGTTTCATTTATAGTCTGACTTCTATGGCTCACATATTAAATTTATATATACAGATATAAGATTTATTTTGGGCTTTAAAACACTTTCACTAACATAAGTAATTTTGTGTCCTTTTAGTTCTATAATTATCTATAAATATAGTGATAGAAAACAAATCAAATTTTCATGAATTACACTTAAATTTGATATAAAACTAATTTTAAAAAGAGGCTAATTAAAAAAAGAGGCTTTAACAAGCATGAGTTTGTTAGAGAAAGATTTTTTCCAGAGCAATTCTTAAAAATATAATTTTAGAGTAAAAGGAAAAAAAAAAACCAAAATAAATTCTACCAGCTATATTTTTCTTCCTCGTTCCTATAAAGTACATAATCTTAAAACAGATTTATGATAGCTTGTATAATGTCAATAAATTAAAGAGAACAAGTAAAGAAAGGGTAAATTTAGGGCCATGGTGGTTCAGCAGGTAAGAGTGCTTGCCTGCCATGCCCGAGGACCCAGGTTCGATTCCCGGTGCCTGCCCATGTTAAAAAAAAAAGAAAGGGTAAATTTAGCTGTATTAGGAATTGTTTTTTAACAGTGATTTTTTTTCATACATTTTTATTTTGACAAAAAGTAGTCACAGTTTGCCAAGCACTCCTCCATCTTAATTTTTAAGGCCATTCATATTTTCAGGAAAATTTAATCCATATGTTTTTAAATAGTTTATACTTAGGTCATCATCAAATCGATTTTTAAGGAACAATCCAAAATGCAAGCAACTTTTGGGGCCTTATTAATATCTTTCCTCTTTTCAAAACTAGAAAGTCTCATTGACAAAAAAATTAAACTCCAAAAAGTTCTAATTTGGTCAGAGCTCATTAAGAAGTTCAGTTGAATTTGTAAGCTTAAAAGGATACATATATTTTTTGAATCCTAGAAAGAAAACTCTTTTATAGAAAATTCCAAGTATCCCGAAGTAGATTTTTTTTTAAAAATTGCAAATGTGTAACAGATGTTTAAATAAACCAGTGTTGACAGCAGAGCTGTAGATTAATGTCTACTGCTAAAGCCCCTTCCCCTTTCTTCCACGAAGCATGTTATCTTCTACGTGTTTTATCTTTTTTTCTTTTCTACATCTTCTCTTTCTCTAGCAGGAGAGCACACTCCCTCTCTGCCAGCTGTCCTGTTCTGGTGATGTCACCGCCCCTTCAAGTCTAACTCCCTCACTATCTAATCCATTACATATTGTTTCTCTAAACTCTGAAAATAATTAATAGAGATAACACACATTTCAAGGGCAAGAGGGAGAGGCAAAAGAAATGTGCCAAGACAGCTGCTAGGTAATTAAGGGCAGAGAGATGTCTTTCACATTTTTCTTCTTCACTGGCACCTTGTCCGTGACCTGCGGGAAGTAACTTATAAATGTCAGAAGGGAAGAGGAGGTAAGAAAAATTCACTGGGAGCAATTTTGGTCAAAGAGATAACTGCATAGAGATGTCTGGTAGAATTTTCATAATGCGCATATGGAGATGAAGAAAAAAGAAGTGTTTAGGAGTCTCTTCATAAAAGTGAAATTCATAATAAAAATTGTTATGACAATATGGAAAATGCTGTAATAAGCCATTAAAAAAAACCCAAATCTTGGTAAAATAAAATACTCAATTATTTGGATTATTTTTTACACTTTATTTTTTAGAGGAAAAAGACAACATGTAATCAATATGGTAGCAGAGATTTACTTAGAGATGAAAAATTTAAATTATGGGTTGTCAGTCCAAATCTATCCCAATAGCCTGTTTTATATCTCCATGGCCATACAGGGATAGTTGCATAGACCAAGGATTCTCCACAGTGGCATTACTGGCATTTTAGATGCGGTAATTTTTTTTTGAGGGGGTGGCATTGTAGGAAGTTTAGCAGTATCCCAGACCTCTACCCACTTGTTGCCAGTAACACCCCCCTCTCCTAGTGTGACAACCAAAAATGTCTCCAGACATTGCAATGTCCTCTGGGGGAGACTAAGTTCACTCCCCGGTAAGAACCACAACCTGGTTGCGGTACAGTGTCAAGAGCAGGGGCTCCGGGAACAGGCTATCTGAGCTTAAATTCTGGCTGTGCAATTACCAGATGCACTGGAAAAAATGTCTTAACCTCTCTGAGACCCAGTTTCCACATCTATAAAACAGGTATAAGTACTACTATCTACCTCTCAGAGTTATAGTGGGGATTAAATGGGTTGGTTTGTATAAAAGCTTTTACCTCTTATTCTGTAATTATTAAGCCCAGATTAATGGTAATGAAGGACTCATGTCCTGATTTCCAACTGCTTGGCATCTACTCGAGGCTGCTGTGACCTCAGATGAGGTTCTGAGATTTCAGGGCCACAGTTTTCTCATTGATAAAGTGGAGGTAATAGCAATATCTACACGCTGCTCAGATACTGGATGGTGCTACCTATTAATAAATGGACGAGACTAGACAGCACAGAACTGCATAATAAAAAACAGCTCAATAAAAGACCTTCAGAGGTCATTAGCAACGGTTAAATGTTAGGCTTGTGGATGCACTTCTGACCTATCTCACTTACCTGACACTTGTAGGCACTGGAGTTTGTGGTCCCTGCCAAACATGGGACCAGCTTTTACTAAAGGAGGAGGAGGGACTAGTCATTTTTGTAAACGTTTCTGCAAGAGTGGCAATACAAAGTTTTGTGCTTAAATATGATTTAACCAAAACATCCAATTAATAAAATCACTTAATTGCATAAATATTTTCACCAGATTTGATATCTATGGTGCCATTTTTGCAAACATCATTTTTTTTTTTTTCTCATTTCAGAGCTGTTATAAAGGCAGGGACGGGCGATCTTAGACTTGGCACAGGTAACTCTGCATGGAACTTTTGCTTTCAATTAAGAAAAAAAATTAAATATTGTTTGCAGAGGTAATTTCCTGGCCATTTTTCTGAGAACATGAGAAGCATTCAAAATGGGTCTATTTTAAAGTTATTTTTGAAATGTTCTCACAGTATTTACAATTTAAAACAGTTTCAAGAGCAGAAAACTAAAATCAGGCATTTTATTACTTTTTAAAAGCCTCAAAAGTTATAATGATGTTTTAAAACTTGGCACATAGACTCAAAACTTTCTAGGTGCATTCTGCCTGAATGCCAAAACTCCATCCTCCACCCTCCAATTTTCCTTTGTTCTTTATTTTCTTGATTTCTCACATTCATAAAACCCAAAGGTGTTACTTCTCTAAACTGATTTTATCTTTTTAATTAATAAAACAGAGTTATATTTTGTATGCAGTATTACCAGAGAAAAATTATAAAGTAAGATTCAAGAAATAAGGTGAGCCTTTTATTATAGCCTTTAGTTTATCAATATCAGAATTACTAAGTTATTATCCTTATAAAAACAATTCAGTAAATTCATGAGACTCAATAAATGTCAATAATTTTTTTTCCCTTAAAATGATGTTTTTGGCTTAGCTATCCTCTTCTGTTGACTTTAAATAGCTCTTGTGCTATTAAACTTTAGGCTATGCTTCAGAGTGCCGGTTTGGGGTTATTTTATATCTTTTTATTTCTTGAAAATAGGATTCAGAATTAGGAATATTGTGTAAATCCAGGCCCAGAAAGTACACCTTTTGTGTGTGTGGTTGTGTGTGAAGGATTAAAAACATTTAGAATAATAATTACTTTAAGACTCTTCAGAGTTGGACATTCTTAAAACATAAAAAGTGACTCCTAATATGGCTACTTTTCAGTGTCATTAAAATCACCCAACTTGACTGGTGTTCTGAAAGGCAGCTGATCTGAGGTCTATAGAGTATAAAGGTTGTGGTCTAGAAGGAAAGCTGGACTTCTGTGGCTCAGACACCCAAGGCAAGATTTGTACTTTCCTTCTCCATTTCATCCACTCTAGGTGCATATGATGATGCCCACCTGCCATGCTGTAATGGGGACTTAGTGAGCTCATGGATGTGAAGTACCTGGTAGATCCCCCAGCTCAGAGGCAATGCTTCATCAATGGAATTGATGAAGTTTCATTTTGCTTAGCTGTGGAGCCTGACTCTGATATGTATTGTCGCTCTGAGTCCTTGGGTAAATGAATTTGATGTCTCTAACCTTCAGCTTCCTCATCTATAAAATGGATTGTGGTGAAGTCTGGATGAGATAACATAAGCAATATGATCATCATAATGCCTGGCACAAAATAACTGCTCAATGAATTAGCATTTTTATTAGTATGTTGTAGAGACAAAGAAGCAGAGAAGCAGAAAAATAGAGGAATTCAATTGTTTCTGCTGCTCTGTGACTAAGAAATGTTATTTCTTAGTCACAGAGCAGCAGAAACGATTAACAAATCTACTACAAAAGATTAAAATTAACTCCTAAAGTGGAATGCTGTCTGATAGCCACATTAATTATAAATGAGTCTCCCACACTTTCAAATAGTCAGAAATACCCCTCTCTGAAAAAAAAAAGCTAAGAGGAGGTATTCACTTTGTGAACGTTTGTTAGCTAAGGTAGTAAAGTTCTGGATTAAATTAGTAAAGTATCTTCTTGAGCTCTGTTTCTTTTTATGTATTGCCAGATAAACTGAACATAATTCCAAGTAGTTTAAATAAATGGTAAAAAGAAAACTTCCCAAATGCTTTACTAAAAGCCAAGTACATGTCACACAGAGCTACATGAGAAAAGGCATAATGTTGACTGCTTTTACCCATGAAAAAGCAAAAGTCATTAGTCATGCTGATGATTTCTGTAATTCTGCCTCAATCCTCTGAGATGATGGTCAGTGCAGCAACCAGTCTATGCAGGCAGCAGTAAGGGGATGCTGAGAAGATATGATAAGAGGAGCCTATGCAGGCAGCAGTAAGGGGATGCTGAGAAGATATGATAAGAGGAGCAAAGAGGCAATGATTCTAACGAGATGAGGCACTGAAAAAGGTTGTAGAAAGGAAGCAACACCAGACCTGACCCCCTCAGTAAAATCAGGTTTGGGGTAGGATCTTCCCTATCTGATTTTCTTTCCAGGACTGAGAATCATACCAGTGCCTGAAAATTCCACTCTTAAGGGTTCACTGGGATGGCCTCTCTGCCTCTTTCCCATTCTTGCTCTTTGGTCCCCTTTCATTGTCACTGAAGAGCTTGGTGCTCTCTTCTGCCTCTACCAAGGGCTGGGGAATGGCTGTGAGGAGGGCTGGCTGGTGAAACAGGACTCTGACTGAGGTGGGGAAATGACCTTGGAAGAGCCAGGTGGGAAACAGGGTAAAATTCCAGATCCTCAGTATTAATAACATATCTTCTGCACTATTAATATATTTTTTGGGGGGGATGCATGGTCTGGGAATCGAAACTGGGTAAAATGCATGGAAGGTGAGCATTCTACCTCTGAACTACCCGTGCATCCTAATTAATAGTGTTTACATTAACATCTGCCCTTTTAGAAAGAATCACACATCTCAAAGTGCTTTGTTACCAAATAAATGATAAAACTACATTACTGGGGCAGTACGAGGGTAGTTCAGTGGAGAATTCTTGCCTGCCATGTGGGAGACCCAGGTTTGATTACTGGACCATGGACCTCCCAAAAAATTAAAAAAAAAACACAAAAACAACTACATTACTTTTTCTAGTTTTTCAAGCTGGAACTTGAAAACTTCATGAAGAAAAAGCAGTGGAAAATGTAATTTATTCAACAGTGTTAACATCATTGGATAATTGCCACATGATTATTTAATTAAATCTGGGTTTGTAATGTATGTAAGTCAAATTATCTGGTTTATTTTTTCCATACGTAAGACTGGAACTAGAAAGTTAGACCAGAAATTGAACCAAGCTTATTTATCCTACTCTTCAGATGAGACACTGTGGCAAAGTAATTAAGAACACAGATTTTGATGTAAAACTGAACTGGATTAAACCCCAGTTTTGCCACTTATTAACTATATGTCCTCCAGTAACTTATATAACCCTTCTGTTCCTTAGTTTTCCTATTTGTAAAAGGAGGACAATTATGACGACCTTCCAGAGTTCTTGTAAAGATAAATTTGACACTATATGAGAGGTGTTCGCTACAATGCTTTTTGTTAATAAGGGCTAAAAAACCCCCACAAAACTGTAGTTTTTATTCCAGGGTTTATACTGACCTTCATGAAATGACTATGTGTACAAGCTGTAGAACTTTGATGCATATAATTTAGAAATATAAAAGATCTTTTAAAATTTCCTTTCATAAATTAAAAAAAAAAACCCCAACAGATTCTCAGATACCATTCACCATTCTGGCATTGACTACTGGAGATAAAGCCAGGAAACAAAGTGTTTGATTACTTGTCTTATGCATTCCTAAATTCCTCTTTAATAACAAATAAGAGAGGATGGAGCTCATCTTAAAATGAGAAGGTAGACATTTTTAGAGTCAGGATCAGGGTAGCCTTAGATAGCGCAGGTTTCAGAGCAGTAGCATATCTTGTATATATAAGGTATGGCCAAAGGATCAATCAAAATGCTTCAACTTCTACTGTCTTAGGGCAGTGTCCCTAAAATAAAGGAATGAGAATCCTTAGGAACTTTCAGCCTGGAATAACTGAAATAAAATTATTCTTCTAAGATATCAACAAATATGTTGCCATTTGGTTTACTCATCTGAGAAGGTTCATTCTTTTAAAGAGGCTCATGATAGCTTCCCCAAATTCCCGGTGTCATAAGAACCAGCCACTGCCTAAAAAACTTCCACCAGATTTGCAATTTATTTCTGTAAGCTTCTATGACCTGGTATATAACTAAAATGATGGGAGCATTTCTTTGCCTAAGGAATCCTCCCTAGACAAGCAACAGCAAGCTCTCAAAATACAGTTTTGGAGAGATGGCTGGCGACTTTACAAAACTTCAAAAGAATAATTAAATCTGTGAATAACATGATTGTTATTTTTCTTTATTAAAAAAAAGTTTCCCCCTTCCACTTCTCTCAGAATAGTGTCTCCTGTCTCGTCCCCCACACCCCAATAAATAAGCCAGCATGCTACCCAGATCAAAAGAGGTTCAGTAGAAGGAAGTTAATGATAGATAAGAAATGACAAAGCCAAAGTGGGTTTAGGTCTGCCAAAGGGAAACGTGACTGAGTAGAAGGGAATAGCAAAGGGAAAGACATCAATGGAGTAATTCTGAATCCTAGATTTTTTAATTCAAAGTAGAGCATTAGATTTGACACTGTTTTTCAAGAGATTCAGCCATCCAAGGGTTGAATTTGTTTTGTGAGATGATACAATTGCACCACTAGACTTTCAACACATCTGGGATAGGATGTTGTAGAGTCCTGGTGATCTATTTAAATTTTACACATGGTAACCTAGCAAATTTCAACCTAATTTATGTGCTTGTAATCTGCGGTTCCCAAACTGTGTGCTGAGACATGCTGGGGCAATGGAGTGGACTTACAAGAGTGCCATGAAATATCTTAAACTTTCAAGAGAAAACAGTTAAATTCAATGTCTGTCAGGTACTCAAAGACTACTAGCGGAGGTAGGTCACAGTTTTAATATGACATTTGACTACATTCTTTTAGATGGCATCATATCTTTGCAAGGCTGTGATTTCACAGGTTGCTCTGATAAAGAGCAAAGGGAGGGCAAAAATCAATGTGGAACAGGAAATGAGGCTGGCAATGTGCAATCTGAAGTTTACACATTACTAAGTGGGAAGTTTCCATTAGTAAGTCATTATGGTTATTCAAGAATAACATGAATATATACATACATATATAAATATAAACGTGTGTATGTATACTTTTCACTTCCTGTGTATTTTTTTTAACTGGCTACTAAGTTGTTAAGAAATAAATATTTAAGCTATTTGAAGCAAACTACTTAATAAACAGAACCCTTAGGTATTTCTTCCGGCCTAGCTGCACTATGGAAAAAAATACTGAAATACTAAGAGTGCCATGAACTGAGAAAGTGTGGGGACTTATGTTCTGAAAAGTTTGCCCAAGAATGATGCTTTGGACATTTTCCACATCTAGAATTGGCTAATCCTGAAGAAGAGGTAATTCTAGGAGACTGTATTTAAATTTATAATTCATACCTTCCTCTAATCCTCAGGAAGCAGTCCAGATATCCATTGATTTCAAAAGAGGCCCTACACATAGGTAAGCTTACAGAGGGAAGGAGTAGGCACAGAAAACAAAGCCTTCCTTGTTTCCCTTCTGCTTTTTTTTTTTTTTTTCTGGTCTCTATTTAGTTTCTACCTATCCCACTGTGAGGATTTCTTTGGCCTGATACATTTTTCTTACCCTCCTTAATTTGTTTGCTGATAACAATCCTGTAGCACCAGTTTATTTGTTTAAAGCAAAGGCATGTGTTTTTCTTTTTCCTTTTAGGTCCTTCAATCGCATAGAAAATGAGCTCTTATATCACTTTTGTTTTCATAAATTATTGAGATTTGTAGCATATCAAAGAGTCAGCTAATAGGTATTATCAACATATTTTTGCATTATCTTTTCTTGATCAGCATTTATAAGTTGCATTGTTTCATAACTCCACCCTCATGGCTTATTCTGGCCCTGTACTTGTTCTTTAAGGTAATTTCTTAGTAGAAGAACAGCTGAATTGCCAATTAAACTTTAATTTAACCAACAAAGCATAACTATTAAGGGGTTTCTGCTACATTACCATGCTCGTGGATCTGACATAGACGTTATTTTTCAAATGGCAGTTCCCGTCATTTGGCACCACTATGCCTGCCAATTTGCTATCAAGAGCAAGATGCGATGTCTGATCCGTCATCACCAGCAGCAACCTTTTAGCTTCCTTTCTCCATCCAATATGACTCTTAAAATAAACATGTAATTAGACCTTGTGCAAAAACAAAAATAAAAACAACTGCAGTCTTTACCTTTGAGTAAACATTACTTTACCTCTGAATTAAAAAACACTAAGTCATGCTGGAATGATGTGCCTAAGCACAATGCTGCTTTATAAGTAACACTGACTTTTCATTACGTATCTTTTATCTTATCACGGCCATTTGACCATAGTATCTATCTCCTGGCTAGAGATTTCCACAAGAGAACAAGCTGGTTTATTAACATGACTAGGACAACAGGCAGTTTCCACTCCTTTCTTAGAGTGTGTAGCAGGAAAAGAGCAGCCCTTTTGAAAAAGGATTTCCCATGTGCATAAGTTATTCTTTTTCTTTTATCTTTTCCTATTTATATCCCTGTCCCAATTTAGCCACCCAAATGAATAGTGTGGGTGACTAATAAGAGATAGGAGAAGAATGTATTCTTTTATGGTACGTTTTCACTCTATCAAACAAAGAGGGAATAGAAACACTAAATTCTTTGCAAGTTTGGCATCTGAGCACATACATGCTCACTAATGTGAAATGCCTCACCTCGCAGACGGCTGCCTGAAGCATGGCATCAAAACCGCCTTCAGGTGTATCTATATTTCCGGAGATCTTCTGTCTGTGAACCGCTTTTGTAAACTCAGTGATGTTCTCCGTCAAAGACAGCACATGGATGTACCCATGGGGAGGCATACAGTCTAAATTGTAGTCGCTACATGGGAACAGAGAAAAGGCAAACTCTATTTAGCTATGCTTCCTGCAAAATTCCAAAAGACTACCAAGACGAAATAGTGTGATGGAGGTGAGAAGGGAATATAATTTTTTTTTTTTTTGTGCTCAAGAATTTTTTTTATGGGAATATAATATTTTTACCAGGGCAATTTTATAAGAGGAAAATGTGTACTTTATAAAGCCAGAGAAAGGGTCAATACTGATGAATACTTCTTTGTAGTAAAAAATAGGAATAAAAGGGTTTGGTATTCAAAAATTTTAAGATTAAACAGGGTTCTTTAAAGACAGCTAAGATCTTTTAATATACCAATATGTATATTTCAAAGGGGGGATAAGAGTTTGCAGCAATTCCCTATCACATCTGACCACAGAATGGCTGAGAAACACTTTCTGGGAAATTTGGAGGAGACTTAGTAATCAAAATCATGTCATTATTTGATTTTTTAAAAAAAATTATTGCATTTTAAAAATGATGCTCAGCATGGAATTATTAATGAACGAGAAAAATTGAGAATTTCTTGATACATCGGATAACACGTATGAGATAATGTGTCAGAAAATGAGAATCATTTCTTAGGTGCATTCATATTAAGGAGAAGGCTCATGAAGCTTCATTATTAATTATTATTATTATAAATATTATTATTAATAATAAATATTATTAATAATTATTGTTGTACAGTTACAACAGATGGCAGAGTTGCTTTTGGAACCTTGGAATATGTACTGTAAAGTAATCTGGGCAGTTAGAGATGTAGGGATGAAGTGTTAAAATAAAATGTTTTACACATAGATGCTTCTCTTTGACAATTTAGCAGACTAATTGACAGTCTCATGTGAGAAACTTGAATTTTTTTTTAGGTTAGCTCTCCTTTCCTGATGGGGCAGGTGCTATTTATAATCAGACTTCAAAAATGATAAGAAATAGGGTTCTCTCTAAGCAGTTAAATTCCCAGGTTTTGACCCACCTTCCCTGTGATAGCTGAGTTTTCTTTCTAGTCAGGTCATAAATAACATACTTCATAAATACATTCACAATATAGTGGAAAGAGAGATGCAGTATTGGCAAGATAAATCCTTTAGAATGCATCAAACCTCAACTCAACAGATTTGGGGCAATCAAGGAGAAATACAGAATTTCCAGAGAGGTATTTATATACACAGCAGCCTGATCAGTGAAGGTTTATCCGAAGTCACCAATACTATGTAGGTATTCTTAAAAATAAAAAGTGAATGAATGATATTTGAAGGCATATAAAATTAAGCATTCAAGCTACAGAAAATTTCAGAAGTTTAAGGTAGGAACATATCTCCATCTGAAATATTTTAGATTCTTATATAATTGGACAAAATTATGAAATTTCCAAGTTCTTTATATAAAAAAACAGTGAGAGTTTAGAAGAAAACGTTTTCATTTAGCAATATGAAACCCACATCAAACAGCAGATACCTGCACTGATTATGAATCCTCTCTGGGTGGATGCTGATGTATGGGGAAACCGTTTTATCAACATATGAACCAAATCCAAGGCGGAAGTCATGGGAGAAAAATGCCATTTTTCTAGATAAGTCATTTCCAACAGAATTTAATTTTTCTATATTATTGTGCATTGATGCTGAGACATCAACCAAATAATAAAGATCCACAGGATATTTCTTCAGGGGATGAATTTTCAACATAAAATTAGCTTCAGCTCCTAGTTCAGAGAAAGAAAAAAATTAATTCATTTTAAATGTCTCAGGATAAGCTGTCAGAAAATTGGTCACATTTCAGCATGTAGAACAATGATTATGAATTTTCTAATGAATGAAGTTAAGGATATTCTAAATAATTTTAAAGAATATCCTTATTCTTTAAAATTATGCAATGCAAAAAGCATACCAATTTATTAGTCTCCAAATTCTGCAATGCATTTTTCTCAATTCTAAAAGTCACATAGAGATAAGAAAGATGGGCCAACTCAATATAAATGCAACAGGGAGGACATTCATTGCTGTATAAACCATACTTGCCTTGGCATCTAAAAAAGCACCGCACAAAACAGCAAGCAACATCTCTATCCTGAGAGAGTAGGTAGCTGTGTTGGTGGAGTGAATGAGGAAAACTAGAATGGTACTCCAAGAAAAATGGCCTCTTATTGGATGCAGGCATAAATTCTTTCTTTTATCATATTTACATATGAGTTGTGAAGTCTCCAATACTGAGTAGTACAGTAGTACATTAAGGTATTCAAAATAATGAGTACCTCACCATGAATGAATTGCTGAGATTCCTTCCAACAGTTAGCCAAGAGAAGGAATGAGCCAGGGGTCTAACGAACAGAATCCAAGATTGCCATGTTGAGGACCTGGGTGCTCATGAAACACAGGCTGAAGAAGGATCAGAGAGACTGGCCCTAAGTAAGACAACTGTATGCGAGGAGAGGGTGACCACAAGGAGAAAAAGTATAGGGAGAATCCCAAGGATAGCAGTGTCTGCAATGAGTTTTGTTTAGTTCTCTGCCCATTACTATTTGGTACAAGGACCTGGTTTATCCTAGCACCCTACAGAATTAGAAGCTCTGTTTTAAATTTTAAATGTATGGTCAATATTGTGAATTTTACTTTTTAATCAATAAAGCAAATTTCTGTAAGCTATTAATTATATGTCCTTGGAGTATGATTTGAATGGAAAAAAAATTTTTTTAATTCTTAAATAAACACCAATGTATATAAATAAGTGATGGTCAAATCTACTTATTAAAGGAATTCCCTATTAATGTATGTAAAAGTAGCAATATTTTCTTTTAAATTATTTTATAAATCTGATTTCTTTGGCAAGATTACCCATTGTGTTTAGAGTAATAAGGTTTTACTACTAATAATAGAGTATTACTGATGTGAAGGAAGCCTCATTAGTGTGACACTACTAGCTTTTTGGTCCAGGAATTTGGCATGAGTAGCTCAGCCCAGCCCACTCTTTCACCCTTCCCTCTAGGAGCTGGGTTGCTTTCAGAGAGCATTTATTCTGCTCTGCTTTCTGGTATTCGGTGGAAAGGCCTGTCACTGTGGAAACACCCTGCATTTGGGGTGGAGAAGTTTAATTCAGGGGAATGTTAGGATCTAGTGCATGGACCCAGGTGGATGAGAAACCGAAATGGAGCTACTGGGGTGCCATCCATGCAGAGGCTTGAACTTTAATGTGTGGGTTGGAGTTTTGATCTTGGCAGTTTGCAGAGACATACTGAGACCAAAGGCTATCTTGTTATGTTTTTTGTTTTGTTTGTTTTTTCAAAACTTGCGTAGCTGGATTTAAACCATTATGCTTTGGACATAAGGCTGATATGGCTGGAGGCCCTATGCACTGGTCACGTGGTGTGTTCACCTTGGTGGGTCTCTGCAGTGACTCTGTTCAAGCATGAGTGGTTGTGTTTTAATAGTCAAAGTGAAATGCACTGGATATTCAGCATATGGCACAGGGTCTTAGCAAAAATATGGGGTGGTGACCTCTGAAAACAGGCAGGGTTTGTATAGCATCAACATAGGCACAGCCCTTGGAGGCTTAAGCTATTCAGGCAGCCCTAACCAAAGGCTGGTCACATGAGGGGCCTCAAAAGACATCAGCAGCTGACAGCCTCGCAAGCAAATTCTGGTCTCAATGGCTGCAACAAGAGGGCAGTGAGATAGCCTAGCAAATGGCCAGAGTTTGAGGGTACAAGGCTGGATTACGTATATGTTTGCCTTAGCACATGGACCTGGGTCAGGTGAACACCTCAGCAGAGGTGGAGGGCTCAATAAGACAAAATGTCAAAATAGGGGAAAAGAGAATCTTTCCATACATAGGCCTTTTAGTCATAGCTGAAGAGAGTCATTGCTTCTTTTAAACTTCAAGACACCTGAATTCCCTATGAGGTTCTAGTTCTAAGTAGCTAGTTCTAGGTAGATGATCTTTGATAGCCTGACCTCACTCCCCACTCTGTGTGTTAAGGAGGAAACTGAAGGGACTCAGCTTGGAGGGCTGTGGCTTGCCCATGAATTTGAGACACTCCCTAAAATATCCTCTTAAGTTGGCTTTGAATTGGATAATTATATCCAAGGAAGAAACCTTCCTTTGGAGGCAGGATTTTTAGGCTTCGGCATTTCCATAGCAAAAGGCAGTGGAGATATTGTTCATGGGAGTGCAGGGTGGATACTGTGTTACTAAACCGAACCAGGTCCAGTTCACAGTGAAGTATTGCCAGCACAGAACTCAAAGGGGAGATGGCAGTAAGAAGGCTTTGAATATAGTGACTGAGAAAGAAAGGCATCTAAAATAATACTTAATATCTGAGGCTATTACCATTGTGAGTTCATTAGCAAAGGCATAAATATCTCAAATGCCACTCTGAGAGAGGAGCTATGCAGGATTCCTCTCATGGATTTTGGACAACTGGCCAAAGATAGATATCTAGCTATCTATCAGCTAGATAGATTAGCTGATAAAACCTAGAAAAATGCTAATCACTACCAAGCTTCTAAAATACTGGAGTCTTTGCCGTGGTCTTTGGCAAATACCTTTGGATTGGAATATGTCCTAGACCAGGGAATATAATTTAGCCTAGAATAACTAACTACCCTACTGCTTGGGATTGGCTTGTTTTCTAAGGTTGGTTGTATGGGCCAGAGCTATAATAATCTTGTGTACTCCATTAACTCTTTAAAAAGTGAGACACATCAGAGACTTCAGCTGAACCGAAATTGTAACTGCCAAGATCTTGAAGGAACTACACCATCCTAGTAAGAAAAGCCCACAATTCAGTTGACAAAAACCCACAGCTCCATCCAGATATCAAAAATCCTAGCTCATAGAGAGCAGGTGAAGTGTTGGGGATGATAAACTTGGGGACTTGAACTTTTTGAACTTTAACTCAAATGGCAAGATGATTTGATACTGGACTTTAATTCCTTTGGATATTCACTTAAAAATTTGGGGGTTGAGATCTTCGAACTTTAACTTACAAAACACCCAAATTTAGTCCTTGAACTTCAAATTTCCAGAGACAATCATTATAAATAGAATTTTACTGAAATTTAGAGCATCTTAAGGTTTTATAATTTGATGATGAATGTTTTTATGTAATCTCATTGTAGAACCACTTGAAATGCTCTTGGACAAGATGCCTAAGCATAATTTTGGAGGAGAAATTTAATAGGGTGTGAAATCTGAGCATAGAATGACCTTGGAATTTACTTAATTAGTGAACTACTATGTTCCATTTCTGGGTCTCCAGGGAAAATCCTCCCTGTCCACCCTTGGCGTGGAATTGATAACAAAGGAAGCCTCCTCGGTATGGGGTGATGGCTATATGCAAATGACAGACTGTCCTGATGCTGCTCTTGTGCCCTAAAAAGGGACAATACCCTTAAGGGTCATCATATGCTTAATAGCTGTAACCAGTGACTTAAAACAAAGAGTCTGGGAATGTTGGGGGAGAGAAGGAAATCATCGTTCTCTAACACTGATGTTTTCTTTCATTTGGAATGCGCTCCACTAGAGTAACTCCCTTTTATTCACTCCCTTTCCACCCTCCCCACCCCGTGGGTAATATATGATTTACAAAACAGTTTTATCTAAAGGATCTTATTAAATTCTCACTACCAATGTTCAACACATTTCCATTATCTTAAAAATATCTGGGCTATTCCAAATATTAGATAGTTTTATATTCAACAGGAATTGTTATTATAGACAAAGGATAAACCTGACTGGTATGTACTCTCCAAATATTTTCCTTTGCAAAGTATCATGGGTTGATACTTAAATCTTAATAGGAGGTACACTTAAGTCTGTGTGCTTTTTTATCTTTAACAATTAATTATAGCTGCTCTTGTAATTGTGGGTGTTTGGAGTGTTGAAGATAAAGAATAATGATTACTTAGTTTATGTTTCTGGTCACAGGAAGTAAACCAGTTTTCTACAACTGGAAATGAGACTGGTGATCATACAATCATTTTTCTGTTCACGTACTTTGTTCCCATGGTACAAGGATTTCATTTTTTACAAAATCTCCTATTTCAAGCATACAGGTAAATGTGAAGAATGTATTTGGGTGTTTGTTTATGTGAGTATCTTTAAAATATTTTCCAACCCTCCTAGGTGCAAGGCAATCTAATTTTCCAATATTTTTCTGGGATTCAAATCACTTTATCTCACCAATTTCACTAAAAAAGTAACTCCTACTACTGAACATAAGTGATGATTGACCAAGGCCAACTGTGAGAAAAAGTTATAATGGACTTATACTTTCTGGGTGACTATAACATTTCCTCCTCCCCCCGCTTTTTTTTTTTCCTTTTCTTTATGGTTGTAGAATTTTCATTATAAGGCAGAATCAGGTTAATTGTAACATTGTACCTCAAATTCGTTACTGTTGACACCCTAACGTGTTTAAGGTTTGGGAATCCAGTCTGGTAATTTAGTCTTCAGTTGATGTCTTAAAAAATTACTCATCAGTTAAAAATAGCAATGCAAAATTCACTTTAGCTTGTCAGAGCGTACAAACATGTTTCCTTACACTTCATCCCTTCTTGTCTTTTGCCTGGATTATTTCCACAGCCTCTTCATTTATCTTCCACTCCAGTCCCATTTTCCTGCAATCATTATCTATACCACTAAGTTGATCCTTTGAAAATTCATAATTACTTATGTCACTCCCTGCTTAAAATCTGTCAGTGACTCTCCATCAGATGGCTAAAATCTAAGTACTTAAACATGACAGATAAGTGCCTTGAAAATCTTGCCTCTACTACATCTCTACTTCTAGCACAACAAAACTTTCTCACATGTACTACCTAAAGACATACTCCTATGCCCTGTTTATGTCCTTCCTCTTCCTTTGTGTCCTAACCTCTTCTTCACCTAACAACCACTTCAAGACACTGCTCAGTTATCTGCTCTTTCCCGGATTGGGCTAACCATTCCTCCCCTCTGTTTCCTTGGCAACTGATCATGCCACCATCAGAGTGTTTACCAGATTATTCCAGATAGGTTGCCTTTATGGTCTTTTAGTGGTAAGAACTAGTAAATGAGATAATCTGTGTGAAACATTTAGCACAGGACTTGGCACACAATAAATATGTATATACATGTAATCATTGTCATTACTACTATTAGATTCTAAGCAATTTTAGGGTAAGACCTACATTTTTTTTTCACCTCTTAAGACTCTGGGTTTGGCACAAACATAGACACTCAATAAACATTTTAGAACTAAAGTATATATGAAGCACATTTTGACAAAGCATCTCATAAGGCCTTACACATTAGGAAGAGAGAATCTGTGACTTCTTTCCCACAGTATAGGGAAAGCTTAAATACAATGTCTTTGTTAAAGAAGAAAAGAGATTATCATCCGATCCCCAAAATATTCATGCTTCCATTTAAATTATCTTCAGGAAAGCTTCATTATCATGCCTTTTCAATTTCTAAAGGCTCACATCCTTATTTCCTTCAATTAATTTCAAAGGGAAGAAGCGAGTCTGTGACACAGAATAAGAAAGAGGCCTGGGAGGAAAGGTGATGACCTACTTAGAGCTATTGCCAGTGATTGGTTTGAAGAGACCAATGAATTAGAAGTTGTTAAAGTGAATTTTTATACCACTCAGATGATGGGTGAGCAGCCCTGAAGTGCTGACTACAACAAAGAAATGGAAAAGATAACTGAAAAATGTTTCATATGAGATGAAACTGAAAAAACATAAGAAAAAGTGAAAAACTGTAGGAGGAAGAAAGAGAAGCCAATTTCTATTCATTACAATTTGCAGGGGAAAAAGAAGTTCCAGAAATGGGACTGCCTGCTTCAAAACAGCAAGGAACAGGCTCCAGCACATTTCTGAATTTCTGTGGGAGATAAAATGAGGGATGTGTGCCAGGACTTGAGGGGGAAAAAATGAATGGGTTTCTATTTTCTATGGTTTTTTTTTTTTGTATTTTTGAATTAAGGAAGAGTTAGACTTACTTGAAAAATCTTAAATTGTAAATAATGCTACACTAAATTAAAGGGCTTCTTTCTTTACACTATTAAAATAAATCAAATTTGAAATATCTTTTGAATTAGTGAAATTTAAGCTGTACTAATCATTCTCATACATATTTTATTACTTCTGAAGCAAAACTAGAGCATTCCCTTCCTCCTATCTTCCAAAGGATTCAATTTCAGTGTTCTTAAGGAACATCAACTTGTATCTGTTGTCTATTTCTGTCATTATTTTTCCATAAGATCAATAGGTGAAATTAAAGAAGAAAATACAGTGTAAAAAGTGAAAAGTAAAAGAAAATATAATTTTCAATCTCACTTAAAATATTCAACATCAGATACAGTCTACTAACATTCTTTTAAAATATTACTGAGTATATGATAGATTAAAATTATCCATGACAAATAAAGATGCTACATTGAAGGTCATGGATTGATCAGATATAGATAATCTTTAAATAAACCAAAATCAGCATTAGGCATGAATACATTTTATACTTAGGTGTACATTATATCACACTCTCAACTCTTCCATGTCTAATGGTGGAAAGGAGGGTCTTTCCACCCCTGGGGACAATCATGTTTCTACATATCCTGAGTTGGTAAAATATAGCTTTAAATATTATGCCCCAAATCTGGCATGTCTTTTTTATCAAAATTCAATTTTTCCAAGAAACTTGTTTTCAATATACTTTAACTTAATAAATATTTGTTATCTTTGAGGATTATAAAATACAGTTCTGCCTCTAAGGAGCTCATAGCTAAGTTGAAAGATGACTTACTCAAGTAGGCAAGCATATTAATTTGCATATAGCAATGCAAATACCAGTGGGAAATGAAATAAAATCAAGTTCCATAATGATTGATGTAGACATTAAGTGTTTCTCTTTTTATTCTACTAACTCTGTGATTTTATCCATACTACCTTCACTTACCACTTTGTGTCGATATCTCCTTGTCTGTATCTCCAAACCATACCTCAACCTTGAACTTCAGACTCACATGGACAAGTGTGTACCTCACCTCCACGTGACGCAGTCAGAACCCAGGTGTCATGCATCCCCATCAATCACCAGTCCATCTGGATTCTGCCTTCTCATTATCTCTCAAACCCATCCAGTTGTCTCTTGCCTCATTACCATCATCACTGCTGTCTATACCACTGAAACTGGTTCCCAACTTTTGAATTTTCAAATTATATACTGTGATGGATTAAAACACCATTATATAGCCCATGACAAACTCTGGGATATGTTCTGCAACTATTTGTTAAAGTGCTTTGCAAATTATTGCTTTTTTCTTTCTTTGCATATATGTCATATTATATAATTAAAAAAGTTAAAAAAAATACCATTGTATCTATAAAAGGGAAAAAGTTAAGCTTAGTAAGTGTATATATTTAAATGTCACACACTAGTGGAACAAAATGCAACTTACAAATTTTTAAATCTCAAGTATTTAAAAAAGAACAAGCCATTTTAAGGAATATAGTCACATTTATTAGAGGAAAAATATCCTTCATATATGATAAGCGCCTAAAAATTAGCCTTCACTTAGAAAAATAGGCAAATCCTATGGAAAGGCAAATCATACACAAAAAAAGGGACTGCAGATGTTTTAATAAATTTTTTTAAAATGTCAAACTTACTACTAGTAAAAGAAAGGCAAAAGAAAATAGCTAATGTTCTAGTTACACTTAATAGACTACAGAGGTTAAAAAGGGTGAGCATGGGCAAGGCTGACCCCTGAAAGGCTAAACTGGACATGAATTTTCTTGTGAATAATCTGACAAATTACACCAAAAATCTAAATAAATTTTCTTATATTTGACCTAACAAATCTACTTCTAGGGTGGGTGCTAAGGAAATATGCTGTTAATATAAGAATTCATGCATAATGAGGTTCACTTGAGATTTAGTATTTTAAGAAAACTTCATTAGAATTTGACTGGGATTGCCATACATTTATTGGTTTGCCTGGATTATGTCATATTTATAAGAATATGTTTATAGAGATCCATCATTGTTACAGAAACATGCAATTCTTTCCCATTAAGTCATATTTTCTTTTAAGGAGCACACAGATATGACACAATTTTTAAAAAGTTTATTCCTAGATATTTTCTATTTTTGGTTGCTGCTATGAATGGATCCCCTTTTTGTTGAATAGAAATTTATTCATTATTGAATATTTGTAAAATTATTTGCTTCATTTTTAAACTCCTCTTTATTTTTAATAATTTGTTAGTTGATTCGTTTGTATTTTCCAGGTAGAAATATAATGATAATTTTGCTTTATCATTTTCTTATGTTTATAACTCTTATTCACTTTTCTTATCTAATTGCTTTTATGTAAAATATTCAGAATAATTTAATATATATTAAGGAAATATTCTTCAATTTTGGCTTTATCAGGAGTGGGCATTAAATTTTACCAAATGTTTTTTTTTCCAGCATCTGTGAGAAAATAGTACATAATTTTTTCTCCTTTGAGCAAACTGAAATTATTTATAAAAATATATTATTTTCAAAATAATAATCTATCTTTGTTTTCTAACTTAAAACCTACCTGGTTGGGGAAATTGTTCTTATTACCATGAGTTTAATTTGATTTCCTAAAATCATGAAGATTTGATCATTGGTTTACACTAACTTGTAAAAACTGAGTCATTTCTAGGCTTTCTCTAACCTTTGGAAAAGCTTATACAGGACAGAAATATCACATTCTGTAAATGTTTGGATGATTATTAAATCATTTCTTTCCATGAACTCTTTTAGACCTATTGGTTAAACAGGGTGTTTCTTTCCTAACTTTCTTAACTTCTTATATATTTACAGGGTTACTTAGCATTCTCCCTCTTCTTGAATCAATTTTAGTTGTAAATTTTTCCTAGAAACTTATATTATCAAGATTGAAACATTTTGCCAAAGATTTTTTTGCTTAATATTCTCTTACAGTCTTCTTTTTTCAATGTTTGTTTCTGTGATTACAGTCTTATAATTAGTATATTTGTTTTTCTTTTTTTTTAATTAGCTTTGATAAAGAGTTTCCTGTTTTATTGGCTTTCACAGTGAGCCAGCTCATGGATTTATATATCCATTTTAGTTTTTTATTTATATTTGGCATTTGATTAATTTTTTAAATTTATGAATTCCTTCTTGTTTTCCTTACAGTAATTGTTGTTGTTCTGTTATCTTTTTTGGATGTGTCATTCATTTTTGCTCACGTGTCTTTAATAATAAAAGTATTTAAAGTTTTGATTTTTCTTGAGAGCAACTTTGGTCACATCCCATATATTTTGATATTGTTGTTTTTATTATTGTTAATACTTATTAGCCTAAAACTAGAGGTTTGATTTATTCATGGAACTAGAATGTATTTGGAAGAGTATTTTCTTAGTTTCTCTATCATTTGATATTTGCTAAGCCTCTGGTATTGATTTAAAATTTTATTGCAGTATGGTCAGAGATGTTGGCCAATATAGTTTTTATTTTTCAGAATTGAGTTTTCTTGCCTAAAATATGATTAATTTCTACAAATATTCCATGGACTTTTGAAAACATTGCTTTATACATCAAGTTTATTAAATATATTTAATTGTTCTATTGTATTATAGAATTCCTATTTCTCCATCTACAAATATTGAGATGTATTTTTTAATTCTTCTCTTTGTACAATCCTTTTGAAGAAAACGGAGAATAGAGAGAGAGGAATCTACAATACTGGAGGAAGATTTGTAGTAAAAATGACATTAACAACTGACCCTCAAATTCAAATATAAACAGTAGAGTATTCCCAAACTAGTTTGAATTAGAAAGTTGAAATATATTTGAGTTATATTTGTGCTACTGATCAATGCTAACACAGCCTGAAAGGGGAGATAGCCTGGAGGTGAGTAAGACTCTGGTGGGTCTTATGGATGAACAGTGGGCAAGGCCTGGGATGATATTTCCTGGGGATATGGATATGCATAAGAACATGGGGGGTTTAGAAGCAGTCTCAGGAGAAGATCCAGGTGACTTCATTGATTGAAAAAAACAAACTAGGTTAAGGAACCTATTAAAATAAGAGGAAAAGAAAAAGAAATCATTAAAGATGATTGGGCAAACATGCAAACATAACCTTAATAAAAGGTCACATATGTATGAGAGATACATAGGAATATCTAAGGGCAGAGTCTAGTAAACATATTGAGTTAGGATTAGATGAACAAGACATATAATTTCTCTCTTTTTAAAAAAAAGAACACTAACTATTTTACATAATTTTTTTTTTTTTTTGCAATGGAAAGTGGTAAGAACCATAATCTTACCAATCTAATCACATCCCTTTTCAACTCTTGCTTATATATGTACATACTGGGCTGTATAATTGTTTTACATGAAGATCACAGTTTTAATTGGAAGTTGGTATGCACCTATGGCCAAGAAAGAAAGAGACTTTGTTTATTTGGTAATCAAGGAGTCTGGAAGTGATAGTTCAGCTTTGTACTGGGGAGGGACATATGTCAAGAATCAAAACTTTAAAATGTATTGGCAGGACAAGACCACCCAACATGAGATAATGAAGTCTTGAAACCAACTGGATACCATCTAAATGAGTGGAGTGTATCTCTGTACCTTGCACCTGAATTCCATTTGCTCATGCAGTTTGTAGTCTGTGATACTATAGCGCTGTAGGAAAATGATTACTTTTCAGTGGCCTACATGCACCCAAATGTGGAAAGTACTGTGATGGAAGGGGAAGCACAGGGAAACCAAAGAGGAAAGGTGTGTCTCACTCTCAAGGCCCATCACAAGGCAGTCCGTGGTAAATATGGTTAATTATAAGACATCATTGTGCATTTAAAAGTTCATCAGAAAGCCTCTAAGGACTTAAATCTCCTACCAATTAATTAATCAACTAATCAATTCAAACAAATATCTAAGAAGTCCTTACTACAAACCAGTATTCTGCTAGGCATTAGAGAAAGACAGAGGAATAAAACATGTTCCCTGTTCCTTTTCTCCCGGAGCTCATAGTGGAGAAAGAACATAATTACACTACAATGTGATCAGGTCTGTAAACACATAATTATATTATGCTGTGGTCAGGTTTGCAGAGTGTTTCCAAGGTCACATAGCTCACTTCTGGCACCAAAAAAAATAGAATTCTGAGTTCTTGGTTCTGAGCCCACTGTTATTTCTACTACAACAATGCTGCTTGCCGCATAATATGAAATATGAGCAAGTGAAAAGGAACTGGAATTTCAAATTAAGATTCAAAATAAAATTATTTGAAAATCACCAACCTGGACGCAGTTGGATTTCCACTTCTCCTGGTGTCACCTGGGTATTAATTTCATTTTCACTCAGTATTGTTACATGTACAGATGGATATTCTATTGAATCAACCGAGCAGCCTTTGCTTATTAAATTGGAAACAATATCACAACGTTCACTCCTTGATCCACCTGAAATGAAATCCTGTTTAGAAAAAGCAAAATCACTAAATTTTTTAAGTTGATATCATCTCATGGTAACTAAAGAAAAATCAGATAACATATATCCCAAAGAAGCCATCTTCCAATACTGTACAAATTATGGGACTGTTCCAAATAGCCACATGTTTCCAATAATAGTCCTGGCAAATTAGTCTTAAATAAAACTTCACTTTCTAAATCTTATTTAAAAAGAAGAAAATGAATTATTAAATAGGATATTTAAACCAAGAATTTTAAATGCTATTAACTGAACACTGTAAAATCATACCAACTTAATCCTTTCTAAATATTTTACTTTGGAAAGACTACTCCAGAAGGAAATCTAGCCAAAATAGACCATTCAGTGGTTCCAAATGCAAGTTTCAGTTCTCAAAGAACCCAATTGGTATGTTTATTATGTACTGTTACGGTTGGAATATGAGAGCAAGTCCTTAGAAATCACATTCCTAATTAAGGACAGAAAATTCATGAAAGAATGAATTGGAAATCTACATTTCTTACACAATAAAACTTTCAACTTCTTATATATGCAATAGCCTGTAAAGAATTCAATAAACCAATTAAGATGCTGGTAATGAAATGGGGGAAACCATATTACAGCTCAGACTTTCTCTATCATTCAGCATTGGTTAATTGATGGCTATCCCATACCCATCCAACAACTTTGGAATTAATGGTACAGCTTAAAATTTAATTTATCCAGTTTGGGGTAAAATTGATATTTTTACTTTTTCATATTACCACTTAGAATGTGTTTTTTCCTAAGAAAGGGAAATTTATTGACAAGGATAGAATTGTGTTTTATTATATATAATACTGGCCTGAACTATTTGTTTACGTGTATTTGTTTACACATGGATATTTGCTCAGCGATCTTCCTGGCAGTGGCTAATGTGATCTTGTATTGGTCAATCCTCTTTCAAAGAGTTGGACTTTCAATCAATTAACGATTCTGTTTAAAATGTTGATTGATACACTTATGGAGGGTCAATAGTCTGTGTAGGACTGTAGCAAGGCATATTTAGCCCTTATCATCAAAGAGCCAACAGCCCATCCATGAATTCTGCCATTGACCAAATAGATGAAATTACATGTGATGGCATTAAACAAAGCAGAAGCCCAGAATTCAGAGGGCTAAAGAAAAGGGGATTATCAAGTTTAAGGGAATATGAGGTCACTAAATATGAACAGGAACATCTCTGGTACTGGCAAGTAATTAGATGGGATAGTGGTAAGCAACATAAAACATCTACACATGAATTTTAATTTAATTTCTCTATTTAGAGTGGGGTTTGGCATGTTAGGTCAGTGGGACAAATGTCATCTATGGCCTGTTTTTCTACTGCCTGCAAGAAAAGAATGGTTTTTATATTTTTAAAGGACTATAAAAAAAATAGAACAATGAAGAAGATTGTGTGACAGACACAGCACATGGCCTGCAAAGCCTAAAATTTTACTATGTAGCCCTTTACAGAAAAACTTTGCCAATACTGGTTTTACAGTGTGGGACACACTTATAAATATCACTAAAAGACAAAAGGGACTACATATTTTAGTGTAATTTTAAATTTTCATTTTTTTAGTATGATTTTACATTCCTATTCAGTGTAATTATTCTGCAAGATTCCCCTCAAAACTTCTGGCCATACAGTCATATCCTGTACCAGACATCTTTCCAATCAATATTTCCAGGGTCATTTGCTAGCACAGAAAAATTCAATTTGCTTTACTATTATTGCCCACACACCTAGATTTTATCCCAACAACTTGTATAAACAACTTGAAGTTCCTCAGAGAAAGGTGCTAGTATGTGTGTCACCTTTTATTCCAGAGAGAAGGACCCTATCTCCTGAGTCTCAAGCAGACTGATAATGTGTGAGTTTGGTACATGTTTGCTCATTTATGTCTCACATGACATGGACACAGACAAAGGGTCACATGCACTTTACAGGTATAAAAACTTCAAATTATGGCATAGGAAAAAATGCAAATAGCTCTTATTTTTCTTCTCAGCCAGGGATTATGTAATTTGTGAATACAGACAGGAGAAGAAAAGAGCGTGTTTAATTCACTGTAATTATACATCAATCTATTTGACCTTTTGGCCTTTAAATGTCAAATAGTTTTGCTGAAATAAGCACCAATAGTCTCAATTATTTGGCAATAGCTGAATCAGCATGGCTTTTGTTTAGCCCCACCGTAAAAACTAAGTTAGAAAAATACTGCCAATTTGACAATTAGATTTGAAAATGGATGAAAAGACCGGGCAGCAAAATAAAGAGCAGAATGCCATGCCTGCCTCACTGTGGCCTACTTTCCCCTCCATATTAAAGAAAAGCATTTGGAAGCCATACCCTCTTAATTTTTGGCATTCTGTGCCATTTTAATTTCTTCTCTTATGTTTTATTTTCCACAAGAAATACACAAGCAAAAGTATACTCTGACTTTCCACAACTATGATCTATTTGAGATTGAGAAGGCCCACGTTATAAATATCCCAATTGCCTCTCCAACAGTTGTTACGTTTATCCACTAAATATAATAATCTGGAGGTATAAATAAGAAACTCATCTCAGAGTCTTCAACTTCCAAACTCGGCTACCTACACAGAAATAAAAGACTTCTATCATCTCCCACTTTGGCAGCGAATGCCCTTTATAACATATTTTGGTGTAATTATGCTCCAAGGTTGCCCTATAAATTTCCGGCTACACAATCACACCTGACACCAGAAATTTCAGGCAGAAGAGGAAGAGAATTCTTCAGGGCTTGTCATAGCTTATGCATATGTTAGAAAAGGGACAAGAGGCAAAAACTTAGTGGTATCAATAAGGTCCTTTCCATCCTAATTATTTTCCAATTACTTTCATTTGCTATGGAGGGAAAGAGAAGACAGTGTCTATGGAATGGCAGATTTACATGCTACATATGAATGTGAGCAAACTGAGTATACCCTGTCCAAATTTTAGCAACATTATACTTTTGACCAGTTTTGAGCATTTTGTAAGCCAGTCTCAGTTTGTTACTGTTTATCTGTTTTAATCTTGGGCACAGAAAGCTGCCTTTTCCTTCCCTGCCCCTCCACCCTTGCTATCACATCTGTGCCTACATGGTAAGTGTTCTTTCCGAATTCACCACTACATTTTTCCTCTCAATGATGTCAGGTCAGATGCTGGGGGGTGGACACCTCCTTCTGGTAATGAGGTGAACACTGGCTGTGCCCTTAAACTGGCTGCTATATTGTTAACACAGGCAGCAGCCTTCTTAGGTTCCTAAACCTGAATGGGTTGCTCTGGAGTCCCAATGAATTGCTGTATAGGAACAACTCCCATTTCTTAAGCCACACCAGTTTGCCAAATATTTGCCATGTAACTGTTTATTTACCAAAACTGTGAAGTAAGTATGATTATTATTTCCATTTTAGGAGAAGGAAATCCGAGGCTCAGCATAGTTGGGCATCACATCCAAATTTGTACTGCTAGAAACTGATGGAACTGGGATATGAACCCAGGTCAGTCTCATTTCAGAACCTAATTTCTTGATACCTAAAAGAGACTACACTGCACTAAAGAGAAGAACATTTTGGGACAAGTGAATTTCTGAACGTTTTCCCTGAGGTCTCCAGCTGAAGGTTCTGACCAACAGTGGGCACAGGTGGCTTCCTCCTGTCTGGCAGTGCCCTCCTTTCCCCCTGGCTTACCACACACCATCTGATACTCTGAATACTCCTCCATGGCAGGGCTTGCGTGATGTTGTAAAAGGATGTAGTGAAAACCAAAATGGAGCACTGGTTTAGGGTGAGGAAATATCAAGTTTTGAAGCTTCAAGTTTTACAGATGAAGAAAGGGAGGCTCGGAAAGTAGAGTGAATTCCATCTGGTCGTGTGGCTCATTGAAAGTGGCGGCATTGTGCCCAGGTCTGGAATAGTCCTCTCTGTGACCCTGCCCCTCACTCAACATACTCTGGTGGTGCCCTGCCTGGCTTATTAGCGGCACTTGATTTCTGCACTGGTAGAACCCACAGTATATCTGGGGAGCCTTCAGGAGTCTTATTCCAGAAGAATAAAAAGAAGTCTTATTCTAGAAGTAGCTACTGTTTCTTGAACCCCTTCCTTGCCTCTCTCCTGATTTGCTTCATAGAAGAAAGTAATGCCCACCAGACTTGGGTACTTTTCAGCTTTCTGTTTTCCTCTTGGGAGATATATCAGGGCAAGCATAGCATAATAGGAGAGATAAGAAAGATGATGGTGTGCACAGTTTTTGAGCTAAAGATGGAGGAAAGAGAGAGGGGAGCTAGAGATCTTCCTCCACATCAAGCAAAAGCCTTTAAAAAGCTGTTTATTTCAACTCCCAAGAGCCACAGAAGTAAATGTAAAATATCATGGACAAACCTATAAAAGAAGAAGCTTTAAATAAGCAGATGGTTCCTTTGTGCAACTTATTATAAATGGGTAATTCTGATTGAAAACCACCTACAAAAGAAAAAACTCAAAAAACTTTTGAGTCAAGAAAGCAGGAATGAATTATACTATTTTACCAAGAAGTTTCTTCTTGGGATTCATGTACCTTGGTGGAATACAAAACATTAATTTTGAACAATAAACATTTGTTGAATTATTCTCAATCCACAGAATTTAAATGTACACAACTCATGGACAGAATCACATATCAAAAGAACAGCTTCACATTTTCAGTAAGTAACAAAGGAATTGATGGACATATTAAGAAATGGAGTAAATTACTTAACTCCAAGCATTTCAATTAAAAACAAACAAAGCAAACTGAAAATTTAACTTGCTTCTCTTTAATAAGCACATACGAAAGTAAGATCCAACTTGGATATATAACTTAATACCTCAAGCTGCAGCCTCCTGGACTGTCAAAAGTTATTATCTATGTTTGCCAATTCTCTCTATAGAGCAGATGGAAAACATAAAACAGTTTGCACTTCATTTCAAAATTACTATACTTTTCCTAATAAAAAGATGATACTTTATTTTCTATTCAGCCAGATATGCTATTTCCAAACATAAAACCAAATAAAATTTTCCTAATGTCCAGCAGTACCTTTCCTTCTCCTGAAAAACCTTCGAGGCACAGAATATCAGGGCAATAAAATCATGCAAGGGAGAAGGTCAGCTGTGAGGAAAATAGAAAAAAGCAAAAAAAAAAAAAAAAAAAAGCACACCTGCTGAGCACACCATCCACATTCTGGACCGAGCACAAGGCACTTGGCACACGATGCCACCTTCGAAGATGTACATCTATTGTCTTCTGCAATGGAGGACAAAAGGAGGGGTTACTGGTTTGCTCTCGTGTTGGGAAGTGGATACAATCCTAGACCAAAATGTATTTTGAAAATTAAAATAAGATGAACAACAGTTGTAAATACATGACAGTAGAAAACATATCATTGCTCTGGGGAAGAGTTAACCTGCTCACTCCAATTAATAGCGACTTTATTTCCTGGGTGGCACTTATTTGGTTTCAGAACACTGGGAGAAAGGAGGGTGATGGAAATGTGACTTTAATTTTTTTTAATGTGCTGAAATTCCACTCCGTTTATATTATCTGGACCAAGTAGGTGTTTTTGGTTCTAGAGTTTTTCCTGTAAAAACAATCACACACGGATATCAACTTCAACATATAAATCCATATTGAGTCACCGTGAATGAACTTTTTGAGAAATAATCTTGAAGGACATATAAAGTAATTAACTTGGTAATTCTAATTGTGTTAATATTGATTATTTGGCTCAAAGGATACCAGAACCAGGCATAATGGCGTAATTTAGTATTTTAGAAGTAACGTGGTTAAAACGGTTGAGTTATTTTAGTTGACTCAATTTAATTTCTCAGACTGGATCACTTTAAGATCATAAACAATTCACTTTCCATAGATTCTCACACTTGGCTGTGATATTTTAATAACATAGTTGCGCCTGGAAACTATTTCCCTTTATTCCCTTGGCCACTAACTACTTATACCATTAAAAAGAGGCTCATCATACTAATCTTAACATATAAAATAGAATATGGAATGAGCCACATATTATTTTACCATGATTTTTTAGTGGAACAATCACATAGTTCCTACAGTACACTCATCACTATGAAATGTCCCAAGGACACTGGGAATCGCCACATTGTCTCCATCTCACTCACAGGCACACAGTCAATGAAATAGACAGACTTGATCAAAGCCATGAGCAGCTCATATAAGCAAATGAAGACCCATACAAACAAATAATAAAATCTAGTGTGCTCCTCACAAGAGAGGTATCACCAGGGTTTTAAGGGAATTTGGGAAGGAGTTTCTCACTCTGCTTTAGGAGGAAAGGCAGGAGTAGGGAAAGAGGACACATTTAAGGATGGCCCCCAGAGGCAGTGATACCTCTCTCTCTTTGCTGTCCTATGTTATTTCCCTAATCTGTGATTATCTGTTTAAAATTAAAAAAAAAAAAAGAATGAAAGAAAAGCGTGCATGTTAGTATGTGTGCAGCAGCACTCATGGGCATGGTTGTTTTCAAGCCATAGAGATCATATCATTTTTGGTTGCTCCATCCAATAGGTTTTCCTTTCTCTTCTCTCTCAACTTCCCCCAACATTCTGGAATACAGCGTAAAAATAGTCCTGACATGGATGCGGCATGGGATAGGCATTAGCAGTGGGGAGAAGGAGGGAGGAACCCCAGGGGAGTAAACACAGCAGAGAAGCCCTAACTGGGGTGGCAGTGAGCATTTATCCAGACACAACAATGGGTTAATCCAAAAGTATGTTTCCCTAACACTCTGATATTCTATTATCTCTTCTCTATACCTCCCTCCACCTTCTGTCTTTGGCTTTATATGAGTTTTTTTTATATATGTTACCCAAAACTTCATAAATTTCATTGGTCTTTCCAGACCTGGCCTAGAATTCCAAGGGCTAAAAATAACACTAATATTTTGCTACCAGCTTGGCTCTGCTCTAACCCTCCTCCACCTAACCATGAAGACTCCCTAGCCTAAAAACCTTCCCTCTGACTTAGCTTGCAAAAAAATGTAAAACTTGCATATTCCTGAAATATGCAGTCGACTAAGTGACCTTTTTAGCTCTGTTCCAAGAAAGAAAATCAATTTAGGTCTAAAAATCAAGTATATTTTCAGACCTAACTTGACCTTTTCAGCTGTTAGTCTTGACCAAACTGGAACATGGAATTAAGCTTATTCAGTTCAGACTTGATCAAGCCTTTCACTCAACAGGTAGGACTTTTGCACTGGCAGTTAATATTGCTGTCTCCGGAAGGGGAGCTGCAGATCTGTGAATCTGATCTTTATTTCTGAAGGTTGTCTGACTCTGTCCTAGGTTATCCCAGATTCAAGCCCAGTTTGCTTGAGTACATGTGATAAATAATGAATTTACAAGCAAAAGCTTTTTCTTTGTACTATGCTTTTTGATTGTTTTCTCTAACAAATTCTAGTGCCAACTTCTCTTCCTAAGCCTCAGACACATAAGGATGATGACCAAGAGGGAAAGGGACATTGGTCCTGTCAATTCCCCAGGTTCCAGGGCTGACATTTCTCAGAGTCCATGTAACTGCAGAAAAACGATCCCATAAATGGCCATGGAGGAGGTGGGCCTTATGGTTCCACAGAACTCAGGCAAGGCCATAAATTGAACTCCATGGGAACAGTGTCAAACATTCTTGCTGGAGATTGTCATGATTAGGCTTCACAGAAGACAAGCCAGATATACTTTGGCAAGCAGAATTTTGAGGAACTGCTTTTTTAAATTCAAAATATGCAACTAAGTAAAATATCTAGTACAAAATATCATACCTACTATAGCAGTTCTTTATACAGAAAGATCAAGTTACTGTGGGGCCTATTAGCATGTGCTAGGAATCTGCTCTCTCTCTCAGGCACACACACACACACACACACACAACACACACAACCTGTGTGGGTAGAAATCTTCTGAATACTGAATACACATCCATGCATGACTGCTGTTTATAGACACTGGCAGTCTGTCATCAGCCTCTAGGTCAGCTCAGATATCCCCTTCCCTGATTTGACGTTGCAGGGAGCTGCTTTCCTGCGGTGGTTTCCTAGCAGCCCTTGGCACTGACACCTGATTAGAGGATGTGCCTGAGTGGTTCTTCTGCCTGCTCAATGACTGCGGTAGCTGCTTGTTCAGCTATCTGTCCACTGATGATGCATTAAGCACCTTCTTCTTCTTTTTTTTTTTTTTTTAACATGGGCAGGCACCGGGAATCAAACCCGGGTCCTCTGGCATGGCAGGGAAGCATATTCTTGCCTGCTGAGCCAGCGTGGCCTGCCTAGCACCTTCTTTATGATATAGCATTGCCTTTTCATTAAGGGTAAGTTTTAAGGATATTAATGGAAATTCTTCAGCCAATGGAAGCTGAATGATAAGGTTTTAAACCACATATCCTCAGATTCTTCTTTTGTGTTCATTTGTTTTGCTCCTTAGAGCCTCACAAACCCCATGCAGTGAAAAAACTGTGCTGTCTTGACAGAAAACAGTAAAGGATCTAAAAACATTGTCAGTAAGTGTATATATTCTTATTAATTGTATTCCTTGATCTATGAGCACAGGCTGAGAGTTTTACTATTATGTTGGACTAGAGGTAACAGATGTGATGAGGAAGTATAGCTAAGTAGTTACAGGAGCTAACTCTAAACTTCTGTAGCACTGCTACTTACTAGTTATATGTTCGTAGATTAGTTGCCTAAACTCTGAATCTCCATTCCCTCCACTGTAACACAGAGCTAACAATACCTACATTAAAATGAGGATGAGAATGAATTGAGGCAAAGTTACCAAACATAGAGCTTAGGGAAGAGAAGGCATGCAATAAATGGAACTGTTATAATGTTACCTTAATCAATATTATAAGTTATATATGGGTATATAGATAAATTTTAGTTTTAAAAATATAGTTAATATATAAATAGATATTAAGTGAAAATTTACTGCATTTATTTTAATCATTTAAAAATTATTCTTAAAAGCCAACTAAGTTAAATATTCACACTAAATCCAACCTCTTAAAAATACAATTTGGCATGACTGTGAATTGGATTACTGAAAATCTCTCAGAACACTTTCAGCTTTTTTATAGTTTGCAACAGGAACATGGATTTAAGCTGAATATTTTGAAAATTATTTCTCTGAATTAAATGCTTATGATGTAAGCAAAATGATCTCTAGTCATAAAGTTAATAAATGTCCACAATCAACAGGAGAGAGTACACAAAAATCAGGAAACTGCATCCTCATGACACTCAGATATTGTTTGTTTTAGATGATGTAGTTTATTCATAGTAGCAAAGTGAGAAGAAAGAAAATAGATCAAACATGCACATGCACACACCCAAAAGGCAATAGAAGCCTCAGTGTTCAGATTGGGATCTTCCCATAAGACAAGTGAGCAGATCAAGAAAAAGGTTTAAGAAACATTTGTATTATTTCTCTGTGGTAATATCTACACAATAAAATTTAAAGGATGCCCAGAGTTATCTGGAAGAGAGAACAAATATAAGTGATAAGGTTTGTAGTCCTTGATATTCAAAACCAGTCATTCAAGATTCTCATGTTACATGTAGAAAGAACGATTTGTGAGAAAAGTTTTTTTTTCCAGGAAGTATCCACTTCCTAATTGCATTGACTATACAAATTAAATTAAACTTGGATGATCACATAAAAATACTTCCTCTAAAAAGAAAACAAACTGTTACAATGAGTACATACACTACTTTGCTAACAGTCAAACACAGGCAAATTGAGTACACATAGAATAAGGTTTGAGTATAATTTTGTGGTATTTCCTTGTTCCACATATGTATCATATGGAACATGGATATGTTACAGATACCATCCAAATACATTGTCTGATTACTAAAATCCTCTTTTACACAGAGATTCATTATGTGCTATCAGTTGATGCAAAAATTTAAAAACAAGAAGTAAATTGTTGGTAAGTGACTAGGTTACTTAGCTATCCCAAGTTATGGTTGAGCAATTGTGTCCTCCGGGCCCAACAAAAATATGGGAAGGGAATATAGGTGGTTAGGTCTATCTCTTAAAAAATCGGGGCACAGAAAAAAAAGTCAGTTGTATTTCCATACGGATTAAATAAAGGGGCATGAGAGACAAGAAAGAATCATGGGATTGTTTTTGGAAAAGGTAGGTCTAAGTGGGGAAGCTCTCAAGAGCTAGAGAAGATATAGGACAAAGAAGTTACTGCCTGTGATATGGTACCAGAACTGTGGTAGGGATGGAGGTTGGGGAGAAAGCAAGATAATAGGACACAGTTTCTCTACTCTCTTTTTCCCCTAGGTTGCCCCCTGGACCTCAAATTATACATTAAATATATATATATATTTAATACAAAACAGCATTCTTTAATGACATTTTTTCATTTGCTATTTTATTTAGTATTCAGAATATGTCAAACTTAATTTTACTTTTAAATAGACAAAGAAGCAGAACTCTTTAGATGGTAGTCAAAGAAATGTAATACATCTGTGGCCAAAGTTCAGTTACTAAAATATATTTTAAGCAACTAATGAATATTTCAACTTTGCCCATATAGAATTATCTGAAAAAAATCACTTTGATATTTGCTGCTAAGTTATATATTTAGAAAATACTGCTCTGTAGATGCCCAGCATAGATTGGCAATTGCCTCTTTTCTGATTCTACCACCCTCATTTGTTTTATATTTGAAGCAAATAAACATCTGGCCTATGAAAATGAAAATGAGTATTGCTATGGGGAAAACCATTTTATCTAAATAATTTTTCCTCTAATTTCACTTGAAAAAAAATACCCCTGTATTCATAATTAGTGGGAAACAGTTTGGATTCCTTTCTTTCTTGCCTTCTCTCTGAACATGTTAGTTATTCCAGCGATTTGGTTAGATAGTACAGGGGTATTTGGAGGTAAAGGAGGCGGTGTGATAATGATCAATTCTAATAGAGGGGCCCAGGAGAGAGGGTTAGAGAATGAGGACATTATAAGAAAAAATAATTGTCTTAGCACCCAGAGACAGAACCTGAGAGGGAGATTCTTGGCAAGTGATTATTGAAGGAATGCTCTTACGGAGAAGGGTGAAGAAGGCCCCAGCGGGGCAAAAGGCTAAGCAAAGATGTTGGCGCAGCCAAGGTTTGACCTCAACCTTTATCCACAGAATTCTGAGGACAAAGGCGGCACAACGCTGTCCCACCTTGAAGCAAGGGGACCTGCCTTTTAGAATGCCTCCCTGGTTGTAGAGAAACTGGCAGGGGAAAGGAGTATGGACGAGTAGTAACCTCTGAGGGATCTCTGAGCATTGTGGCTGTATCTGGTGGAGGGCAGTGCTTCTGAGAAGGTAGCAGTTCTAAGCTATTAACTCAGTGCAGCTTGGGATGGGTGCATCTGCCCGGTAAAAGGAATCTGGGTGGGGCACCAGCAACTCCTGCTACAATGATATACTCCTGGAGAGTGAAAAATGGTTAGAATTTTGTGGCAGAGATTGCTATTTGGCTACCTGTTCTTCTTTACTAAGAGTGTCCTGGAATTGTTGGGGATGGCATTGAGGAAAACTGAAAGCCACATTTCCTGGCCTGCAACAGTGTTGATCGTACGACTGGTTCTGATGACTGACATGGAGGCAGAAGTTGCTGAATGGGCTTCTGTGAAAGCTTCTCAAAAAAGCACCGAGTCAGGTGGAAGGCCCTTTTTGGCACTGTGCCCGCCCAGCTTTTTCCTTTCTGGAATATGGATGTGATGTACAGATCGGCAGCAGTCATCTTCATACTTGAAGGAAACTTTCTTAAGGGAGTCAACACTAAGGATAGCAAAGGTAAAGAAGGCCCAGGTCCCTCACAGTGCTGCAAAATCTGATGTAAAAGGAAAATTAACCATACTTAATCTTATTCGGGCTTCTGTTTTTAAAGTCCCTTTTACTGGTAGATGAACTCAATTCCTGATCCATTTTCATCTAAGTTATGAAAGATAAATTGATAATAGAAAGACTTGAGCAGAATTAATGTAAATGTTACTTTTCAAAGAAATTTTAAGCAAAATACTATGAAATAGACCATTCATGCTAAGGGTATGCATTTTTTCATGGTTTGTTTGTTTTTCACTTGAAAAGTTGGATTATTGCACCATGAGATCCTGGGGGACAGGCATTTAGACATCTTACTTTGTAGCTCCAGTGACCCAAACCTAGCACATGGTATACACTCAGTAATGAGTAATGAACAAATGATATTCTATGTTGAGGTTAATTTAGCAATTTAATGCACACAGATTTAAAAAAAGGATTTTTATTGAGATATCATCACACACATACAGTCCATCCAACGTATACAATCAATGAATGCTCACAGCACCATGACATAGTTGTGTATTTATTGATCATGATCATTTTTAGAACATTTGCATCACTCCAGAAAAAGAAATGAAAAGGAAAAAAAACTCATACATCCCATACCCCTTACCCCTTCTTCTCATTGACCACTAGCATTTCAATCTACCCAATTTATTCCCCTGCCATTATGCATTTCTTTATTTTCCTTATTTTTTTACTCTTTTGCCCATACCCTGGATAAAAGGAGCATCAGACACAAGGTTTTTACAATTACACAGTCATACAGTAAAAGCTATACATTTATACAATCATCTTTAAGAATCAAGGCTAGTGGAACACAGTTCCACAGTTTCAGGTACTTCCTTCCAGCCACTCCAATACACTATAAACTAAAAAGGAATATATATATATATATATATATATAATGCATAAGAAAAAGCTCCAGGATAACCTCTCCACTCTGTTTGAGATCTCTCAGCCATTAAAACTTTATTTTGTTTCATTTCTCTGTTCCCCCTTTTGGTCAAGAAGGCTTTCTCAATCACTTGATGCTGGGTCCCAGCTCGTCCCAGGAGTCTGGTCCCACATTGCCAGGGAGAATTACACCCCTGGGAGTCATGTACCATGTAGTGGTGTGGGCAGTGAATTCACCTACTAGAGAGAGAGGCCATATCTGAGCAACAAAAAAGGTTCGCTGAGGGTGACACTTAGGCATAATTATATGTAGGCTTAGCTTCTCCTTTGCAGGAATAAGTTTCATAGGGACAAACCCCAAGATCAAGGGATGAGCCTATTGAATTGGTTGTCCTCACTGCTTGTGAGAATATCAGGAATTTCCCAGATGGGGAAGTTTAATATTTCCTCCTTTCTTCCCAGTCCTCCAAGGGGACTTTGCAAATACATTTTTTATTCTCTGCCCAACTTACTCTGGGCTATATCAGGACATTACATAAAACCTGTACAAACCAGCAAGATCTCACTCCCTACTCTAGATTCCATGTAATTATGGTTCAAATAAACTGACCAAACAAGTAAAATGACATAATGTGCTTCCCAAAATACAAGTTTTGCCTCAAATAAACATCTTTTCCTTTAATCTCACACAGAAGTTGAAGTTTTAAAATATAGACCATATCATTCTTTGCCCTGTATTCTGATTTACTTTAGTCATATCCAGATCTGCTTCATTCATAGCTCTAGTTGAAGTCTAATCACTTTTTCAACTTTTTAACAGTTGCTGTATGGGATAATGCTGACTTTCATAGGTTCAGAGCTCTAACTCTGAGTCTCAGGTGTCACATAAATACCTGAAGTTCCAAGGAATGACCTGGTTATACACAAAGCTCAGTATTTCAGAATTTAGAAATAACAGCTACAATTCCTGAATATATGTGACTGCTGAAAAAGCTTATAATCTAGGACCCTTTACAATGGGCCCCAACCTGATAACCCATGCTCTTGATTTCAGTTCACCTAGTCTGTATATTATAGTTAGTCCAAATGAGTGAGGCATTCCTGACATTTCATTCAACATGCTTTCTTCAGGTTCATTCACCTATTTGCAATGCATAAGGATTTTGATAGTTCTTGATCACTTACATTTTAAAATTGTCTTTATTTCCAAAAACTATTTATTGTAAAAGGCAATATAATTATTTTTAAATAATGATAGATACCTGGATGAAGTCATTTTGATGTTTCAAAATGGGGAAAAAAAGAACCTATAGTGACTAATTTTTTCCTTTATATTTAGTTGTCTGATATTGTAGAGTTTTGTTGATTTATTTTAAAGCAAGTCTAGTTTCTTCCTTAAAAACTCCTCTGAATATATGATGGAACAATGGTGAAGTGAAATAACACATTTTATTGCTACCATTTTTTATGCAAAACACCAATTTCCTTATTTTTCCTTATTGTGCAGATCTAAATTAAATTTCAATTCAACAAATATCCCTTGCCCTGATAGAGACAAGTAATTTCTCAGTAGGGAAACTTCCTTATAATGGTGGTGTTAGGAAACAGTGCTATTATCTTTGCTTCTATTTACAAGGTTTATTAGGCTTTATGTAATCCTTGTCTCAGGGACAAGTTTCAACCTCCCTTTTACATAGTTAAAAAGTTATGCATTTATAACAGGGATTTATGCTAACATAAATATTTTTGGAAAGGAAGGAGAAAAATAAAAGTCTGCTTTCAGACTTGGACAGGTTAAGCAATATTAGGGCAATGTCTATACAAGCCTAAAGAATTCATTCTATTCCGTCAACCTTCCCTTGTTGTTTGGGGCAATCCCGACATGAGTCAGAACTAAAAGTGGGTTGGGATGGCATAAATCAAAACCCTTGTTCATGAAGGAATTTACAAGAGTGGAATCCACCGTGGTGAAGCCACTGATGACTCCCATTTGTGTTGAAATGGGCATCACGAGAAGACTGGTCACTTGGGGCCATATTAGAACCTTTCATTGTGATTCACTTCCAAACACTGCAATCATCTTTGCTCTGAAAACATTCTCATTACAACATATGTTGGGTGTCCATGTAGTTTATGTGCCACACCAGGACACTTTTTTTCTTTTGAAAGGGGACATTGGTAATTATGCTGGTGCCACAGGTGCAAACTAGAAATCCCCAGGCAAATTTTGGCCCAAAGTCACCCTAAATGCACAGTATTTTGGCGATGCAGAGTGAGAATTACAAACAAGAAACAAGACCCTCCATACTGAGGTTATAGGAAATGTGATAAGATAAAGAGGACACCATGAATTAGTGATAAAGAAGTGTCTTCACTTGAAGGTGGGGCCTGAAACTGGTTTTAAACAATAGGTAAAATGCAGAAATCTGGTTGAAAGTGGTTGTTTTTAGACTACATCCTATCTACATCTTGACATACATTCTTTGATATGGAAAGGAAATGAAAGAGCATAAAGAATTTTTGCATTTGCATTTGAAAATAATTTAGCAGTTATTTCCTTGACAGTGAGATTTCCACTTGGTGGGCCAAGTGGTCATTCAACACAAGAGAATAGTTCCTCAGAAAATGCAGTCACTCATTTATCTTGGCAATCATTTTGTCTTCTGAAACACCTGGTGGGAATTAATAAGAAAGTGAGAGAAACCGAGGAAGAAAGATGGGGGGGGGGGGGTCAAAAAAACAGCCTTCCTCAGTAGAGCTTTCCTACTTCAGACTTGGAACTTCAAAAAAGATCAAAATCTCAAGATTCAAGGAGGGCTCCAGAGGCCCCTCTGAGGCAAAGTCTGGTTAAAGCTGCATTTGTCTAGCTTGGAAAAGCAATATTAGTCATGTGCTTTTTGTCTTGTTTTAACTGGAACCTTTCCATACATTCCAACTGTCCTGTTTATGAGGCACACTCCCTTTTTATAAAATCCAAAATATTCACCGGTTTCCCACTCTGTTTCTCTAAATAATGTTTTCAATCTACCACACTATAGTTCCAGGGGCTCTTCCTATTTTCTTCTCCAAATCTTGGCAGGTATAAATTTCCCTTTTCCAGCTTAAAATAAAAAATCTCATGTTAAAAACCTCAAATGCCATGGTATTTTTTTGCATGTGTGTGTGTGTATTTTTCTCTTAAACACTGTCTATACAGAATAGACAACAATATAAAGAAAGACAATCATTTAAAAATATGATTGAAAAGCCCTTGTTAATTAGTACCATTGTTAGCCTTTAAGTGATGACTCAATAATCTCCATATAGCTCAAGACAACTATTTAATACAAGTAGTGTGTCAAAACTTTTCCCATCATCAGTGCTAAGAACATCTCATTTTTTCCATACTAAAGATGAAGGTGTTAGATTCTTCCGAGTCTAACAGGATTCTTTTCTATCCTAGGTGCCAAAGACGTCCCTAAATGCTTCGGTGCTCTTTTCAAAATTCATTTTATTTCTATGTGCAAGGAAATTCTGAGTTTGAACCCAAAAGCCCCAGACTGAAACTTCACCAAGTGAGCTCCTGCACTGGAATGGTTGGCAGTTTCTCAGCTCAGGCGAGAGCTTTCTTTTTTTTTACAACAGTGTTTCACCAAACTCTAGCTAGGGGAGGGCTCCAAGTTGCATGCTAATTAGGCAGAGGCACATGAAATCAAAATCTGAAAGAGGGAAGAAGGCAACTTGTTCGCATCCTAACTCTGCCTGTTCTCTGATCTTGGCTTCATGATTTAACTTTTCTGAGGTTTTTTTTCTTTCCCCCTTATGAGGTAAAGAAAATGCTCCCTTTCTTTACAACAAATTGTGTTCATTCACTGAGCTGTAAAACACTTCAAATTGTAGAGTATGATGTAAAATGCCATTATTGGTAGAGAACATTTATTTTGCAGCATGCACAGTTCTATTAGTTTATGGGGATATTTCAAGATGCACTTCTTAAAACAATATGAAAATTTTATTTGAAAGGACCAAGGAGAACCTATACAAAGAGTTGACCATAATGTAGATAATTCACTGTTTTGTTTTAGCATTGTAAGCAAAGAGGCATAAGTAAACTTTTTTAGCCATGGAAATGTTCTGTATCTTGATTATAGTGGTGCTTTCACATATCTAAACACCTGTCGAAATCCATATGTTAGCATTTTAAATGAATGGAATTTATTGATTAAATTTTATCAATAGCAGATTTTAAATTAGCATTCTAAAGATGGAGCATTAATTGTTAGTCTGTATTTACATAGCTTTTCAGAACAAGGGGTAAATTATTTTATTGCTTCTTCATATGGTTTCAGCTCAGTTGTGAGATAAAAATATTTTTAAATTCAAAATTATTTTTATATCCTACTTGGAATTTCTTTCAACCCCCCAGCAGCATGAGACACTGAAAGAAGTAGATAATGATGCCAAGGTAAGATTAAGTATCTTGACAACTAGTACTATTATTAGCACTAATAATATGAATATAATTAGTTTGAAACCCATAGTAACAGAATATTTTATATTCTATTCTCTACAGTAAATTCCCTTCTAGTCTTAATGCCAAGAACGATCCTAAACAACTGATGTCTTTTGTAAAATCTATTTTTATTTTGGGCTTGGGGCAAAAGAAATGAAATTATAATTAAAGTGAAAGGGTTATTATAATGAAAGGATTATTATAATGAAAGGATTATAATGGATTATAATGAAAGGACTTTCATCTAACTGAATCTTATATGATAGATATTTATCTTCCTATAATTCTTAAATTATTTTAATTAAAAACTATTCAGTTTAATTTTTTTGGCTGGAATTTGACTAGGTATTTCTTTCAATAAATAAGGGTAATTACTGGTTTAGAAGTACGAGTAGATGAAAGACTAAGCATTTGAACCAAGTTAAAAAAAACTGCATTAAGATATGCCCATAATCTCTTATATGGCATTAATATGGCTTGCAGCATTTTTATGAAGTCACATTCCCTTACATTTTGGGATGTTCTGACTGAAGAATCAGTTAAAGACATCTTATTTTATTGCCCAACAAAACTACCCAATCTAGATAGAAGCCTAGTTAGGCAGTTTCAGAGAGAAACCATTAGCCTATTCCCATGGAAGTGATATAATTAACATTCAGAAGTCCAGTGTGTAAGTTCACAGTCTTATATCTTCAAACCAACAATCCCACTGCACTTGCAGTAGATTAACTTTTATTTTATGCTGTGCGGTGAGGGTCACATTTCATTCTTTTTCCATGCGAATATCCTGTTATTGCAACACCATTTGTTAAACACTTTTGGTTTGTTTGTTTGAAGGCAGGGGCTGGGAATCAATCCCCGGTTTCTCGCATGTCAGGTGAGAATTCACTACTGAACTACCCAAGCACCCCTATGAATAGATTAATTTTATAAATACTCTCCAGAGTATTTATAAATATGGCAGACCACAATTCTGCCATACCCTTTATTCCATTTCTGTAGTCTATAAAAAATCTTTCTTGCAACCAATTGAACCTTATTAAAATCTCACTGTTTAAAATTATAAAACTGAAATTTCAGTGTTCATTGAGAAATACATACAATGTTAAATGCTTTATATGCATATCCATTATTCTAATAACTTTGTTAGGCAGATACTATTATTATATCTACTTTAAAGAAGAGGAAACTTGGGGCCAGCAACACCCAAGGAAGATACCCAGATTCACAATGGGTAGTTCAGACACAGCTCTCCATGAGGTCATCAGCACGGTGTTGCCCTAATAACAAGGTCTTCCTTCTTACCCATCATTTACATTCCAGTATCCCTATGCCGCTCAGTCTCTTTCCCGGGCTTCATTCTACCAGTGCCCATTTCTGTATCATATATGCATTTCTGTGGTGTGATACCCAATGAAATTCTTTATTAAAAACTTTTTTATTGTGAAATAATTTTAAACTTTATCTCTCCCCTCTCTCTACCATTTGAGACTAGGTTGCATAGATAATGCTTTACCTCAAGGTACTTCAGTGTGTATCTCTTGAGAGCAAGAACATTTTCTTACAATCCCACAGAGTTAGCAAATTCAGGAAATTTAATATTGACACTACACCATGAAGTAATCACATTATTCTATGAAATTCTGACTCTCTATTTCCCCTAAATGGTCCAGCTATTACTTCTGTTTCATCAAAATCCAGCTTTATCCAGAGTTCAACATTCCTTGGGGAAATCTGCAAATAATGCTTTGGTATTTTCTTTGCTCTCACTGGCTAATTGTAGGGCTCTCCCTCACTCCTGCCTCCCCAAACTTATCAACCTCTATTCTTTCATAGTCCCCATCTCTTCTTTAATATATCCCTCCCCATCTTTGTTATCATTAGAAGACACTTCTCTAAATTCCATAATGTACTCACTTGCTTATGGTTCTCTTCCTCATCTGGTTCCATGAAATAATCAATGCACCTGAAATCCCCAATCACCCTGACATCTCACTGCTTCCACCATGCACAGAGCAGTTGGGAGACCCTGGGGCCAGGGACTACAGCAGGGGTTCTCATGAACTACAGGGCCCACAGGATCATAAAGTCATCAGAGTTAGTAGGCCCAAAACATGGAAGAGAAGCAGCAAAAGTGACAAAGCCAAGAAAGAATGGGTCAAAAGGCAGGCTACTGGGACAAGAATTCTAAAACCTATAGTTGAAAGTAAACAGAAGTCATTTAGACTTAAGTGGGGTGATATACCCTAAGCAATGGCTCAGGCCTTACTACTTGAAGCTGCCTTTATGGAGATCTGTTATGAGTCCCTTAAAGATTGGGGTGCCTTCAAATTCCCTTCTCACCTCAGCTAGCCCCTAGGAGCTCAGCCCTACTTTTTTTTAATCATTTGTTGACTTTCCATCATTTGTTTTCACATTCATTGTTCTAAGTATTTCCCTGCACATTCCCAAGTATTTCTGCCAAGTCCTTAAATTTAAGAGATGACCTAATCTCACTACTACTAATATTGCCTAGAATAATCTAAATAACTTTCCTTCTTTTCAAATCAAAATTGTAGCCTTTGTTCTTTTTTTGGAGGAAGAAGAGTTCTCTTCCTTGACAAAAGCATTTCCTCTACCTGTCTAGTGAATTGCTCTCTCAAGAGCAAACAATAATTTCCTAACTAGATTTAGCAACCAACATGTAGTAATGTTTAAATACCCTCCTCCTTTTAAAAGTTATACTCTATCATTCTTCCCACCCCACCCTTCATCTATTCTTTTTAAAACTGTGGCTATTTTCACTCCTCTCTAAACTTCACACCTTGATAGCTGCATGCACTCCTATGATTTAAGTTTTACCTCCTCACAGGTACCTACCAAATTAGTATATTCAGTTCCAAACTCTCCCCAAGTTTCCATCTTGAATTTTCAACTCTCTGCTGGACATCCCACTTAAATTTTCCATTAGTGGAATTTTAAATTCTATAAGCTCAAGGAGGAATCAGTTCCTTGATTTCTTCCTGACTTGGCTGACCTATTTCTGTTAATTACATTATTTTCCTAGTTATTCTGATTTCAGTCTTTGTGTTCGATCTGGACTTCTCCTTTTATTTCAACCTCAACAATCATCTGTCAGTCATCAAGTGCTTCTGGCTTTTACCTCAGTATCTTTACCATTCATCTTTCCTTCTTTGCATACTCATCGATTTCACCCTAGTTCAGGACCTCACTATGTGTCATTTGCCTGAATGTAATGACTTTCTCACAGTCACTTTCCTCTGGTATTTACCATTAAAAATTACGGCATACATTGTTGCTACTATCACTTCTGGATACAGTCTGATTACATTACTATCCTAATAAATAGTTAACCAACCAAACAAAAAAACCTTTGATATTTCCTACTACTTGAATAGTAATGATCAGACATGTCTACCTATTTTTAACTCTACATTTCTCTTTTTATCTTCTGCCAGGATGCCCTATGCCATGGCCAAAATGCATGCTTTCCACTCTATCTGCAGAGCACTTCCTTCTGTTTCAAGGCAGCCCGTCCTTTCTATTTGGTTATTAGGAATGTCTTCCCCAAATGCCTTCACTTTCAAACATCATTGGTTTATATCATTTCCAAGGATATTTTTCAGAGTCCAGCTTGTACACTTATCTCACTTATGAAATATCTCCTCTATGAAACACTTCCTGCTCCCTTCAGGTAAAGATGAATACTTAGAAATTTTGCTTTTGAATCTTTACAGAATTTGCACTGTGATCCTTATATTCTGCCTTGAATTTTAGTTATTGTTATATATATTACTTATATAAATAATAATATATATATTATATAAGTATAATATATATTATATATAAGTAATATAAATAATATATAAGTAATATATAGATTACTTAGTTATGTGTATGTATATACGTATATGTAAATGTATTTATCAAGAAGCAAATTCTTTGAGAGAGGAGAGAATGTTTAGTAATTACCTGGTTAAGTAATTTGAAAGGTCTTCCCTAAACCCCTCTACTTCCTAAGCATTGCTGTTTTATATCACCCTCAGGTATATTCTTCAGGTATTTGTACACCTTCTTAAGCAATCAGTTCCATCATCTGGGGTCAACGGTAGCCCCAGATAGACCCCTTGGCAGGAGATGGGGTATAATGAGTCCCCACACTGGAACTAAGTGAGGCTTCCTCAGACTTCTTCCCCTCCTTCCAGAGGAACAAGTTTCCAACCCCCCATTTCTCCTACCCCTACTACTCCCAGCCTCATCACCACAGCCTCCCGTGAGTTCTCAATGACCAATCTCATCACTCTATCGATACCAGTTCCTACATGAAGCTCAGTCCTCCCAGATTCTCCTCACCTCCCATATACACTGTAATCCCTGTAAGGCTCTGTACAATCCTTTTCTCTCTCCATATCCCACTCCTTTTCTACTCCAAAATTCTCTTCCCTGCCCTTTCTGAGAGCCACAGTACATTTTCAGCAAAATTCTCTATCTCAATCTCTTCTCTGAATGTTTCCCTTACTTTCTTGTTCTCCCCTGAGGGCGTGGATCCCCCACAGACAGCCACGGCTGACTTTTATCCCACAACCCCATGGCACTGGGCCTGAAGGCAGTAGGTATCACTTTAGTTCTTGCTGTATTTCCAAAACATTCTCTCCTTCCTCGTCCTTAAAAGATCCCCTACCTTTGACACTCTTGAGATCAGGTCATAGCCCTCACTCCTATGAATTGTTGCAGGCATTTACCAACTGCAAAGCAATACCTTCCCATTTCTAGATTATTTTGATCCCTGGTTTACTGTCATACTCTCCAATACCACTCCTATTTCTCTTCTTGGCAATTTCAGCATAAATGCAGATCATCTGCCTAATACCTTATTCTCTTCTCCTGCAATGATTGTACCCTTCACCCTGCTTTAGGTACTTGCTTCTATAATTACTGTTTTAGACCTCGTAATTGCCAATAACTGCAACCCCATTATAATCTCAACTTCACATATCACTTTCTCTGACCACCACCTCCTGTCTTTCAATCTGACTCATGGCTTCCAGGATCTGGCCACCAACATTCTGTCATCTCCAGTCCATCGATCCTCCTATTAGACATCTCTCACATCCCATAGCATCCTCTCCTCTCTCTACCCTTCCTCCAATTATCCACAAGCTGGACTCTCACCTCCTCAGGACCGTGCTCAAATATCACCTTCTTAATGAGGTCTGCCCCCACTGAATCCATTTAAAACGCCCCCCTTCACCTATCCCAATCCTCCTCACTCCCTTTGTCCTGTTCTAATTATCTCCATAGCAGTTATCACCTTCTAACATACTTAAAAATACTTATAGCCATGTTTAATTTTTTTTTACTTTCTCTTCCCTAAGTCAAAATATATAGCCCCACAAGGACAATAGCTTTTGCCTGTTTTATTTCCTAAACTATTTTTATATATCTCTTGAGCATACTTGCCATATAGTCATTGTTGAACAAATATTATATGATTATCACTTTATGAGATTTTAGTTATACTTATAGAATTTATTACATTATATATCAGTTGAAGTATCCATCTCCTCCTTTAGCAAGTGATAAAAGATTGAGGCAAATACTATGCTGCTCTTTTTTGCCTCCCTGAGGCCTACAACAGTGTTTTGCATATAGTAGAAATATATACAAGTTTGTTGAATGAATACTCGATTCTTGCCTAGAAATAAGTTAATGTAATCTAGATAATCAAATCTTTCATAAATATAGTTCCAGAAGGAATGACTGGAATATATCCAGATAAACCATGTATATATGTTTCTCGAGATCACTGTAACAAATGGCCACAAACTTGGGGGCTTAAAACAACAGAAATTTATTCTTCACAGTTCTGGAGGCCACAATTCCAACCTCAGAATCACTGAGCCAAAATCAAGGTGTTAGCAGGCAGGGCTGCACTCCTGGAGACTGCAAGGGACAATCCGTTTCTTTCCTCTTCCAGCTACTGGTGGCTGCCAGCATCCCTAGACTTGCGGCTGCATCACTTCACTGTGTGCCCCTGGGGTCACAGTGCCTTCCGCTCTTCTGTCAAATCTCCTTCTACCTCTCTCTTGTAAGGACATGCCATGATTGCATTTAGGGCTCACAGAGTAATACAGGATAATCCCCCCATTTCAAGACTTTTAAAGCAATCACATAAGTGACATCATCGTTGTCACTGTCTTCTTCTCCTCCCTCTCCTCCCCCCTTCTTCCTCCTTTCTCTTCACCTCATCATTGTCCTCCTCCTCTTCCCCTTCCTCCTCCATCTTTTCTTTCTCCTCCTTCTCTTCCTTCTTCTACTTCTTGCCATGTAAGTTAACATTCACAAATTCTAGGGATTAGGGAGTGGACAACTTTTTGTGGGCCCCACTTTCAGCCTACTGCACCAGGCATGAAAATAATCAGTAACTGGCATGGTAAGGAAATAAAGGAAATCAGAGAGCTATAAAACAACTTAGCATAGTATTCCTCTCTTATGTTTTCCTCTTCAGAGCCTTTTGGTAATTGCTGTTTCCTTTATTTGGAACACTGTTTCAGACACCTCTTGCCCTCTACAGGGCTTGGCTCAGATATCACTTTCTCAGTAAGGCCTTTACTCACCACCCTATTTAAAATTGCAACTCCTCCCCCGAGGACTCCCCTGCTCCCTACTCGGGTTTGATTTTCTCTCTAGAAGGTGCTAGGCGTATAGCATCTTCCAGCATGCTGTATTTTTATTTCTTTATTTCATCTCTTTTCTGCTACTAGAATGTAAGCTCCACAAGGGCAGATACTTTGGGCTGGTCTCCTCACTGCCCTATCTCCAGGGCTTAGGACAATGTCTGGCACGCCTCAGATACCAATACATACTTGTCGAATGAGGAGATGAATGAACAACTCTCCTGCATTGCCCAGATATTGCAGGTATTCTCTCTGTGACCTGATGAGCTGCTTTGTCACTCCTCAAATGTGATTTGGTTGTATATTTAAAAAGCAGCTTGGTGGGCTCCAGAAGAAGTGAAGGAGTAGAGCCTTAAAGGGGTAGCTTAGGTGTTGGAAGACAAAAGAAATCTGAAATCCAATGAGAAGCTGAGTGGAAAATAGAAGAGTTCAGCTAAAAAAAGATTGGACCTGAAGTGTTGCACGTTGGGAGATGATTTAATTTCTCTCAGAGGGCTGCTGCTGTTCTAGCCAGTTTTTACTGATCCAGCTGGATGGGCTGACTCTCAATAACAACTTAACAATGCTATATGATTTTTAACAAACAGCATATCTTTGAGAGCCACATAGAACAGAGTTGCAATCATGTAATATAAAGACCCAGGAAATACCTCAGGGCAGCTTTCCCTGACCCTCCCACCATCCTATCCAGCCTACTCTGTCTCCCATTTAGGTGGCAGCCTCCCTATTTTCATAGCACACCTGTTAAGGTTTGTCATATGTTATTTTTTCATGTTGTTCAAGAGCCTTCACCCTGGCAGGAACTGCATCCATAAGACCCTCTGAGTGCCATAGCACAGCTGAGGCATAGAGTCTCTCCAGACCTTGTCAGTCCCGTGTTGCCGATCCATCCAACATGTAGCAATAGCTCAATTTATCCACCGCTGCTGGCCTGGAAGGCTCTGCTGTTTCCCAAACAGTCTCCAAAGTAAGTTTCCTAGGTATCTGTGCTCTCACAGTGCAACACAAGTACCTGCTACCATTGATTCCTTGCCTCCTGGACAACCCTGAGGCAACAAATATAGAGACAGGGTGAACAGAAGATCTTTTTTCCAAATATGGTAGGGCATATAAATTCTTGGTAGTGCTCTCTCAGCTTCTGTAATGCCCTGCCAATCTCTCGGTCCATGTGAGATCTTCTGTGCTACTCTAGATGGAGAAGTCACTGTGCATCTGAACATCTGACAACTCGGCCTTGTATGAGCAACTCATTGGCCTGTCTTGCAACATTTACAGTTGAAAATCCTCAAAGCTCTAGAAGGGTAAGTTTGCTTTATTAACATTAAAGTTCTTGGGAACCCTGTTTCTTCACAGGAAATTCAGAAATATGTGTGACACTACGTGGTAGAGGCAGGCTTCTAAATGTTCAAGTAACTCAACGTTTCTTGGCATTTTCTGGGGATTCATTTGTGCAGTTCTCAATAAGGACAGCTGATGAATACCCTAAAATGAAGTGACCATTTTATAGATGCTTTACTTTCCAGACCTTGAGCCCCAATTCCAGGGTTATTTAACATAAGGATAGAAGCACGAAGTTTGATAAAGGCAAAATCAAACAAACAAATAACATGGACTTAAAAACATTAATCCCAAAGAGGTTCATAGTTACCCCAGGTAGGAGAAACAAGTCCATGCCTTCCCATCAGTATTTGAGGGGCTTGTCCTGGGAGAAGAAGGAGTGTAGCATTCAGTGATAGTTCCGATTAACCAAACGTTTCTGCACTGCCAAGCAATTTAGTAAGAAGCATCCTTTGTCATTTTTAAGTTCAAAATCAAACACTTCTCCAGGAGTGAGAATTTTTGCAAAGGTCCTGATAACTGACTCATTTCATATGCCCATAAGTGAATCTCTGCCTCAACATACCCATGGCCAGAAAACCGACTTTGCCTCCCCTGGTCTCAGACCGCAATGACCTCTGGCATCAAAGCCACACAGTCCTCCCAGTAGCCTAGTGACAGCTCTGGACAGGTACATTAACATCCAATAAGGAGGACTAGCCTCACCTGCCAGTTAAACTCTTTTGCCTTCAGCAGGGCACAGACATAGGCTCAGGAACCACCTCCTCTTCTCCCAGTCCATCACAGTCCCTTCACATGTGACCGAGCACCAAGTGGGCTCGGATGCGTCATAAGTCATCAAACAACATATCCTATGAACTAAGGACGGGTGCTGATTATGTTCAGTCCTTTTATTTCCATCATCAACCCCAGGGATGAGGCTACTGTCATTATCTGTACCGACCTTCACTTTAGGGCTCTGGTACTAGCAGAGCTGTGGCTGAAACACTCATGACATGAACCTTTCTAAACCAAACTCAGGATGCCGGAAACTGTGACTTCCTTTCGAAGTACTTTTCAGTGACACCACCTTTCAGATGAATTCTTTTGGAACTTTAGCCCCATCTACCATTTCTCGAGGGTTCTCTTTTGCAAACTATTGGTCCATTTGTCTTCAAATTGATTTATACTATTTAGTTTAGATTTAGACAAAAACATCTAAACCAAATGCACAAAAAAAAATGCAATGGAGCAGTACCTTGGGAAGTGTGTATTGTACTAAGAAAAGAGAACAAGGCCAATTTTCAGCCAAAAATGCAGTTCTGCTACAATGACTTCTTTGTTTCTAACTAGAACAGCCAGTTCTATAGCAATTCCCGCCCACACCAAAACTTTCTTGCATTCTTTGTTCTACTGCAGTTAGTTATTATTAATAACACTACCAGACACAGACTGCCTGACTTTCTCACCCCACCCCAGCAGGTATTTAGGAGAGACATTCCCTAGTTTGGCATTTCTCAAAGTACCTCCCTACCAACCCAGTCCTTGTAGAATCTTGATTTTTTTCTTTTAATCATTTCCTTTGTCTCACCTAGTAATTCTAAAACTACCTTAGAGTATATCTTTCCTCCAAGCCTCTTCTACCTAATACCTGCAACAGTTACTAGGAAATTAGATTAAATGTGTGGCCTCCACTGAAACTGGGAACACACCTGTACTGGAAAAAGTGTTTGTGGTTCAGCATCCAGGAAAGGACTCTCACACAGATGCAGGGAAGTGTACTCTGCCTGTGGCTGCATTTTACCACAGGCACATGCTGAAAATCAGCCCTTTTTATCCTAAAAGGAAGGTGGGTATGACACCACTGGACAGCTCACACAACTAGTAAGAAATGCGTGGTAAAGTTCTTCAGCATTGCATCTTTTCTAGCCTTCCATCCTCCTGTCTTCATTACCTGTCCTTCCCTTCACTCCCAAACGTGGTCTCTCTCATGGACACTGGCTTGCATTAGCCCTTGACAACTGAATTCAGGCTCCTTATGCTACCATCTGGGGATTTTGATTTTTTGGCAATTCCCTAGAAAAATCAAACTGCACCAATAAAGATCTGGAATTGCAACAGACACAGACTTTGACAAATGTAACAGTATTTGTAAATTAAAAAATAGGAACGATACAACAAAATCATCTGGGAAAGACAGCCAAAACTCATTTCCAAAACAAGTACTGTAATGATGGTTGGTTCATTGATAAAGTCAGCCTGATAGTCCACTTTATGTATATCACATATATATATATATATGTGCACATTGTATATGTAATTCCTTTTGTATATGTGTGTGTGTGTGTGTGTATACACATTTATAGCAGGATCCAAATCAAAGCATCTTATAACATTATCTTAACAGTATAGATTTCTGATCTATACTGATTTCACACGAAATTTTAATTTAATGACATTATTATTTTCTAAACCAATTTTAGTTAGGAGGCTTTTAAAATAACTCAGGGAAGATAATTCTAACATTGTTATCTGTTCAATATTAGTAGTTTCTTAGAATTGATCTGAGTACTTTTACTGAAAGGTAGGATTATTGCAATTAAATTATAAAATCCAAATGAAAACAATTTTGATTTTCATTACATTTTTTCTTTGATGTTTAAAGTATAGTAATTTACTTAATGTGAAAGTAGAAAGAGGGTCACCTTAAGATTGATTTTTAAACTGAGAAACAGTTCTTTTACTCTACGAAGGCAGTATGACAGTATGTTTTCTGCATATGCCAGACAGAAAATAATTCAACCCAATTTGGTTTTTCTGTAACATATTTAAATTAATAGAAATAAATGGTAAAACTAAATTTAAAATATGCATATATTAGACTCTTACCATTACAGTACAGAATTCAGTGTAATCTGTACACAACTTGGGGGTTACCAAAAGGGACTCAGTTACTAATATATGAAAGCACCTTGATGTGAAGTGGTCTCTGGTGCTTTAATTGTTCACCTCTCCCACATGACAACCACTATTAATATGTAAACTCCCAGAAAAGCCTTCACTCTAACTTTCTCAGGGTCAAGAGCAAGACTACAAATGGTGTGGGGCACACTAAGACTAAATATTTTAAAATTACAAACCAGGCTAATAAACTGCTAATTGAAATAAATTCTGTCCTCCTGCCTTGATAAATACATATTCATAATGACCTAGAAGGCTATATCTGAATTTAAAATCTCAGACTTCATAGATTTTTGAGCGGGAGCTTGGTGGCTTAGGAAGTGTTGCCTCTCCAGCCCACAACTGGCCTTCTTCCCTTTCCAAGCCCAGCTCCAGCCTGCCCTGCAAGAAGCCAGTTCCTGACCTGCCGGACACTCCTGCCTGCATGTCCAAGCTCTGTTTGCCACCCCCGATCACTGTCCTTGGCCACGCCTGTCTAGGTTTTGGTACCTGGGTGGCACAGTCTACCGCAGGAGGAGGGCCTGGGAAGTGGGCTCGAAGTTGGTTGGGCAGAGATTTCCAGAAGGATCTAGAAGGGGGTGGCACGCTCTAACTGGGCATACCTAGGGACTCCTTGCCCTCCAAGGCCCAGGGCCCAGGGCAATCTATAATGGTAACTGAGAGTTCAGCCTTGGTGTCAAACCCATGCAGGTCTGATTTCTGGGTTCATTCCTATTAGCTAGAAGATCAACAACTCTTTAATTAGTTTGCTTCCCTGTGAAATGAAATGGGAACAATCACAGTTATATGCCTCAGAGGGTGATGGGCATTAAACAGATATGTTATATTTTCCTACCATTTGTCCAGCAGAGTGTCTGGCTTATAGAAAATATTCCACAAAAAAAGTTAACCAGTGCTATGCTTTTAACTCCAGAACCCAGTATACTGTCTATCACAAAGTAGTAATGCTGAAAGAAAGCCTGAATGAATACATGATTACATGGATTAGTACAGTTTAATTGTCTTTTATTACTATTTTTAGTCTTTAGTTAAAATGACTACAAATTCCAGTTTCTGTAATCTAAACAGAAATTAGTTGTAAAATACACACTTGAGGCTAAAGCATGGGAATTATTTTTCATACTTATCTATGAACAATGAAAGTAATAACTGTCTCAGAAATTTTGAAAGCCAAACTTGCTAGGTTTCTACTTTTCAGTTCTGCTAAAGATTCGCATATAAAGTCTGCAGCAGACTGGGAAAGCAAACCCAGTGTCCTATCGAGTGTTAAACCTTTTATAAGGGAACCCATCAAAAGAAAATTATGTGTCTCTAAGTTCAAATTCCAGTGAGGATTAGAGCTGAAGAGGACTTATTTGCTCATAACTATCCTCACATCATCCACTGAGTCATTTGCTCCAAATAATTTATTAGGATGCACTGTGTACCAGGCACTCTGTATGAAAGGAACCCATACAATGACACAGGGACCAGGAGCCCCAGAAAGGGGCTGAGTCAGGAGGTGAAATGGTGAAGGTGGATGAGAGGCTCATATAGTGAAAGATGACTCAGGCTTTCTTTACCTTAATGGCTTCGTAATGACTGAGCACAAAGAGATGATGATAAGAAAATCTCCATTTTCCTCTTGTCACCAATTTCCTGCCTTAAACTCTTTTCTACCTGGCCCTAAATGAGAATTTGATCATCTTTAATAGCAAAGGATAATAATATTCCTCTTATCAACTTTGAAACTCGAAAACACCTTTTCTTCCCTTTTTTCTGGGGGAAAGAGTGTTGAATGCCTTAAGTGGACCATAGAAAGACACCTTTTAAGAGTTTAATGCCACCTTATCAAGATGGCCTGCTCTGACCATCCTAGATTTAATATCAGCTGTCCTTTTCACATCAATTTCTGAACACTCACTCTTCTTTAGATACATGCAAATAGAACTGCCGTCCTTAATGAGAATGTCAGCATCATGAAAGACACTTTGTTTTGCTCTCTACTGTATTTCCAGTGCTTAGAACAGAGACTTTGATCATTTAGCATAAAACTGCCACCTGAAGAAATTACAGCAGTATATGCACTTAGCCTAGCAAAAATGGGAAATGTCATGCTCAAAATAACCAATCCTGCTAGACATGGCTAACCACTGCAAATATTTACCAGCCTACCTTAGTAAAACTGTATGGCATAAAAGCAATAAACAGCATATAGCATCGCATTATAATAGAGTAGCTCTGAGCAGCTGGGAATGCAGTGAGCCCTATGTTGACCAATCAAATGGAACACATACCATGATTTTGTCCCTTTGAGCATTTTTACCTGAACTGGCTGGTTACCAGCTAATTAGTAGGTCTCCAGTATATATTTTATATATAGTTAGAGAAGATCCAATGGGTCTTAATTCATAGTCCTTGTGAATTTGTTTTGTTGGCAAAACAAAACGTGTGCAGTTGGGCTGTAACAGGAGCTAGAGTTTTGAGGACCAAGAAGGATTAGGCAAATACAATCAGGATTGGTTATGAGGTTGTGAAGTTATTCCAAGCACAGAGAAAAACACCATATCTTGTGTCAGTTTGGCAAGGTCAGATTCAAGCTTTGCATAAGTGACACAACTTTTACATCAAGTCATCGTGAGAATTGTCAAACCTGCAAAAGGCATGATAAAAGATGGAGAATGCTATAGAACAGGCACTTTTTAAGGAGGATACTTTCAGCATCTTTGTTTCATGTGTACAAACAAGTGAAGAACTCCATAAGAAGGCAAAAAGTTGATTGCTTTTCAAGAAAACTGGACAGCCTCTGCATATGCTCAGGCCCTATTTGTAAACGTTTAAAGAACCTTATATCAGAACAGTAACCTCTGGCATCAACCCAGGTGATCAATAAAATGGTCTTGGTGGGACAAAGAAAAAGTGAGAAATTTAATATATTTATTAAAATAAAATATAATTATAAATATTTATAATTGGACAAGCCAAATTTAACAAGTGGATTGAAAAGGCTCTAAACTGTTAAACAACAAAGACCAGATTATCTCAAATACTTTTATATTCTGCAAGGAAGGGTCATTCAAAATGGAATTCTGAAACACTAAGGATTGTTATTTCATGAACTTTCTTGATCTCATGATAAGGGAAAAATGGAATGAAGGCTGATTATTATATTTATCTTGCTAGTTACCTGTATAAAATCTCATTCAAAAATTTCCTTTTCTCTTAACATCAAGAGACTGAGAGAACCTTCTCGACCAAAAGGAGGAAGAGTAAAATGAGGCAAAGTATCAATGGCTGAGAGATTCCAAACAGAGTCGAGAGGTTATCCTGGAGGTTATTCTTATGCATTAAGTAGATATCACCTTGTTGTTCAAGATGTAGTGGAGAGGCTGGAGGGAATTGCCTGAAAATGTAGTGCTGTGTTCCAGTAGCCATGTTTCTTGATGATGACTGAACAATGATATAGCTTTCACAATGAGACTCTGTGAATGTGAAAACCTTATGTCTGATGCTCCTTTTAGCTACTATATCAACAGAAGAGTAGAACATATGGAATAAAAATAAATAACAGGGGGAAGAGATGTTAAAATAAATTTAGTTTGAAATAGTGGTAGGTGAAGGCAAGGGGTAAGGGGTATGGTATGTATAGTTTTTTATTTTTCTTTCTCTCTATTATCGTTTTATTTCTTTTTCTGTTGTCTTTTTATTTCTTTTTCTAAATCGATGCAAATGTACTAAGAACTGATGAATATGCAACTATGTGATGATATTAAGAATTACTGATTGCATATGTAGAATGGAATGATTTCTAAATGTTCTGTTAGTTAATTTTTTTTAATTAATAAAAAAAAAAAATTTCCTTTTCTCCCAAACTACATCTCCTGATTTCACTTGGTTTCTTAAAATGCTAACTCATTTTGTTTTCAGCCAAATCAATGAATAATGAACTTGGCAGGATATGCTTATGTAAATAATATGATATCTATTAAACTTAAACATACATTTAAAAAATTATCAGCTGGTAAAATTATTCTGAGAATTGTTTCTATCCAGTTAATCCTACTTTTGAGTTCTCTCAGCTCTTAATAGGTAGTTTTATTACCTGACGATTTCCTATATTTTTCATACTTCTGTATAAATAGGTTACTTACTTTGGGTTGCTGTGTTAAGTACTATTGTTTTAAATTCTTTTCATTTTACACAGATTGCTTTCAAAGCTATTAATTAATTGAGATTAAAATTAAAAATAAAAATTCTACAAATAGTTTACTTGGTTGGAGCCAAAACAATATGTCTTTTTTTTACCAAATAGCTTGTTTTTTTGCATGTTAATGCCAGTCAGACATCTAGATGCAATGCATGCCATGGTCCCTTTTAACGATTTGACCTCGATTGTAAAAACTATAATTTTAAATAGGTTCATTTGGTATTAGTTAAACCATATCACATAAAGTTAAATATTTTCTCCTAAACAGTACACATTTATAAATCGTAATTTTTCAAATATTTAGTTTTTGCAAATAGTGTACTACAACTTAATGCCCTGAGGAAGAAACAAATACACATTTATGATATTAGAAATAATTTCTATAGTAATCTTTAAAACTCAAAAACAAGCAAAAAACCATGTAAGGTCAATATATATTTTTTTGTAACTAATCTGTTTCCTTTTCTAATAAAGACAACTAAATTTTTTTATAAAACTAGAGTACACGATTAGAATGTTCGCCACCCATGAGGAAGACCCAGGTTTGACTCCTGGCCCATGTACACCCCGCCAAAAAATATATGTATATATAGATTCAAGATTAAGTTAACTTTTATCATATCTAACTATGCAAAAAAAGTTAAGCAAAATTATCTTTATTGGGAAAATCTTTTTTTTTGGCATGCTTGCACTAAACATGAAAATAAGATTTTTTCCATAGAATCTCTTATTTTCTGCTAAAACATAATAGAACTTGATTCTTCCATTCATGTGCTATTCACAAAGAGAAGAGAAATTTGGAGAAAGTAAATAAAGCCATGTCTTGGAATAAACAGGGAATCACTTTGATGACAAAAATTGAAAAGAAATCTACTTATTCATTAATTTATTCATTCGACAAATGTGTACTGAGGGCCTTTTACATGGCCAGCATTCTTCTACAAAACAGAACAAAGTGCCTTTGTCGTGAGCTATATTCTAGTTGCCGGGTTAGGAAGAGGTGAGACAGTCAGTTAACAGAAATATGCAAGTAGGATGCTAAGGGTCATAAAGGAAGAAGGTGCAGGGTAAGAGGGCTAAAAAATATTGACAGGGAGGTCAGAGAAGCCCTCTCTGAAAGTGTCATTAGATAGATGCATGGAGGAAGCAAGGGAGAAGAGTCTGCAAAATATCTGAGGAAGAGCATTCCAAGCAGAGGGAATGGTATGTTCATGCCTGGAGGTCGATTATGCTTGGCACATCCTAGGCACAGCAAGGACCAGTGCTGCTGGAGCAAACTAAGGGAGTGCAAGAGGGTAAGGAGATGAGGACAGAAAGTTAGCAGGGGGTAGCTCATATAGGATCTCAAAGGTAAAGTAAAAACTTTGGTCTCCTAGCTAAGACAAATAAGCCATGGAGAGGTCTGAGTAAAACAGTGAAGAGATATGATGCAGATGTTAAAAGGGTAGGTCCAGCACCACTGAGAAACAGGGAGGCTCATAAGTAGTCATTCAGTAATTTGAGCAGAAAATGGTAGCATGGGCCAGAGTGGTAGCAGGTGAGGTAGTGAACTGACTGTGGGGTGTGAGAAAAAGAGAGGAATCAAGGATGCCTCCAGAGTTTTAGTCTGGATGTGAAACGAAGTGTGAAAGAAACAGGCTTAGGGAAGAAGATTGGGAATTTGGTTTGGAATGTGTTAGAGCTGACTCTGCCTTTAGACAACCAGAGAAGATGCTGCTTTGGCAGTGTGCTGTACCTTCTGCGGATCAGAGACGAGGTCAGACTAGAGATATATATTTGGGTGGTGCCAACATAGAAAAGGTAGTTAAAGCCCCAAGACTGGATGTGAGTATATTTTGGGAAGAGAAAGTCTGAGGACTAAACCCTGGACCAATCCTATATTTGGAAGTTAGAAGATGATGAAAAACTAACATCAAAGATGAAGGAGCTTAAACCAAGAGATCCTGGTGTCCAGGAAACCAAGGGGGGAAGCTTTTTGAAGGAGGGGAGTAGTCAACCATGACAACTCACTGACAGAGGATATGTCAAGCAAGATGAAGACTAAGAACTGATCAATGGATTTGGCAATGGGGAGATCACTGTGATCTTAACAAGAGTTGGACAATTGGAGAGATGATAAAGAAAGCCTAACTGGAATGGGTTCAAAGAGACAGTAAAGACAGGAATTGGAACTAGCAAGTATGGACACTCTTTCAAAGACTTTTGCTAAAAGGAGAATGAGAAATAGAGCAGATACTATAGGCAAATGTGAAATCAAGAAATACATTTTTCCCTTTATCTTTCTTTTTTTATTTTTAAAGATGGGAAATATTACAATATATATGGATATTGATGTAATGATCCAGAAAAGAGGAGAAAAACTGATGATGCAAGAGAGAGGAGAAGCAATCTTTAAAACCAAAACTTCAAACAAGGTATACCTGCTGTGTTTCCGCTGGGATAAAGTAATTAACCTTTGTCTGGGGAATCAGATGTATTCATATTATTTTTTCTTCGTCATAAATACATACCAAAAACTGTTATATATGCATTCTTTTAAAAAATATTTTTAATGCAACCATAATAGAATGACTGCAAAGGATAGCGTTGGGTTGGATTTGTCTTTCCTTTTCTCCCTGTCTTCTGTAATTCCTCTCTTTAAAAATTGTGAACAATCATGTGACCCTAAATTTCTACTGAATGATCAGATAACAAAATTCCATTCTGTTGGATTAATGACAGTATGTTTCTCCTCCAGTGGTATTTTAAGTTAAACATTTTTAGGTTAACATGAAGAATTTGCTTCAAAGTAATCCAGTTGGTCCTAAAATAAGCCAGGACTACAGTTAAAAGTATAATGATAAAAATGTGCCATCATCAATTGTAACAAATGTTCCACACCAATGCAAATGCAAGGTGTTAAAATAGGGTGGTAAATGGGAATCTGTATTTTATGCATAGTTGTCCTGTAAACCCACAACCCCTCTAATAAAGGAAACAAATAATCAAATGGGAGAAGGAGAAGGATTGAATTGAAAAAAGTTGGCTATGAACTGATAATTTATGGAGTGTGATGGGCATATGGTATTCCTTATATCATTCTCTCTGTTTCTGTATGCATTTGAAGATTTCCACAATATTAAGTTAAAAAATTAAAAGAAACATAGAGTCAATTCCATGCCTAACCCCAAAGAGCCTATCATATGGTAAAGTTTCAGAGTATTTGATAAAATGTGAAGGAGCTATTTGGGACCACAGGAATCTTTCTGGAATTCTTCAAATCCTATCAGCTACTTGACTTTTGAGCATACAGTGCAAGGATAGATGATTCTTTAACTGATCAGAAAGTATTTCAGTTGCTTAAGACAGAATTAATTTGGATGCCTATTCTGGTAAATAATTTGGAAAGCTAGATTTTTGGTTTTTAATGAAACCTCGCTTCTCTTAAATGTCCTCTCACTTAAGGTAATCAATCATTTATTATTGATATATATATATATTATATATTCACATACCATGTAATCATCCAAAGTGTACAATCAGTGGTTCACAATATCATCATATAGCTGTGCATTTATCATCACAATCAACTTTTTTTTGTGAAAAATAACAAATATACCAAAAAGCAATACATTTCAAAGCACACAGCAACAATTACTTATAGAACAGATTTCAGAGTTTGGTATGGTTTATAATTCCATATTTTTAAGTTTTTACTACTAGCTGCTCCAAGACACTGGAGATTAAAAGAAATATCAGTACAATGATTCAGCAGTCATACTCATTTGTTAAAACCGACCTTCTCTGTATAACTCCACCATCACCTTTGATGTTTCTCTCACTCTTTAGGGGTATTTGGGCTATGCCCATTCTAACTTTCTCATGTTGGAAGGAGCTGTGGAAAATATAGGATAGGGAGATGGAATTAGGTGATGTTCTGGAGAAGCTGGCCCCTCTGCATTTCAAGGACCCATCTGGAGGTTGTTGGCTTCTGGAAAGTTACCATAGTGCGTGGAAACTTCGTAAAATCTGAACGTGTTATAGACTATCTTTTAAGGTAAAGTAATGCTATAATCACAAAACAACAGTAATCCAGTTGGTTGTTAGGTTAAAAGAATAAATATTTGATTATACATAGAAGGTGAAATTTCATTGTAGATAAGGTTAAGACTTTTTAAAGAAATTTGTCACCCATATTGCTATATAAAAATGTAGGTAACAAAGGTTTTCAATCTTTCAAAGTCAGCAAATGTGGAAACAACAGTTTTGCTGCATTAACTCTTTAAATATTGACCAGCTAGGTATTCTTCAGTGTTTTCCAGTTACTCATTAACCATTTTATAGTTTTATTGTTTCTGTAGTTGGTAATTTGCACTAGGGAAAGTTGAAAAGCAAACTCTAAAACCTTTTTCTAGATCAGAAATGCTCAGATTTTGTTAATAACATCCCTCCTACTCACTATATATTTATTGTTAAAAGTACAATATGTATTTGAGGCCTATATATTCTATTTAAAAATTAAACCCTAAGTTACATTGTTCTTGTACAGTTTATGGTTTCTTTTATACAGCTTTATTGCCTTCAACGTTTCCTTGGTATAAACTACTGCTCAAGAAACACAATTTCCTTTGTAACTGATGCCTAAATTTCTATTCCGCTTTAAGCATCTAATTTGCCCTGTGAAGACATATAATTTTAGACTTGTAGCTATATCACAGAAGTACAACAGTTTATACTGATCTCTAATTTTCTGAGTTATATTGGCTATAATTTAAATTTTTTGCATGTTTTAACTGCAGTACAAACCAGTACACATCAGAAACCTTTGTATGTTGACAGAGATTGGGAATAGGATGCTTTGTTCTGATTTCAGATAAGCACTCCCTTTTCACAACTGCAGGTGCAAGGAGGCCTATTCATAACATGCGCTTCAAATCACTTACATTGACTTCATGGGCAAACAGTGCTACCACATGAGAATTTGACTAATCTTTACAAGATACAATGAATAAAACAATATATTACCATTATTAGAAACATCTAGAGATAGAGGTAAGTAGGATGTTTTCTTTTGCATGTGTATGGGTAAAAATAAACTCTGTTCATACAAGTTTGCCATTTTACCATTATGTGTGTATGTGTTTACCAGATCTAGAAAAACACTTTGTCACTTGTTCTTGAAATAGGATGGGATTATGCTCTACAGAAAAACTGCCTCAATAAATTCATGCTAGTCAATGCTACTTGTTCCTTTGCCTTGAGTTGCATTTGTTTTGAAATCAACACAAAAGCCACAAAATAACTGCAGGATAAAATTTATTCTAATTGCCCGTATTTTACATAACTGGGTAAATCTCCTTGACACAAACATTAGACAATTACATATGCAACAATTAAGTGAAGCTAGTTGGGTGTTTCCACTTTAAGCCCTTCTTTACAAGGTTATGATTTGACTGTTTTAATTAGCTTGAGGCAGAAACTTTGCGCTTCAATTTTAAGTGTAGGAGTAAAGTTTAAGTCTACAAAGCAACTGTGATTATTAAACTTTCCTAGAACCAGAAAGGTCAGAGAAAGGTTCTATTAGAATTTAAAGACTCAATGACCACTAAACACAGATAAGGTCAAAAGGTATATAATATACAGGCAATAATCACTGCATTGGGAAAAATAAATGTTTGACCTATATTTAAAATTAGTAAGGACTCATCCTAAATGGACATCACCCTTACTTGTATATTTTACTTCTGCTTATAATCCAATGCTACCTACCACCTTACGTTGCATATAATCCAAAAAACCCCAAACATCTCATACACTATTTGATGGAGCTTCCCTTTGTGATTTAGGGAGAGCAGGTATTGTCCTCATTTCACAAATGAGGATAAAGTTTATAAAGAGGTAGACTTTCAAACTCATGCTAATTCTGACAAAAGCAGCATGCCTGAACTGAAAGCTGTCAATTCTGGGGTTCAGGGTTCTCTCTGCTACTCAATCTCAGGGACTGATCATAGTGAGGGATTAAATAGCTGGGAAAGTTTTTGTTGTTTTTAAAAAAACAACCTGAAAGATGGTGACTTAAAAGAAGACGTGTACTCAGGTGTGCTTAATTCATTCAGGCTGAGCTGTATGGTAGAAGACACTTGCAGGCTGCTTTCTTTTCTGTTGTGGACTCAAAATTGACAGTCAATTTATTCACAGCCTTGAGTCAAATGCCACCTGGTGTATTCAAATATTAGACAGATGTGGAGCATATTCTGTGCAAATACTTCAAGGATGGGCTGGATTCCCTAAATTGGCTTCTGCAAATACGACCTCACTTCCAAACTTCCATTTTATTACTGCTTCCCCAACCCAGGAGAAAAGAACAGTATTTCCTCGTATAATTGGTTATTGCTGTCACTCCAGGCGGAAGGGCTTGACACCTGGCCTCCCTGGGGCTGCTTGCCGAGGCGGACTCTGCCACACAAGTTCCCAGGACAGACCAAGGCTGACCCCGGCTACTTTGTTGGCCCGGACAGTTTGGCCAGGCAGCTTTTCGTGCTAGTCCAGATACCTTTGGGGAAGCAAAGAGGAGGAAAACAAAAACAAACGACAGAAAGAGACAAACGAAAACCACTTACCGCTCTGGGCCAGTCCGAGAACAACTGAATACAGCCCGGTCGCCCGGAGGACCGACGCGGGACCTCGCCGGCAGTTTTGCAGGCAGACCAATGCGATGGTAAAAAAAGCCAGGGCCGAGCCGCACATACTGCAAAGCAGCCCGCACCGCGCCCGCCGCCTCGCTTCTTTCCCCGCGCGCGCTCGCGCCTCCGGGGCGCACCTCGGGGCCCGCGACCGAGGCTCGCTAGGACGTTACCCGCTGGACGCGCGGGCGGACCCCGCAGCTCCCGGCAATCGGTGCAGGTACGCGGGCCACGGCACCACTCGGCATCTCAGGGCCCCCGCGGCCCTCCCAGCTCGGCCCGGCGACCCCCGCAGTCTCCGTGCGAAGCACCGCCTCAGGCTGCCGGTGGCCCTCGGCGGCGACGCGAGCGAGGGCTCGGCAGTCGGCTCCCGGACAAAGAAAAGAGCTTTTGTTTCTCTCCAGGCGCTGGGGCTTCTGCTGCATAAATCAGCTTAGCAAAGAGCCAAACACAAGCAAACCCAAACAAAGCCCGAAGCTGGGGGGAAAAACCACCCTAAAGTACATTCACTGGGTGATGCTGCATCTGTGGGAGGGGACGCCGGGGAGGCCGAAGGGGGAAAAGTTGATGGCGCATCAGTCAGCGCGATCTTCTTCCACAGGTGGGCAGGAAGGGCAACTGCACTGGGTTGCAGCTTTGCAGCCTCCTTAGACAAGTAGCGGGCAGAGACGAGGCGGCGGCGTCCTGGCTGGCGAGGAAGGAAGCTCGGGGTGCCAGCAGCCAAGAGGCGGCGTCTCCCGGAGCACCCTAGGAGTGCCCACCGGCGCCCGCTGGCCCAACCCGAAGCATCCCGGCTCCCTGCTCGGCCTGGAGTGGAGGGGACGGCCGCGCGCGGGGACAGGGAGGTTCCGCGGTGGCGCTGGGAGGCTGGCCTCGCGCGGCGGGGGTTTCGTGCCCTCGTCCTTTTGACCCAAGCGCACGGCGCACACGTCCCGCCGCTGAGAGCCCCTGCAGCTGGCGCTCTCTGGGACGCACCGGGCGAGGGTGCTGGGGAGGTGAGGCTGCCGACGGGCGGGGGTGGGGTGGGCCTGTCCCGGCACCCCGGGGGTCTCCGGATGTGCTGGTAGCTAGGCGTGCTGCGGGCCGCAAGTTGCTAGGAAACCGCCCCACGCTACCCGGCGCTCGGCCCCAGCGGCCCGCAGGCGCGGCGGCGGCGGCCCAGGCGGCAGAGGCAGCAACAGCTCGAGCAGCGTGGGCGGGACATTGGTGAGGCATGAAGTCACCGCGGCCCACACTCGCTCTTTGTTTTGCTCACTCTGGCTCTCCCCCCACCCCTACCCCCCTTGGCTCGGATAGTTGCCATTCCCATAGTTCGCAAGAAGTCCTGGTGCGTAGCCGCGCAACAGGAATCGCGCTTCGGATTCTCTTTCCCACCTCCCCCGAGTTCTTGCACCCCATCGCTCGCCCAGCTGGTGTGGAGACTCGCTCAGCACGAGTGGCAGCTGCACGCAAACCTCAGCCACTCACCCCCGCGCTGTGCGCTCCTTTGTTCGGAGATACTGCCCCGCATCTGCAGCCTACAAAGTGGAATCTAGGGGCCTCTCCCCGCCCCCAACACTCTTTGCTCTGGGGGAGCGGCCGCCGGCTTTGCTTGCAGTTAGCTCGCGTTCGCCCCACCCCAAGGCCGTCGGCCGTCTCCCCAGGGTTGGAGAGTTGGGTGAGTCTGCAGATGAAACTGAGCTGCTGGTGAAAATTCTTGCGGCCCTTCCACTCGGAGCCTCTGCCAGGGGGGCCCGATAACCCCGCTTTTCTCCGGGTCTGGTGGTGGCCTTGGGCTTTTGCTAGGTACAGTGTGTCTTCTGACCTTAAGCGTCACCTTCCCGATACGCGGCACAAAGATGTTACAGACGACGGTGGAGCGGGGACAGAGAAACTAAAGAGAGGAGGTGGGAAGGCGCTGCTGCCAGCTCGCAGCTCAGACATTTAGGTGCTAGAGGGGAGAGGATGTTAGCTGGGGAGCTGTCGGGGAAGCAGCCTGCTCGCTCGGGTCCTGTCACTACCACGCCGGGCCATGGGAGGGAACCCAATCCCCCGGATTGAAGACAAGGTTTTTGAGACACGGGTGATCTTTATCTTTGTCCTCTAGAGGCAGCAGTGGCTCCCGTCGCGAAGTCTGACCTCTCTTCTTTCCACTAGCCGCCTAGCAGACCTCTTTAATGGAGCACGCGCCTGTTAGCAGGTATTAGATCAGTCCAGCCAGGTTAAGGCAAAATATGCGGGGATTTTCTTCCTTCGTATTGCTTAACCGTTTCCGTCTCCACTTTCGGAGCGAAAAAAATTAAGTGGAAGGCTCTCTTTTTCTTTCTGTTTTCTATTTGTTAGTTGAGTGAATGGAAAGTACCTGGTTAATTAACCACAACGTTGAAAACTCCCCCTTTCAGGTGTGGACTGCACATTGAGGCCGGCAGAATTAGCTAACAAGCCAGGAACCCAGCTGCAAAATTAAAAGCGCCCTGGATCTACCGATCAGATTCTTTTGAAAGACCAAAGACATGATCGAAACCTTAAAAGTTGAAACTTGTAAACCCAATTATGTTTGGGTTTACAGGCAACGTGCTGTAAATAGACAGAATTAAATTCAACTCAGCTTCCTTATTTCTTTCCTTAGTTCCATGATCGAGCAGCTATGGCTTTATATTGGTAATCTTAAAATGAAGGGTCTGTAAAGTGGCTGGAATGGGGTGAGGACAGAACCATGTGACCACTAGATGATCACACTGGAGCTCCGATTAAGGGTTCTTTATTTGGGCAGCATTTATGTTTTCCAGAGATTATTTTACAGACCTAAGAACGCAGTGCAGTGCTGCAATAAGGAAAAAAAGTCAATCCATACGCCCCATGAGGAAATGTGTTAGTCCACTCTACACTGTACAGGACTATTATGTCAGAGTTCCATGACATATGTTAAAATCGAATTCTTGATGCTAGATTTGAAATGACAATGACGGTATTAAATAAAATATGAAGTCAGGGAAATAATGGATGTACATTTGTAACATTGATGAGGTATGCATTAATTTTTGTAACTATATTGTTAGGTGCTGATATAATACATACCAAGCCAAACCAACTGTGTAACAAGAGGAATATGATGCAATTTATAATTCTGTTTCAGGAAGTTTTGAAGCCCTTCAGAAAGAAAGACTTCTTCCTTTTATTACGTGAGATGTGTACAAATGTATGTCAACATACCAATTTTCTAGAGCTGGTGAAGCCAATCTCTATTTATCACCACTTCCCACTTGTAAAAAGGTTGGAATTCTGGTTGTAGAAATAAAATAAAACATTCTTGATGGGAGACTGTAATCTCTTTAAGTTATTTACAAATTATTCATACATTTTGGCCTACACAGATAAAAATGAATTCTAAAACTCCAAAAATCACCTATAGGGTTTTCTCATCATGAATGTAACTAGTGGCTCAGGAACAACATGTTTGCTTGTTTCCAATAAATATTACTGGTCATTGTGCTGCAACTTTTTTTTTTCCTATAAGGAGATACAGGATTTTTGAAGTAATTCAGTATTGTTATCTTCATCATACTACCTGAAAAAGTCTAAGAGAGAAAGAAAAGATGGTGACTTGATTAATTCTTTTTCTTTTTTTATCATGTTCTAGTGTATTGCTTTGAAATTTCTAACAGCTAATTTTTCATCATTTGCAGTAATGAGAGCAAATTAAATTCACAGATAATCTAAAAATAACATTTTAGCTATTCATTTCATCCTTCCTATCATCAAATTCTTTAAGTTGCTAAATCATTAAATTAGATGAATTAGCTTTCTTTCCTAATCCTTAAATTTTTATTTATTATCACTATTTTGGTTTATCGCAATAACTAAATTTTGTCCAAATGACCTAATAGCTGTAGCTAGAATCATATTCATGTCTTAATATTATAGTTTTTCTGAAGTTGGGATCAGATATATTCTATAGGCTTTGAAAGGATAACTTCAAGCTGCCTATGAGATTGCTTCATCTACCACTTACAGGAAATGTTGAATGGTGAGTCCAGTGAAATATATTACTGTGACTGATATCTAACTGCTTCCTGTGAAAAAGAACAGAGGATACTGGAAAGAACTTTTCACTGAAGGATTACTGTTTCAGTTTGTAAGCTGCCAAAATGCGATATACCAGAAATGGAATGACTTTTAAAAAGGGAATTTACTAAGTTACAAGTTTACAGATCTAAGGCCATGAAAACGTCCATATTAAGGCATCCAAAGCAAGATACCTTAATTCCAAAGAAAGGGCCATTGAAGTTCAGGGTTTCTCTCTCAGCTAGGAGGGCATATGACAATGTCTGCTAACTTTCTTTCCTCATTCCTAAGGCTTCCCCAGGAGTGTTTTCCTTCTGCATCTCAAAAGGTGTACAGGCATTTTCCAAAATGATCCCCTCTTAAAGGACTCCTATAGTTAACCCCACCTTGATGGAGACATATCTCCATGGAAACCACATAATCAAAAGTTCTCAAAATTGGGTGGGTCAGGTCTCCGTGGAAACAATCATAAAGATCCCACCCAGCAATATTAAATGATGATTAAAGAGTATGGCTTTTCTGGGGTACACGATAGTTTCAAACCAACACATTCCATCCTTTGCCCCCAGAAGACATGTTCTTTCCAAATGTAAAATAAATACATTCATTCCATCACAATATCACAAAGCCTTAAACCATTTTAGTAAAAATACAAGTGCAATACAAAATCAGAAACAGTACGAAACCTCTAGGCATTATCTGTCCTAAGGCAAAATGCTCCTAGCTGTGGACCTGTAAAACTTAGAAAAAGTTATCTGCTGCCAACATAATAAAGGAGGGGCAGTCACGGGATACATGTTTCCATTTCCATAGGGAGAAACTAGAAGGAATATAGGGACAAAACCTGCAAGGCAAACTCCTTTACATATGAAAGTCTGAGAGTCATTTATTCTCTGGGCTTTAGAAAGCAGCAGTCCCACCCTTTCCAATGGCCTATGCAGTGGCCCAGCTCTCTCCAAATGCAACCTTGGGAGATATTGGGGAGACGACCTTTTTCTGGGTTCCACCCTCTCTAATAATCACAGCCATATCTGGGCTCTCTCCCATCTCTGGGGTACATACTCAACCCTGCCATGTTGTGGCAGCCAGACTCTCCCCAATTTCCAAGGAATGTGCTCCACCCTCTTTAAGGCCTGGAGTGCAACTCTTCCCGAACATGGAGGTGGAAGGTCCACCCTCTGCCTTCAGGGCAGACTCACCCTCTCCAAGTGCAAGGGTGGGTCTGCTCTCCTGGTCCGAAGTTTCTTGGCTTCAAACCTTAGCTTCCACGGTTCTGCTTTTGATGTTATTTTTCCTTTGATTTGTCCCTTTTCTCTCCCTTTTAGTCCAGACTCGCAGTGGTTCCATTTATACAGATCCCACCACACTCTTGTTGGTTTTATATGTAGTATGCAGGGATCATAACCATCAGACAATAGGACTTTCAACAGATCCTTCCTGGATAACTCTGTTTCTGATCCTGGCTTTTCCTGAAATGGCTGACTGGTTCCATATTTGGTTAAATCCTCACATAGGACACTATTCTCTAAGGTCTGCCTTTCTGGAAGCCCCAAATCTTCCAGACCATCAGTTTCTGGTTTCTTTGTACCCAAAAGTTCAGTTCTCAACTTATCTCTTTCCTATTGCATTTCACTATAAGCTGCGAGGAGAAACCAGGCTTCACTTTGCACATTTAACTTGGAAATCTCTTCTGCTAAATATCGAAGTTCATGGCTTTTAAAAACTGCCTTCATTCCAGAACCAGTAGTCAATTTTGCCAGATTCTTTGCCACTTTAAAGCAAGGATCGCCTTCCTTCCAGTTTGCAATAATATATGTATCTTTTCTGCCTAAAACCTTATCAGAGATATCTTTAGATACCATATTTCTAACAACAGTCTCTTCAAAGCACTCCAGGCCTTCTCTATCAAGATCCTCACAAGTCTTCCAGAGCCTTCCCTTTATCTGTTTAAAAAGCCATTCTAATATGTTTGGTATTTGCAAACCACAGCAGCACCCCATTTTTCTGGTGCCAAAATCCTTTTTTCATTTGTAAGCTGTCAGAATATGAAATACCAGAAATGCAACAACTTTTAAGAAGGGAATTTATTGAGTTGCACGTTTATGGATCTAAGGCCATGAAAATGTCCAAATCAAGGCATCCAGAAAAAGACACCTTAACTCCAAAGAAAGGGCTGATGAAGTTTGGAGTTTCTCTCTCAGCTGGGAGGGCATATGGCAATGTTTGCTAGCTTTCTCTCCTCATTTCATAAGACTTCCCAGGGGGCAAATCTTCTGTATCTCCAAAGTGTGGGCTGTGTGGGCTCTATGATCACTTTCCAAAGTGTTCTCTCTTAAAGGGCTCCAGTTAGTAACCCCACCTTGAATGGGTGGAGACACATCTCCATGGAAACCACTAAGCAAAAGTTACCACCCACAGTTGGGTGGGTCACATCTCCATGAAACAGTGGAGATCCCAGCCAGCAATACTGAATGATGATTAAAGGGCATGTCTTTTTCTGAGGCACATGACAGTTTCAAACCAGCACAACTATATAATGCAGTGTTTCTCATACTCTGACTGAAGACAGCCTGCAACATAGCCACCCATGAGTGATTCCTTCATTAGCTCTAATTTCTTAGCTCTATTCCTGAGTCTGAATTAGTAGATGGGGTATGGTGCCCAGCAACCTGCATTATCACAAACTCCTCAAATGATTCATATATATATATATATACTCTAAAGGTTAAGAACTCCTGCAATAATGGATTAGCAAAGGGACTCCCTTAAAAGCCTCATGAGTGCTTGTTGACACACTCCAGTGTCAGGTACATGTTCAAAGAAAAATGAAGTGCTGGAGCAGACATCTCTTCACCAGATGTTCTGTGGATGATTACTTGTATGAGATGTTAATGTTTTCTGAAATAAGATTTGGATGATTAAGTTTGGAAATGCTAGGTTAAAATTAAACTAATTCCTTTACTTGAGGAATTTCTAGAAACATAAATAGGCCAACATGCAATTGGATTTGCAAAGGGTATAACCCTTTATTCAGGGAACATCTCATAGACTCATTTTCCATGAAGCACACTGCCTAACTTGTCCCATTTGACAAATGTGGAAATTGAGACCTGTTTAATTTCTTCAAGGAAATTACTTCTTCAAGAGTTGAATCAGAGCTTTGATTCTTTGTGACCACCTCATGTCAGTGACAGCTTTTGGTTTCAGATAGCAGAATCAGGCTCTGATTGTCCTAAGTAAAAGTGAAATTTACTGAAAGCATACAGATTCAGCAAGAAGCTGGAAAACCAGGTTTAAATACGAACTGAAATCAAGGGAGGTATAAGCAGTAGGAGTGAATGGCAAACACAAAAGACAGTGTCCTAATCATCTTGTCATCTTTGGGCCACTTGCTTAAGATTCAGAAGCGTGGTTGGGAACATCTAATTTTCTGAACCTTGGTCACTACTAGTACTCTGGCTTCTGAGGAATAGAGAGATGGGAGGAGGAGCTCTTGCTTTGGGCTTCCCTGGTGGAAAGTCTAACACTTGTTTACCAGCAAGATGAAATGAAATGGTTTTAGATTGATGATGGAAGCCCCATAATGTCTGAAGTAAATGCCCATTACAAGTGTCTCCTGACTTCTACTGGCTACCTGCTTTGCCTTATAATTGGATTTTGGGTAATTATACAGCTTTGAAATTCAGCTGCCCTGCCAGCTAGCAAATGCTTTGGTTGGCCATATTAGTTATGGCATACAGCAACCTAATGTTTAGCCCTTAACTCATTATCAGAATGATTATAGAGATGTGATGATGTTTAAAATAATTTCATAGCTTTGTGAAATTCCTTATTGACCAAGTCTGTAGTAATCAGTGATCTTCTCATGTCCTTCCAGTCTCACCATTTCTTTACACACAGCTTAAAGTGCCAGGAAATGAACATTTTTGGAAACTGTCTCAATTGAAGACCAACCTGATGGGAAGTGATGTATAAATACCCCAGCTTCCTTACTCATCCTATGTAATCACTTTGGGCCTTATGTTCTACACCAGTATTTCTCACACCATTTTTGGATCAGGTTTTTTTTTAATCCATCATAACTTGATATAATTTTTTAATTACTAGAAAAATGGATGTTGTAAAAATGCCAAATTGCCATACAAGTTTCTAAGTGCTTTTAACTTTTACATGTTCTTCACCCTTGACCAGTCTCAAACAATTCAGAGACTGATACAGTCTCACATGACATTTTGAGTAACACTGTGGTCCATTTCTCCAATGTCTCCTGTAGATGTGAGCTGTAGTTGCCCACTTTATAACCGGATTCAAACTTATGCTACATGGGCCTCCTTTCCCTCCCTCATTCTCCTAATTACCAGGGTAGTTTCTAGTCTCAGGGGCCTCTTTTGGAGGCCCCTAAACAAAGACAAATGTGGCTGGGAATTAATCTCTTGTGTCCTGCATGTGTGAACTTGAATTCTATTCTTGTCAGACTTTAAAGCAGCCCAAGAAAGAAAAGTGCTCTGGGGACTGGAAAACTAAACTTGAATTTTCTATTTAGTAGCTATAGTACCGTGGGCAAGTTATTTAAGGGTTCTGAGTCTCAGTTTGCTCTTTTTCGCAAAGAAGATATTAAAATAACTACCCAATAAGATAACTGTGAGAATCAAAGGAGAGATCATGAATGAGACATACTGGAATCCACCATACATTATCCCAAGGGCTTTTGCAATAGCAACTTGGATTATATTCATTTCACAATATAAACAACATTGAAAGCACATGAATATTTATTTCAAGATTCATATTGGCATAAGAATAACATTAGATGTCACTGGCTTGGTTGAATTCATAATTTTCCTTTTCTGGTAACTATACAATTCTTTACCCACATTAAAGATGTATGAGCATGTCTTTATATAGAAGCCTGTAATCCTAGCATTCTTTATGACATTCTGGTTTTATGTCTCCTTAATCAAACAAAATTGTTCCACAATCTTTTCAGCCTGAAGTCATCCTTGTTCAGTTTGATATATGATCCTGTGAAAGCTTCATTTAATTGTGTGTAACAGGGACCACATAGTTCATATAGCCTTTTACATCAAATTTAACATGTTGTAAGTGTTCAGGAAGGTAATAAGGTGTAATAAGTATTTAATGTTGTTGCTTTGTGGCTCAGTACTCTAAACGTACAGCAACACTCAGGCCCCACAGCTGGATCTCTCAAATAGAGGAATTGGCGGATACTGCAAAGACCACATTTCACCATGAACGTGGCACATCTGCTGTGCCAGCTCGGGAGGTGCGCTGCGCCAGCCTGGGAGGTGCGCTGCGTCAGCCTGGGAGGTGCTCTGAGCCAGCCTGGGAGGTGCTCTGAGCCAGCCTGGGAGGTGCTCTGAGCCAGCCTGGGAGGTGCTCTGAGCCAGCCTGGGAGGTGCTCTGAGCCAGCCTGGGAGGTGCGCTGCGCCAGCCTGGGAGGTGCGCTGCGCCAGCCTGGGAGGTGCGCTGCGCCAGCCTGGGAGGTGCTCTGAGCCAGCCTGGGAGGTGCGCTGCGCCAGCCTGGGAGGTGCGCTGCGCCAGCCTGGGAGGTGCGCTGAGCTAGCGTGGGAGGTGCGATGAGCTGCACGCCACTACACAGCCGAAGGCCTTTCTGAACCACCATAATGCAGAGGGAGCCTACGACTAAAATTCTTCCCCTCAGCTTTTCTCATGATCACAGAGCCTCTGGAGAGTGAAGTCACTACGAAATTTAAATTATTCTAATCAAATTCACATGGAATTTTCACACTTGGAATGCAGCCATTCCCAGCCCCCTTCTCCAATTACAAAATTACTTCATGTTTCACCTTGAAGAATGTGACCTTTGAACACAGTGAGGAAATTCTTTGTGCGTTAGGCACAGTAATTCAATTTCAACACTCATTTAATAAACATGTGATTTGTTCTCGAACATTGACTATGCGTGAAGTGATGGCTCTATGGAAGTCAGTAGCAGCAATAAAACCAAGTCTCTTTTCTCAAAGATGGTAAAATCTGCTTTGGATATAACATATAATAATAGCAAAGGTGGCTGAGTTGGTAAATAGGATAGCTCAGAAATAGACTCCAGTAATAGGAGCAGTAATAATTTAATCTAGCATACAACGCACTTCGCACATCAATGAAGAGGGGATAAATTAGTCAACAAAGGGTGCTGGGAGAATTGTTACCTATTTGGGAAAAAAAAAACATTAATTAAAAATTTTTGCTTTATACCAAAATACATTCATGGTGGATTAAAGGACTTAATATAAAACCAGGAGACTATATATATATATAAATATTTTTCTATTGTTGGTAATAAAAGATCTTCCTATATGTGAAAGTAATTGGATAAATTTCAAAAGGACAAATCAATGAATTTGATGATGATTTACTTTAAAACATAGCATTGATAAATATTGCAGTAAAGGATAAAAATCTTTATCAAATAACATGCTCTGAAAAAGGGATAAGAAAACGTTAAGTCTACAAAAGATGAATATGCAATGAATATCAGCATATGATTCAGGGACAGGAACTACAAACGCTTAAAATTATATGAGAGTGGGGGTGCAAGGGTAGTTCACTGGTAGAATTCTTGCCTGCCACGTGGGAGACCTGGGTTTTATTCCTGACCCAGGCACTTCCCCAACAAACACACAAGCAAACAAACACAGATAAACCAACCAAACAAAAAGTCAACAAATGGTGCTGCAATAAAGGGATACCTACATGGAAAAAGAATGAAATGTGACCCACCCCGCCATGCAGCATACAAAAAAAAAAAAAAAAGGAAGAAAAGAAAAACATATGGGAAAAGTTTAACTTCACTATTTGTCAAAAAAAAAAAAAACTTATATAAAAACCAAGATACCATTTCTACTCTGGTATCAAACACCCCAAGACTTTGGAAAATGATAACACTCAATGCTAGCAATGAAGAGTTGAAATAGGAACTCATTTATGGTGGAATGGTAAATTGACTCTAACTTACAGTTGGCAACATGCAGGAAAACTTTTTAAATATTTAAAATACTCATCCCATTTCTGAGAACTTAATCCTCTGAAGATTCAGAAACATAAAAAAATATTTATAAAGATGTTCATTTCAGCATGATATATAATTGCAATAAAAATAGCAGCAATATTTTAGGTCATTCTAAACCCAAAAGCCAATATAGCAGAGAAGATTATCAAATTTTAAGTGTCTTAAGTATGAGTGTTCCCTTTTACAGGCATATATAGCATAATCCCTGTTTTTAATTAGTTTACAAATTAAAGCAACTCCACCTTAGAAATGTATCTGCCATCGTTTCCTTTTCTGCTGCCTTAGTTCAGGTATTCCTCATTCTTCTCTTGAACTCCCAGCCTTCCCTTCCCTACATTGCTTCTCAAACATAAGTCTAAATTTTTGTCTTTTCTTAAATTTTTCTGTAGCTGGTCAATGTCTTCCCCTAACCTCTCTTCCAGAGGTTAGCATCAACCGTGAAAACTTGAGCATTCTTGACCTAAACCACATTCCCACCTTCATTTTCTATAACACCCCCACCCTTTCCAACTCCATCTACCCCATGTTTTCTTCAAGCACTTTCACTTGCCTTTTCACTTGCTTGAATTCTTAGCCAAACATGTGTTTTTCCCTTTTCTCATTTTCCTGGTTGATTGTCAAGAATCTTTTCTAATGCCACTTCTACAAAGACTTTCTGGATTCTTCTAAAAAGGTAATCTGCAATGACCTCCATTTTAAACATTTTCACTTAAAAATTTCATTATAAAAGTACAATGTTTTTATTATGGAAATGTGGAAAATATATTTCGTGATTAATTTTATTCACTTTTTATTTATATAACTGTGTTCATACTGGATTTACCATTTTTGTCATTAATATATTGCCTTCATAAACATCTTTCTACGTTATTTGTTATGCCATAGTGCATTTGTTGCTAGTTTGCTAAATATTCTCCTTGATTCTACCAGGTTCTTGCCAGTAAAACAGATGGCATATATAAATTCAGAAATTTGAAGAGAGTTAATAAACGGATTACTTATAAATATTGGGATAGGATTTCAGGGAAGGTGAGTATTCCTTAGTTAGAAACAGCAGGGGATGCATCACTACCTTTAGGCTTGGAAGGACAGAAGAGAGGTATAGTTACCAAAATCAAGAGAGATTGAGTTGTGTGGAGAGAGCCAGTAGATAAACTCTGTCACCTTTGTTTAAGAATCATAGCCAGCCTGAGGTCATCTTCAGGAAGGGAACAGGGAGAATGAATATCCCTACTTCATTCTTCACCCATTCTCCAATTTCCTGTCAAGCCACACCATTGGCCAAACCATCCCACAGCTAGAGACCAGTGGAGGCACAGCTGGCATCTGGCAAGGCCGGCCTCTCCAGGCTGAGAGCAAGGTGGAGTGGGAGGCTGGGGGTCAACCAGAAGACGTCACATCCCCCTAGGATGGGAAGTGAGTTGTTTCTAGTTTTGACCATTTTAATAATAAATGTGTTTGCATAAATCTCTAACCAAATTCAAGATTCTTTTCTTAGGACAAGTTTCCAGAGTGAAGTAACTAGGTCTGGAGTTAGATAATATATATTTTTAAAGCTCCTGACACCTACTGACAAGGTACTACATTTCCAAAGTATTGTACTGATTAATTCTCCAACCAGAAAGCTATGAAAACACTCCTTTTATTATCTCCTAAACCCTAAGGAATGTAAAAATTAAGAAGGAAAGGGGTTGCTTGGTGGGTTTGGCAGGGAAGAGGATCACTGCTCTAAAGGCAGAAGTAGGCAGGACACACTGAAGGACCCTGAGAAGCAAGAATCAAAGGGCCTGAGAGGAGTTTACCCAGGAGATCCCAGCCCTGAGAAATGGCTGGCTTTGAAATTTCTTCTTAAGTCAAGTTCCCAGCAGGAAGTAACACAGTTGGGCTGGGTAACTGAGGTCTGTAGGGCAGGGTTAAGGGAGGGGACAAGCCATAAGGGGAAGTCTTTAGCACTTCCTGGCTTGAAGGGGCAAGAGGAGGGAGTGTTTCCAGGAACAGAGAGAGACAGAGAGATAGAGATAGATAGAATATAGGGAGATAGAAAGATGAGAAAGAGGGAGAGAGAGAGAAAGAGGGAATGAATTAGTTCATAGGGACATTGGCACTGAGCTGTATAGAGAGGGCCTCTTGATAGGAAGAAGGAAAACAATCAGTGAACCAGCCAGGGAAAAGCAGAGCAAACAGATGCCCTGTCCTCAATTTTTTCCCACCCTCCAAACTTCTGCCAGTGCCCCAGATTAGCCAAACCCAATGGAAGCCATTAATGCCATTAAACTACTATTAAGTAGTCCATTAATGCAGTTTACACTGGCCAGACTCCTGGGACACAGAAAGGCTAGAGAGGATATCTGGAGGGACAAATGGAAAATATCCAACACACAATAGCTTTAAAAGGGATCAAATGGCCAAGTGAAAGGAGATTGGTTTTACCAAATAGCTATAATCTACCTAGGAAATGGCACCTCACAATTTCTTGTCAAGATTAGCAAAACAAACCATAAAAGTGGCTCCTTAGTCTGAATTTCACATATTGCTATTAGTTAAGGTCCCTTTCCTTTCAAATTTGCCCGTAATTGTTTGCTTGGACTTGCTGGAACTTTCTGATTGACTAGAAACACAAGTCTTCAAACCAAATAAAAAGACAGAAAATGAAGGAAAAGAAAAAAAAAGAAAGACCATTGCATAGTTCTAAAAACCTTTTGTTCAGAGCAGCAAATTAGCCCATGGACGAAATGTGGCCAGCAGACATGTTTTGCTTGGCCTGCATAATATCAGCCCACACAGTGATTTAAGAACATATTGATTTTTTGCCAAAGTTTTTAAAGCAGGAGATTTCCTAAATTCCAGTTTCCAGCTTCTCTTAGACAATCAGAACACTTAGCAAGGCTGGGCCTGCATTTCTTCAAGGCACTGAGCTAGAGCTGCCTTTTGTGCTGCCCATGGAAACGGGGTCCAGGCTCTTCAGTTTGCCAAAGTCCTCACCACTCCCTTTTGCCACTGGAAGGTCAGTTACCATTTTTCATTGTAATCATGTTACTGCTCTTTTTATACCCAGGCCTGGTTTACTTATACATGATACATCTTCAAGTCCTATAGGCATTCAAGCTTGTGTCCCCTGCACTGGTGGCTCAGGGCAAAAGGAGCAGGTGTGCCCAGCCTCTGATTATTTATTTCCTTAGGATCAAATGAACATTTAACATCAGTGCAGGAGCTACATTTAGGCAAGTGGAATGCGGCCTGAGTAAAATTAGTGACAATCTCTCCACAACTCCTCTCAGCAAATAATGGTAGTCTGTTACCTTTTCTGTGTCCCGGCCTCTCACTTCCCCATGGTACCTCTTCTCTCCGTATTTCCTTCGGCCTACAGGAAGTGGTTTTGAATAATAACGGCCTCCCTCCTGTTAAATCAGTTTTACTTTTATGAAACTGAAAGTTTTCTATCTTTTGCAAGCGCCCTTTTACTTGATGTTTAATTGATTTTGAAGCTACCAAGATGCATTATTCCTTTTGTAGCTCTATAAGACTGGTGTTTCCTGATAAGTGATCTTTTCAAAAACAAAAAGTAATTTTCAGAAAGTATTTTTATTGAATTACTGATCTTCCTGAGAGAACTGTCATTTCTGCCACTGAATCCTGTTATGACAATCTGCTCTTAACTTAAAAACTTAGGTCTTGCCTAGCAATAGCTTTCTGCTGCTCATTATCTACCATTCCAGTTAAAAAAAAAATCTTCCTTAGTTGTTTTTAGGTCCTTGAACTAAATGATAATACAGCTGCCTATTAAGGACTCAGAGGCAAGTCTTAAGGAGAAGCTGAAGAAAAGATGTGCCATACAACCAATCACCCTACCTGATTTTATTACCTACATAAAGTATTCAATAAGACATTAGGTCCTTTAAGAAATCATTTAAAAATACTTTTCAGAAGAATAGAAAGACTAAAAGATAACGAGAGTTTGAAGAACTTAAAAGGTCATCTGAAATATTTTGCCAAGATGGAAAACAATACATTGCAAGAGAAGAAGAAATAACAAATGGAAACATGATTTCCACACACTCTGAAAGGACACCAGAACTTGAGAAATCACTCCAAAAACCTTATTGTCTTTTTTTTTTTCATTTATTTTTGGCCCTGGGACAGAGGACGCACAGTCATATTAGAATATATATCTGTGTTTGTTTTTATTCATTTATTTTTTTTTATAATTTTCATTATTAGAGAAGTTGTGGGTTTATAGAACAATCATGTAAAAATAGGATTTCCATATACTACTCTATTATGTTTTGAGGCAGTTAAAAAATAATTTCCTACCAGGAGTTAGATTTCTAAGACTAAGCAGGATTTGGAAAGATAAAATCTTTGGAATAATACATTAGATTAAGGACAACATGAGACGTTCTCTCAAAGTTTGGTCATCCTGAGGTCTCAGTGTAGCTGGGGCATCCTATAGGTGCCCAGGTGTATATTCATCTTTCTTCTAAGTGTTAGGACACCATGCTGAATAAAATGCAGTCTCTACATCCTAAAACTTTGTAGTATATTGAGACAGAAAGTCATTTAAAAATAATCAATACAGAAGGATATGAACAATACGTTTGGAGCATACAGGATGATAAAGAGAAGGTAGAAATTTACTGTATGTAGAAATCAGAAAAGACTACATGAGATAAGACTGAGCAGAGTTATAGCATGAGTAAGGAATGGATAGTCGGATAATGAAGGAAGGAGTTTTGGAGCAAGAAAGAAGAATGTGTATGGGCCCAAGGCATTAAGCAGTAAATATTCTTGTGGGTTCCAGTTTGAAGGAAGTAGAAACCATGAGGCTGGAGAGATGTGCAGAGATAGACTTTGAAGGACCCTGTCTATTCACCAAGGAGCTTAGACTTTCTCCTACAATTGGAGAGGTGACACCAAAAAGTTTTAAGCAGGCAGATAATTTGGTCAGATTGGCATTCTGGATACATTACACTGGTGTTAATATGTGAATGAATTTAAGAGGATGAGATTGGAGTAGGTTTAGATAAGAGGTGGAAGTGACCCAGCTCAAGAGAGGTGATGGAGGGGAAGCCATAGATTCGAAACATTTAGGATTAGTAAGGAACCTAGGAGCAAAAATAATGAGAATGAGGAATATAATTTTGAAATGGCCTACAGGACTTTCAGATGGAGACGTTCAGAAGGCAGTTGGAAACACACTTTAAATCTGGAATTTAAAGGAGAAATGGAACAGCCACTGCAGATTTAAGAGTAAGAATATGATAGATGGTACATAAGGTCATGATTATCCATGGGAAAACATATATAATAATTACAGAGTAAGACCAAGAAGCAGAATCTGGGAAACACTGCAATTGTGGGCTGAGATAGGATGTTCAGAAAGGCAGGAGAACAAACAGCAGTTGGCTTCCGTGACAGAAGATGAGAGAACTGAGACACTTCTAAGAGGAGGTTGTGGTCATATGGCCAGATCTACAGTGAAGGTAAACAGATTACAAATTCTCCACTGGATTTGAACCCAGGTCACTGATGTTTTGGGGGACTGCATCCTCAGTGGAGGGTATGTTAGAAGCCAGACTGCAACATACTGATAAGTTGGAGACATCTTTGAGGTGCTGAGATGAGAAGAGAATGACAGAGATCAGAGGGCAACCAGAGTGTGAGACTTCCACATTTCCCAATCTTTTTATATTCTACTCTACTTAATGTTTTTATATTATCTGTATAGAAACTTTTACTTGGTTTTATAATATAAACCGTGTCTATTGGATAATCAGCCTTTGCTCAACTTACCTGGAAGTAGGGTATTGGCATTTTAGATTTCAGTCTGGAAGGAAATATGTTACATCTATAACACTTGGCAGGGAAATTCAAATGCTGCAGTGTCAAACATACTTAACTTGATGTCATAATTAAACCATTCAGTATTTGGTGAAGAAATGAAATCTCAGGAATTTAACTTTGTATTACATTAAATAACAAAGAAAAAATATAACTTTTGCTCATATAAATTGTACACTCTGATATGGAAAAATAAATCCTGATCTTTCTTAGAAGACAGAATCTTGGAAATTCATAGCTAACAGTGACCTGGCACCATGGATGATTGTTGACTTAAATTTTAGGAATTAAGACTCTTAAATAGAAATGAAAAATGTGAAGACTAAAGAAGTCAAGTGACTTAATCAAGGTTGCTGAACAAAATTAATGGCAAAGCCAATATGATAGTTATATTTAATTCTCCTTCACTGAGTATATCTTATGTGCCAGGGACTGTGCTAAGCATTCCCTATTTGTTTTCTCTTTTAATCTTCAAAGGCACTTTTGATTTCAATGCTATTATTATCACCCTTTTGCAGAAGGGGAGAACTGAGTCGCAAGAGCCAAAACTAACATGTCCAAGATCAGACCGAAAATGGTGGAGTTAGTAGTTAAACCCAGGAAGTTTGACTTGCCAGCCAGTGCTTTTAGTCATGACCGTCTTCTGACAGGTATGGCTCATCCAGAGTGCAGCCCCCAAGCATGGGGGCCATTAAAGGTTCTGTCCAGTTTGAGCTTTAATGGGAAAGTGTTAAGAACAGAAAAATTTTCCGCTTGATCATTATTGAGAAATTTAATTATTAAATTGGTGTTTTCTTTAACAAATACACTTCAAAAACAATAGTTCTGCTTTGTTTTTCTTACCACAAATGTAATGGAATGGTAACACATTCAGAAAATCTCATTGTCATGAAGGAATGAAATACTTCATTATATTTTTGCCCACGTAATTATTATAATAATAGGCTATTACACATTCTTCCCTTCTCCACCCAAGGAATTTTTTTTTTTTAATGAGCAGGATCCAAAGTGGATGGCAATGGATTTGTCCAGTCATTGCTCTTTTGGGCTAGGTAAGTCCAATTTAGAAAGGGATGAACTTCAGCAGAATAACATCCTGTCAGCAACTTGTGTCATCATCTTCAGCAATGAAATCATATAAATTAACTTTATAGCAGAGGTAAAATTTGTGACTAATATTTTCACACCCACCTTAGGTAATTGATGGAAAATCCACTAAGTGAAGCTGGCTTTGCTGGTGGAGAGGCTTACCAGAATGACCTCATTGCACATGAATTGGTTGTTCAGCATTTACTCAACATGCTGCCCACTGGCTTAACAAGAATCACCTAACTTCGGGGCTGCTTCCATCCCAGATAAGTGCAGAATATGGAAGAAAGAATCCGGCTCAGGTCCTTTTCTTCCCAGACCCTGGTAGACTAAGTGCAGAGGAGCATGTAGGCCAAATGGGGTGATGGGATTCTAGCAGGATTGTCTGATGGGCTTTTCCAGTTTTACCCTCCGTGGTTTACCCCCTCCCCCTCTCCCAATTAGGAACCAGAATCTCCAGGTGAAGAGGCTAACACCTGTGGCTCTTAATCTTAGCTAAGCATTAGAATCACCTAAGGAACTTTCCAAAAAGTACTGGCATGCCAGTATTTTTTCTTAGTGTAGTGTGTGGGCCGGGAAGGCAAACCCCAGTTCGCCATACAGGAGATGAGCATTCTACCGCTGAGCCGCTCATGTGCCCCCAGTGTTCTTTTTAAAATCAGAATCTCTGAACATGGAACACTGATATTTAAAAATAAGAAAAACTCACCAAGTGATTCTAATATGCAGCCAGGATTGCATACAACAGGCTCACTAGTGTAGTCTGAAATCCTCGCAGATAATTCTGATATCCTCATCTTCCCTAACTTCCTCAACTCCTTGATGAGAAATCTCAGACCCACAGGAAGGTGACAATAATGGGTAAGGACGGAGTACTTAGTTTCTGAACAAACAAGCAAAGTTGTGGAACAAATCTGAGTCAGTTTCTCAAATTCAGCACTATTTGGGCTCAATAATTCTTTGTGACTTCTTCGTGGTGGGGCTGCCCTGTGCATTGTAGAATGATTAGCAGCATCCCTGGCCTCTACCCAGCAGATGTCAGGAGCACCCTCTCCCCAGTTGTGACAACCGTCAGATTGTCTCCAGACATTGCCGAATGTCCCCTGGGGGTCAAAATCAACCTTTGTTGAGAACCATGGATCAGGGCAATTAACAAAAGTAGGGCCCAGCAAGTGGGCCTGGGGATGGATCCAGCTGGAAAAAATTAGAAATCCTTAAATGCAAACTGGAATGCATGAAGATTTATCTGAGGCCTTACTCTTTATCTGAAGAAATCACACAAGTATTTGTGATTTGTTATGGTCATCTATTACCACATCATGAGCCACTGTAAAATTTCGGGGCGCATAGCCATGACAACATTAACTTTATTCACAGATCTGAAATTTGGTGAGGGTTTGGTGAGAGAGTTTCTCTTATCTCTGCTGGGGCCCAGAAGCTGGGACTGGAATGATCTGAGGCTCACTGACTCACACGACTGGTGGTTGAGAGTGTGGTCCATGGGGACTTCAGCAGGAGCAGTGGCTCAAAGATGTACATGTGGTCTTCTCATGTGGTTGCCTGGCGTTTAAACAGCAGGGGTGAGCATCGCAAGAGGACCAGGCAGAAGGTGCATCTCATTGTATGTGGTAGTCTTGAAAGTCACAGAGCAGTTAGTTAAAAATATGTCCAGGGCGGGCTATGGTGGCTCAGCAAGCAAGAATGCTTGCCTGCCATGCCAGAGGACACGGGTTCGATTCCCGGTGCCTGCCCATGTTAAAAAAAAAAAAGTCCAAATTCAAGAAGAGGCAACATAAACCCCATCTCTCAAGGGAGGGTATGTCAATGCTGCCTTATAGGAAAAGCATATTGGGCAGTCTGTATTGATGCAGTCATCACTGGAAAATAAAGTCTGCCACAGAGTTGAAAAAGGCAGAAGATTAAGGATTACTTGCTGGGGACTCGGACAGTGCTACCTAATGGTTGGTCTAAAGGTCACCTGTATCAACCAACTGATACATTGTCTCAAATGCAGATTTCTGGACCTGTCTCCCAAGGATTCTGACTGAGCAGGTCAGCGTAGGCATCTGGTATCTGCTTTTTCAATAAGCAGATTTCCTAAATGACTCTTATACACGTTAAGAATGCTCTTTGTTTATACAAGTGCTTTAGTCATTTACACATTTCCATTGCCCATTTACACATTTTCTTCCAAGAACCAAGGTGGTGATACAGAGATAGTTTTGAAGAATGTAGTTATTTTGAAGAGCCACTTCAAACATTGACTCTGTGTTTGTAACATGCACATGTTACTTGTCAAAAGACACTTGGAAAGTGGTGTTGCTGATTGCAGTTCTGTAGACATTTGATTTGTTTTAATTTCCATGCCATATCAAAATGACAAAAGGGAAAAGATATTACAGTCCAAGTCAAGAAACTTAGGAATTTTTTTTTAGTCTAAGTTTAATGGTTAAATTGTATAAGCCTTTATGTTATACTTGAAAACTTTAGTTTAAATATCAAATGAAAACCCAACATTTATAATGATGTAATCGAAGTTTTATCATAAAGAAGGATCCATTGTAGAAGCATAAAATGATAATGTATATGGTAATGTAAATTCCATTTTCAAGGAGCATGGTGAAAATGTAGGAAATTAAAGTCTAGCATAGAGACTTTGTCCTGGCTTGAACTTTGCTGGTTCAGCAACTTTAATGGCTTAAAATATACTTGAGAAAAAGGCCTCTGTGCAATCAAAATAGAAATAAAAGCATAGACCCTTTACTTGGGGTCTACTTACTATTAACTTGCGTGAAAGTCTAATAGAAGGCACAATGAGAGCTGGAAGCAACTGAGACAATGAAAAAAATATTATTTTTAAGCAGAGAAGTTTGCAGTTTTCAAAGAAGGGGAAATCCACTTTTTTGTCACTATCTTAGGGGCACTGCTATATTACAGTGGTACAGCAACTGCTTTTCATCATGGTGAACCTGAGATTTTAAATGCTTAACTTATTTTAAATTCATTTTGTTTAAGAGATTGGGGAAATATTTAACAATTTTAGGAGAATATCCTTTAAAGTGGTTAAAATAAGACATGCTTTTGAGAAACAAACTTCTGTTATCAATAAATTTATTTTTGTAGACTACCTCATTGGCTAGATGAGCCAAGATGCAAGATAACTGACATAAAACTTGGTCAATCTATGAAGATCTTTCTTTAAAATCATGTTTGTTTTTTTTTTAAAAAAAAATTAAAAGCTTAGTTGTGCCATAAAATGTAAAATGGAAATTTAAATCTGAGAAACTCTAACAGCACTTTAAAGTTGTATGTTGATATCAGCAACACTAACGAGCTGGGAAGGAACATCAGACCCAGAGGACCCTTTAACCTTCCACCAAGTGCTATCGAGTCTGGCCCCAAAATTCATTTCAAGTGTGTCCACTTCTCTCTGCCCCTTTTGCATCTTGCCTCCAACCTTGCCCATGACACCGTCATCTTGCTCATCTGTGTTCCTGCAACAGACCCCCATCTCCCTCTTTCTTCTCTTATCTGCCTCCAATCTATTCCCCATGCCACCATCGGATAAAGGTACTTCCTTCTTATAATCTGCTACTGTGGCTTCTTCTTCAATTTCAAATAAAACTCAAAGCCCTCACCATGGTCTTCAAGACCCTGCATGATTCTGGTTGTTCCTACATCTCGATGCCCATCTCACCATAGTCTCTCCTCGGCCTACTCTGCTCTGGTTCCCTTGGCCTTCTTTCAGCATCTGGCATTTGCACTGACAGTTCCCTCTGCCTTTTTTTTTTATTCTTGGCAGGGCTGCCTCTTTATTTTTCCAGTCTCAGTTTAAATGGCACCTTCTCAAAGAGGTCTTTCTTGACTACCCTACTTAATGTTGTTTTCTCTTCCGAATTATTCTCTATCACAGAACAGTATTAAATATCTTGACAGCCTATATCATAATGTTATTTATTTGTTTATTTTCTGTTTCCCTTATAAGCTACTGGAGGGCAAAGACTACATCTGCTTTATTGAACACTGACAATGGTGGATGCCTGGTACGAGGTAGGTACCGAATTAATATTTTTGAATGTATGAGTGAATGAATGAACAAATGAATAGTGGCCATATAAATAAATCAAGGGCTAACTACATGGAATCTATTATGTCAACTGCATATACTAACAAAATATGTCTGTTTTTAACAAGATTTGGGTGATTCATAGTGTTCTCTGCATATGGATTTCGAAATGAGAAGTTTGTAGAGATCATAACTAAAACACATTCTCAACGTGTTTTCATTTCCTAGCTGCTAAAAAAATGCCGTACAATGGTGTGCTGGTTTGAAGCTGTTATGTACCCCAGAATAAGCCTTGTTTTTTTAAATCTAGTTCTGTGGGTGCAGACCTCTTGTGCATGGGACCTTCTGGTTAGGTTATTTCAATTTGAGATGTGACCTACCCCATTCAAGATGGGTCTTAATCCTTTCTATTGGATTCCTTTAAGAGAGAAAAAAGGACAGAAAAAGCCAGAGAGCTCAGAAAGAAACACCTAGAGAAGTTTGGGGAGAGCTTAGAGAGAAAAGCTAAGGAGATACTAAGAGAGGACCCACAGAAGCTCAGAGAGGAGGCCACTGGAATGAGGACCTGAAAGCAATGACATCCAGGAACAAAAGACCAGTGGGCACTGGCCATATGCCTTGCTATCTGACAGAGGAACTCCAGATGCCAGTAGCCTTTCTTCGGAGAAGATATCCTCCTCTTGATAAATTAGTTTGGACATTTTCATCACCTAAGAACTATAAACTATAAGTTAATAAATCCCTATTGTAAAAGCCAAACCATTTCTGGTATAGTGCATTCCTGTGGCTTTAGCAAACTGAAACACATGGGTTGGCTTAACAGGAATTTATTGGCTTACCAGGTCAGTGGGACTCTAGATGGCTGGCAGCACTTGGGTTCCTTGGCTTTTCTTTCATATGGCAATACAAATATGCATCTTCTACTTTCTCTTCTGGATTCTGTGAACTTCTAATTGCTGGCTGCTCCCTGGGGCTTCTCTCTTTGTGTCCAATTTCCTTTGCTTATAAGGACTTCAGTCACATTGGATTAAGGCCCACTCTCATTTAGTTTGGGCTCACCTGAACCAGAAACATCTCCAAAGGTTCTAATTACAAAGAGGTTCCCACCACAGGCCCAGGGGTTGGTAGCTGAAGCTACCTTTTGGGAGACATGATTCAATTCCCAACATTATGGGGTCATCGATGACACTGACTTCTTTCTCCAAACATGGTTGTGTCAGAGTGCAAGCGGGAGGTTGGAAATATACAGCTTGACTCAACCGAGTGTTTCTTTGGAGGAGAATAAAGAGGGTGAGATTAGGAGATAGAGTAGGATGTCCTTACTTCTGAGATCCCATTTACTTTTAGGCATCATCAAGAGATTACAACTGTTATTAATGTTCTGTATATAAAATTGAATATATACACTGCGCTCAGCCTTGGTTCAATAAACATGAATTTAATTGAATTTACCTTAGAAGGTTGGAAAACAGAAACATAACACTTTGCTCACGCTTCTCCTAGATTTACTATGTAGCATGCCGTTAACAGTAACTCTAATACAGACTATGACAGTGGAGAAGCCTGTTCCTTACTGTAACAGTAACCGGCAAATGATTCTTGAAGTCAGAGACCACGATTTAAGTATTTGTCTGTTTCCACGATGGGCCTTGGAGTAGGAAGAATCCATAATAAGGACCCATGAATGAATTGATAATTCTCAGGTCACTTAGAACACCCACTTTAAATTGCTTTTTGTACCAAATTGATTGAAAAGTGGATATAATTTTATAGGCTGCTAATGCCAATATACAAAAATGAAAAAAAAAAGTGCTGAAATAAATCTCTTTAAGTTGAAGTAGAAAAATGCAATGATAAAGGCATTAATTTTATTTGTAAAAGGAATACACAGTAGGTCTCATGTAGAACAAAAACAAAAAAGAAACCTTTAGGTGGCGGCCAAGAGCTATGATTATGAATTCTTTAGTCAGCTTTTATGAGAATTTATGATCTTGTTTGAAAGCAGTCCTGTTAAATGGGCTATTTAAGCCATGATAACTCAATATAAAGCAAATACAAGAAATATAATTGTATCCAGGAAGAAATGGATTTGAATGTTAATATTATAAAATAAACAATCAAATCTTAGTTTAGATCAAACAATGGGTGTCTGATTATGAATTATTAGTTAGGCAACCAGATCTGGGAAGATAATTTTATTGATGTTGAGTTATGGGACTAACTACTCTTAGCGGTGGAAATATTGTTTTAATCTTCAGAGAAATTGTCCAGTAAAAAAAAAGTCAGCATTTTAAGAACTAAGAGAGTGTAATAAAGATGTAAAAACTTTCCAAATATTCATTGTGCAATTGGAAACTCCACTCAAATTAGACACAAGGCCCAAGAAAAAGGTCAATTATTTAATTCATTTTTGCAACATCTGCCAGAAGCTATGGTTTCTTAGAATACTAATGTGAATTCATCTCTTCTGTCATTGCTCTTTCAAATGAAAGCTTATGACCAAATCCACCATATATGTCTTTTTCAGTTTTAGAAAAAAGGGAAGATATGAAATGTTTTTAGGTAGTCATCATGTTTTTGTGATGGTATGCACTATTTTCCCTCCCTGCTTATTCTTCTCTTCAATATGCAATAAAGTAGTAGAAGAAACTATTTTAAGGATCACTATTAGATATTGTTTTGTGGTCATTTTCACTTGAAAGTTTTTCTATTGATGATTAATTCTGCTAGCATTTAGATTCATCATATGTACTTTTTCACAAGGCTTTTGGCAACCTGAACTAAATTTGTATATTTGCTTCCAATTAATTAGGACTTCTGTAATGAAATTTGTGACCAGTTGAATAAATAACTCCAAAAATAAAAAACCAAATAAAACAAACAAAAATCTTGCTGTTTATCTTAATCCATTCCTGTGGGTATGAGCCCATTTTAAATAGGACCTTTTGAAGATGTTATTTTTAGTTGAGGTATGGCCCAGTTGAATGATTTGGGTCCCTAATCCAATTACTGAAGGCTTATAAAAAGAAAGAACATGTGGAGGAGAAGCAGGAAGTCAGTGGGACCTGGAAGGAACCGAGGGGGAGCCAAGCTACCCAAAGTTTACTAAAGCGAATACTATGGACCCTGAGAGGAAAGAAGCCCTTTAGCTTCTGAAACTGTGAGTCAATTCCTGTTGTTAAGCCAATCCATTGTATGGTATATATCATAGCTCCTGGAGAACTAAGACAAAGTGTCTCTAGTACCATTTGGCCACTTAAAGTGTTTTCATTTAGTATCATCTGTATGTACACCCGGCCTCATGGAGAAGAGAAAACGAATTAAAACTCTGACACACAAAACCAAAGATTTGACAAGCTTTCTAAACATAGCAGGAGAATAGAAACAGGTTAAAACTACTATAACAAATGCAAAAATTGGTGCCAAGTAACAGAAAGAAGAGAAGGAAGAACGTGGGTTGATATTAATAAAGAAAAACTTCAAAGAGAAGATGTGTAAATCGGTGAAGTTTCTTAATACATTAATGGGAAAGTAAACATTTTAGTTCCTAAAAACCTCCATTTCTGTTACTTAATTTCAATATTCCAAAAATATACCATAGTAATATAGATGTTATAAGAGCATTGAATAGTTCCTTTTCTAAATAGTTTCCACTACTTTGGTCAATGGAGGTAGTGACATCACCTCCCAAGAAGCTGTTCAGTATGTTATTGGATTACATAGCAAACTGCATGAAGAGAAGTACCCAGAAATTATTCCAGTCCTCTAGTAATTTCCAATACAAAATTGCCTAGGAATAATGTTAGGCTAAAATCCAAGAAAGTTGTATCTATGGAATTTATGTGGTAGAAGCATACTATCTCATATGAAGCCATGAATGTCTTCAAAATGATATTTCTGAGGCCAGGAAGGAAGACAGCCAGCTCTAATCCTGACTGTGATACTGTATGGTGATAAAATCATGCAAAGAAAACATCATTTCCCTGGGCAATATCTTCCTCCTTTTTGAAAATGAAAGAGGAGGATCAGGTGATCTCTAAGTTTTCTTTCAACTCTCAAACATTACATTTCACATTCAGTGAGTAAAACTAAATATAATTCAACATTAGTAGAGTCGAACATTTTGTCCACCTGTTGAGTGAAAGCACAGCCTCGTTTCAGTGAGATCTACTGAAGGAATCCAACTCTAAGCAGGCCCCATCCAGATTCTGAGACTAGTGCCCCCTGGAATTGTGTGATACAAGAGAGGCATGACTGCACATGGTGGCTGTAGAATTATATCAGTAATGAAGGAAGAGGATAGAGAGAATTTCTCTGTATTATAATTTTATATAACAATGGCTTGGTTCTAAACCACTCCTTTTACCAATCTTGAGGCCTTTAAAAAATATTTTAGAAAAAGCAAAAAACCAGAACAACAGTTGCAAAATCAGTAAATTGAAGAAAACATGAAGAACAGATATCTTAACTTTGGTAGGTAAAAAACAATTGGCAGAACTTCCAGAGAAGATGGCGGCTTAGTAAGGCGTGTGGGTCTTAGTTCCTCCTCCAGAACAACTAATAAAGAACTAGAAACAGTACAGAACAGCTCCCGGAGACACGACAGAGACCAGACACACAGTGTGCCCCATTCTGGACCGGCTGGACTGGCTAAGAGACTCCACGGCGGTGAGGTCCCCGAGAGGCACACGCTTCCCCGGGCCACGGTGGCTGGTGACCCTCCCCCACACGTGGCTTCCCAGGCCAGCTGGGAGCCTCGGAGCGGCGGTTCCTCAAGCTGCAGTGGCTGGCGACCGGAGCCCCTTCCACACACGTGGCTTCCCGGGCTGGCTGGGAGCCTTGGATCGGTGGTTCCCCAAGCCGCAGCGGCCCTCCCATACGCGGCTTCCCGGGCCGGGTGGGAGCCTCAGAACAGCGGTTCCCCAAGCTGCGGCGGCCAGCGCCCCTCCCCCACAGACAACTTCCCGGAGGGAAAGGAAAGAGTCTCCAATAGTAGTACAGACTGAGCCCAACCTAACACCAATAGTGGCATTAATGAACAACTTCTGAGTACTAAAAATAGGCCCTCAGCTCAGGTGAAACTGACCAAGGTGGAAGTTGCCGATTGGGCTAACTGAAAAAGAAGAAAGGGGGTGAAACAGAGCCTTCTGCAGCTGTTTCTATGGAGGCTTCATTGCCTCTGGGCTCAGCGCTAGGATTACACAGGTTGCAACTACCCTAAATGCAGAAACAGGCTGCTTTCAGGGCTCTCTACCACCTGAACCTTCCCCGCGGGAGGGGTGAAATGCAACTCAGGTGGAATCCCTCTCTCAAGGAATTCAGATCCCAGGACTTCACAATTTGAAGCCATTAAAACCAACCTACAAACTTTCCTCTGTCTCCACCACACACCCAGCAGTGAGAGTCTTCCAAAGTTAAAGGAGCCACAACATCTTTTGCCGGTGGGACCCACAGACAGACAAGCACCACATACTGGGCAGGATAAGAAAAACAGAGCCCAGAGACTTCACAGGAAAGTCTTTCAACCTGCTGGGTCCCACACTCAGGGAAATCTGATTAAATGCCCAGATGCCAGCAAAAAATAACAAATCACACCAGGAAAATTGAAGATATGGCCCAGTCAAAGGAACAAACCAATAGCTCAAATGAGATACAGGAGCTGAGACAACTAATTCTGAATATATGAACAGAAATGGAAAACCTCTTCAAAAACCAAATCAATAAATTGAGGGAGGACATGAAGAAGGCATGGGATCAACAAAAAGAAGAAATGGAAAGTCTGAAAAAACAAATCACAGAACTTATGGGAATGAAAGACACAGTAGAAGAGATGAAAAAAACAATGGAAACCTGCAATGGTAGATTTAAAGAGACAGAGGCTAGAATTAGTGAACTGAAGGATGGAACATCTGAAATCCAAAAAGAAACAGAAACTATAGGGAAAAGAATGGAAAAATTTGAGCAGGGACTCAGGGAATTGAATGATAATATGAAGCGCACAAATACACATGTTGTGGGTGTCCCAGAAGGAGAAGAGAAGGGAAAAGGAGGAGAAAAACTAATGGAAGAAATTATCACTGAAAATTTCCCAACTCTTATGAAAGACCTAAAATTACAGATCCAAGAAGTGCAGCGCACTCCAAAGAGAATAGATCCAAATAGGCATTCTCCAAGACACTTACTAGTTAGAATGTCAGATTCAAAGAGGAAGAGAGGATCTTGAAAGCAGCGAGAGAGAAACAATCCATCACATACAAGGGAAACCCAATAAGACTATGTGTAGATTTCTCAGCAGAAACCATGGAAGCTAGAAGACAGTGGGATGATATATTTAAATTACTAAAAGAGAAAAACTGCCAACCAAGACTTCTATATCCAGCAAAATTGTCCTTCAAAAATGAGGGAGAAATTAAAACATTTTCAGACAAAAAGTCACTGAGAGAATTGGTGACCAAGAGACCAGCTCTGCAAGAATTACTAAAGGGGACACTAGAGTCAGATACGAAAAGACAGAAGAGAGAGGTATGGAGAAGAGTGTAGAAAGAAGGAAAATCAGATATGATATATATAATACAAAAGGCAAAATGGTAGAGGAACATATTACCAAAACAGTAATAACACTAAATGTTAATGGACTGAATTCCCCAATCAAAAGACATAGACTGGCAGAATGGATTAAAAAACAGGATCCTTCCATATGCTGTCTACAGGAAACACATCTTAGACCCAAAGATAAACATAGGTTGAAAGTGAAAGGTTGGGAAAAGATATTTCATGCAAATAACAATCAGAAAAGAGCAGGAGTAGCTATACTATTATCCAACAAATTAGACTTCAAATGTAAAACAGTTAAAAGAGACAAAGAAGGATACTATCTACTAATAAAAGGAACAATTAAACAAGAAGACATAACAATCATATATATTTATGCACCGAACCAGAATGCCCCAAAGTACGTGAGGAATACACTGCAAACACTGAAAAGGGAAATAGACACATCTACCATAATAGTTGGAGACTTCAATTCGCCACTCTCATCAATGGACCGAACATCTAGACAGAGGATCAATAAAGAAACAGAGAATTTGAATATTACAATAAATGAGCTAGATTTAACAGACATTTATAGGACATTACACCCCACAACAGCAGGATACACCTTTTTCTCAAGTGCTCATGGATCATTCTCAAAGATAGACCATATGCTGGGTCACAAAGCAAGTCTCCACAAATTTAAAAAGATTGAAATCATACACAACACTTTCTTGGATCATAAAGGAATGAAATTGGAAGTCAATAATAGGTGGAGTGCCAGAAAATTCACAAATATGTGGAGGCTCAAAACACACTCTTAAACAATGAGTGGGTCAAGGAAGAAATTACAAGAGAAATTAGTAAATATCTCGAGGTGAATGAAAATGAAAACACAACATATCAAAACCTATGGGATGCAGCAAAGGCAGTGCTAAGAGGGAAATTTATTGCCCTAAATGCCTATATCAGAAAAGAAGAAAAGGCAAAAATGCAGGAATTAACTGTCCACTTGGAAGAACTGGAGAAAGAACAGCAAACTAACCCCAAAGCAAGCAAAAGGAAAGAAATAACAAAGATTAGAGCAGAAATAAATGAAATTGAGATCATGAAAACAATAGAAAAAATCAATAAGACCAGAAGTTGGTTCTATGAGAAAATCAGTAAGATTGATGGGCCCTTATCAAGACTGACAAAAAGAAGAAGAGAGAGGACGCAAATAAATAAGATCAGAAATGGAAGAGAAGACATAACCACTGACCTCACAGAAATAAAGGAGGTAATAACAGGATACTATGAACAACTTTATGCTAATAAATACAACAATGTAGATGAAATGGAAAGTTCCTAGAAAGGCATGAACAACCAACTTTTATTCAAGAAGAAATAGACGACCTCAACAAACCAATCACAAGTAAAGAAATTGAATCAGTCATTCAAAAGCTTCCCAAAAAGAAAAGTCCAGGACCAGACAGCTTCACATGTGAATTCTACCAAACATTCCAGAAAGAATTAGTACCAACTCTCCTCAAACTCTTCAAAAAAATTGAAGTGGAGGGAAAGCTACCTAATTCATTCTATGAAGCCAACATCACCCTCATACCAAAACCAGGCAAAGATATTACAAGAAAAGAAAACTACAGGCCGATCTCTCTAATGAATATAGATGCAAAAATCCTCAACAAAATTCTAGCAAATCGAATCCAGCAACACATTAAAAGAATTATACATCATGACCAAGTAGGATTCATCCCAGGTATGCAAGGATGGTTCAACATAAGAAAATTAATTAATGTAATACACCATATCAACAAATCAAAGCAGAAAAATCACATGATCATCTCAATCGATGCAGAGAAGGCATTTGACAAGATTCAACATCCTTTCCTGTTGAAAACACTTCAAAAGATAGGAATACAAGGGAACTTCCTTAAAATGACAGAGGGAATATATGAAAAACCCACAGCTAATATCATCCTCAATGGGGAAAAATTGAAAACTTTCCCCCTAAGATCAGGAACAAGACAAGGATGTCCATTATCACCACTATTATTCAACATCGTGTTGGAGGTTCTAGCCAGAGCAATTAGACAAGAAAAAGAAATACAAGGCATCAAAATTGGAAAGGAAGAAGTAAAACTATCACTGTTTGCAGACGATATGGTACTATACATCAAAAACCCTGAAAAATCCACAACAAAACTACTAGAGCTAATAAATGAGTACAGCAAAGTAGCAGGTTACAAGATCAACATTCAAAAATCTGTAGTGTTTCTACACACTAGCAATGAACAAGCTAAGGGGGAAATCAAGAAATGAATTCCATTTACAATTGCAGCTAAAAGAATAAAATACTTAGGAATAAATTTAACTAAAGAGACAAAAGATCTATACAAAGAAAACTGCAAAAAACTGTTAAAAGAAATCACAGAAGACCTAAATAGATGGAAAGGCATACCGTGTTCATGGATTGGAAGACTAAATATAGTTAAGATGTCAATCCTACCTAAATTGATTTACAGATTCAATGCAATACCAATCAAAATCCCAACAACTTATTTTTCAGAAATAGAAAAACCAATAAGCAAATTTATCTGGAAGGGCAGGGTGCCCCGAATTGCTAAAAGTATCTTGAGGAAAAAAAACGAAGCTGGAGGTCTCATGCTGCCGGACTTTAAGGCATATTATGAAGCCACAGTGGTCAGAACAGCATGGTACTTGCATAAAGATAGATATATCGACCAATGGAATCAAATAGAGTGCTCAGATATAGACCGTCTCATCTATGGACATTTGATCTTTGATAAGGCAGTCAAGCCAACTCACCTGGGACAGAACAGTCTCTTCAATAAATGGTGCCTAGAGAACTGGATATCCACATGCAAAAGAATGAAAGAGGACCCGTATCTCACACCCTATACAAAAGTTAACTCAAAATGGATCAAAGATCTAAACATTAGGTCTAAGACCATAAAACAGTTAGAGGAAAATGTAGGGAGATATCTTATGAATCTTACAATTGGAGGCGGTTTTATGGACCTTAAACCTAAAGGAAGAGCACTGAAGAAAGAAATAAATAAATGGGAGCTCCTCAAAATTAAACACTTTTGTGCATCAAAGAACTTCATCAAGAAAGTAGAAAGACAGCCTACACAATGGGAGACAATATTTGGAAACGACATATCAGATAAAGGTCTAGTATCCAGAATTTATAAAGAGATTGTTCAACTCAACAACAAAAAGACAGCCAACCCAATTACAAAATTGGAAAAAGACTTGAACAGACACCTCTCAGAAGAGGAAATACAAATGGCCAAGAGGCACATGAAGAGATGCTCAATGTCCCTGGCCATTAGAGAAATGCAAATCAAAACCACAATGAGATATCATCTCACACCCACCAGATTGGCCATTATCAACAAAACAGAAAATGACAAGTGCTGGAGAGGATGTGGAGAAAGAGGCACTTATCCATTATTGGTGGAAATGTCAAATGGCGCAACCACTGTGGAAGGCAGTTTGGCGGTTCCTCAAAAAACTGAATATAGAATTGCCATACAACCCAGTAATACCATTGCTAGGTATCTACTCAAAGGACTTAAGGGCAAAGACACAAACGGACATTTGCACACCAATGTTTATAGCAACATTATTTACAATTGCAAAGAGATGGAAACAGCCAAAATGTCCATCAACAGACGAGTGGCTTAACAAACTGTGGTATATACATACGATGGAATATTATGCAGCTTTAAGACAGAATAAACTTATGAAACATGTAATAACATGGATGGACCTAGAGAACATTATGCTGAGTGAGACTAGCCAAAAACTAAAGGACAAATACGGTATGATCCCACTGATGTGAACTGACATTAGAGAATAAACTTGGAATATGTCATTGGTAACAGAGACCATCAGGAGTTAGAATAGGGTAAGATAATGGGTAATTGGAGCTGAAGGGATACAGACTGTGCAATAAGACTAGATACAAAAACTCAAAAATGGACAGCACAATACTACCTAATTGCAATGTAATTATGTTAAAACACTGAATGAATCTGCATCTGAGGTATAGTTTTTTTTGTTTGTTTGTTTGTTCTGTTTTTTTATATATATTTTTTATTTTTTTATTTTTATTTTTTTCTCTATATTATCATTTTATTTCTTTTTCTGTTGTCTTGCTATTTCTTTTTCTAAATCGATGCAAATGTACTAAGAAATGATGATCATACATCTATGTGATAATATTAAGAATTACTGATTGCATATGTAGAATGGAATGATTTCTAAATGTTGTGTTAGTTAATTTTTTTTTAATTAATAAAAAAAATTCTATATTCAAAATAAAAAAAAACAATTGGCAAATCACGGGGTATTATAAAACCAGTAGATATTGTATGGCATAGATGTGTTTTTCATGGGCTTAAAAAACTGAACATTTATCATAGACTCTAAATGAATGAATGAATGAGGCTTTTAGGTGATTGGTGATTAATAAATGCAATCTAAGTCATAATCTAATTTCAAGCATGTCAAAAATATAAAGAACTTTCCATTCTAATAATGGATTTGGTTATGTATATTTCTACATATTATACTTAAATATTTACATAACCTTTTCTGTAACTATAAGGTCGGGAAGAATTTAGATGTTAGGATATGTATTTCATTAATTCAAAGCTATGTGTTTAAACCTGAGCAGAGTTGTTTCCTTTACATGCAATTTACTTTTGCACAGTGTTGGAAATTAGGTAAAAGTTTATAAAGGAAAGATGACCATCCAATTCCCAAAACTAAAAAAGAAAACACACACAACTCAGGGTGTATGCCCATTGGATCATAGGGTATCATAGAAGATTCTTTACTTTAGAAACGTTTATGTTTCTTAACATAAGCAGATTCTACCTGCTCTATGGAATAACCGAGATAAAATGGTGGACGTTTTCCCTCCCACCCAAGAACACAAAAATAAGTAGGAGAAATCCTTTGTGTCCTGTCTCCTTGTAAATATTGCTTCAATAACTACAGTTAATCGTGCATCACACTTTTTTTGTGCTACTTGTAAGTCTGCTATATAATGTGCTGGTGGCAACTCAGGATACTGGACTTGCTCATTTCCAGTCCTGCTCTGAATAATACCTGATCTAGACAAGTATAGAAGACGGCAAATCTCACAGATTTTATTCCCTGTAAACCTACAAGGGGGAACAAAGAGACTGGTTTTAAAAAAATGACAGTTTGCTGTTTAGGATGCTATTTTTGAGGCTAATATTTCATCTCACTTTTATTACATTAAAGAAAGCTTCAATCATAATCCCTTTCACAAGTTTAGTGTGATTGGGATTTAAACCCTCAAGGAAAACATGCATGGGGTGCCTGCCCATGCTTAAAAAAAAAAAATGCATAAGAGGAGAGGAAAAAGGAAATCTTCCAGGAAGAATAAATGATTAAAAAAAAAAAAGATGCAACAAAGGAATAAACTTCCAGGAGACAAGGGAGGCAAAGAGAGGAAGAAAAGGCAGCAAGACATTTTTTAAAAAAGAAAACCAAAGCCTAAAGGCAGGGAACGATAAAAAGATGAAGACAAGTATGAAAAGCAAAACAAAACCAAAAACAGAATACAAACCTAAATATTAAAGAGGGTAGAGTAAGAAACAAGAGTGAAGCCAGAATGAAAGTGTAGACAGCAACAGGAGAGAAGAATGAGAAAAAGAAGTTCACGGGGTAAGGAAAAAGAAGAAAAGCCCAAAGGCAGGGGGACGGCAAACAAAGAAGTAGGATACAAATGAAAAGGCAGCAAGTGTCTAGATTATAAATTGGAGTGAAAAAAGTAGGCAGGCAGGAAAGAGGGAAGCAACAGAGCAAAGAGCCACTGGGGCCAAGGGATTTTACTTTGCCTTTTACAAGTGCAGTTTATGCAACATGAATGGAACCTGCGAATGGTTGTGAATTATTTTACTGAAATCAAAGTCCTGCTGTAACGGTGTCAGCAGTTTGGCACAGTAGAGTCAGCCTTAACTAACACTACCAGCTTTCCTTCATGTTAAGCTAAGGCAGCAGAATTCATAGCCCTCTGCAAGTTCTAGCCAAGACAAATTGGCAATGGACAGGCTAGGAAAATCCTCCATGTTTAAGAAGAAAGAAAAAAATTCTGTTTTTTTTCATTAAAAAAATCTTATATTCATTTTCACAGTCTCATTGCTTTTGTTTATGGCTTGTTTGTTTTTTCAAATCAAATTGACATAAATATAGCCAGTTTTATTAGAATTCTAAAAACCCTTGAAACATGTAAATACCATTTGCTACTAAGAGGGCCAAGCTGCTCTACAAAAGTAAAATAAAACACCAATCAAACTACTACTATAAAAAGATTCTTTGTCTAAGTAATGAGTTTTAAAAATTGCTTTTGGGGAGAAAGAAATCTGTTTAAGGTTGCTACTAACGACACCCAAGAATTATTTGCTATTTAGCAGGTCAAAAGAAGTTTCTTAGCTTTGCCCTGGAACTTGAAACCTAGATATATTTTTTGCCTTTCTGTCTTCTCTTTAATAGCCCCTGAGCAAACTATGTACTGAGTTAAGTTTTGTATCTTCAAGTTCAATGCTGTTTATGTGTTCATTTTTGTTTCTCAGTTGCCATGGCAACTGAGTAGTGCAAAGTACAGACAATTCAGAAAAACTTTATAGAAAGGATCAAACTTATATTCCAAATGCTGGCTGAGTTTTCCAGTACTTAGCATATGATAGAAATTTAGAAAGAGTAACTGAATCCTGTGGCTTATCAAATTCGAAAGCAATAAAACAAAAGAAATGATACTATTTTCTCATTAGGAAAAATGTAAAGGTTTTTTTTTTCCATCAAAGAAAATCAGAAACCACAAAACAGACTAACTGTGGTAATTATTTGCATTAAATAGAAGATTTATTCACGTTTTCCTTTATAGGGTGAGTACTTTCATACTCTGATCTTGTCTTGTCCTTTGCTTCTTCTATTGCGAGGTGAGCTGAGCATCAGAATAGGAGGAAGAGAAGTAAGCAGGAAAAAGGGACGGGACCAAGAGTCCAAGGGTCCCAGGTGGGGGGAATGATCAGCATTTCTCAATCACAACATCCGTGAGGTAGTGGAACTTGGTTCTGGGCCAAGAATGAGTTCTAAGGAGTTGGAACTGGGGGTGAGGGGAAGGATAGGGCAGGGGGGATTCCAGGCTGTGCTAGCATTTTAGTTCCAGGCGAGGGAACGAACGGGCCTGCTCAGTAGGACACAGAGTTCCAGGCAGTGTCTGAGAAACAATGTGTCATGTGCCAGGCAGATACTTAGCTGGGGACAGAGCCTCAGGTGGTGGTTTAGCACCCGATGCCAGTCGCAGGACTCGGACTGGGGGAGATCTGCAAGGACAGACACCCCGCAATCAACACTAAGGCTCAGAAAAGTGGGGTGAAGGAGCAGTTGCAGCTGGCTGGGGGCAGGAGAGCCCAGGATAGTCCATAGGCCCTCTGGGTACTGGGCCAAGGATGCTTGATTAGTCCCAGGCTCCGTTTAATGATTGTGGATAGGGCTCTTAATGTATTGCCTGGTTTTACGAGGATTGCCTCAGAGCCTGGGTGGGGTAGTGATGGAAACATGAAGGTTTTAGGCAACTGGGTCTCAGTGGCACAAGCAGCAACTGGAAACAAAAAAGAGACTTGACTTGCCAAGTATGGACCCGTCCAGTAAGAGTCTATATTTATTGTAAAGCACAGGTGAAATTGCATGTAGAAAGAAGCATTTGTAATTCATTAGCCAAGAAGAAAGCTCACACAGGCCCCAAGTTTAATTTGATGTCCCAATAGTCTACTCTCCTAGCAACTACCGCATGCTGTTTTTAAGCGAGAAAATGTCTGATGTGATATAAACCACTTTAATAAAAGCAACAAAATAAAACCTCAGTGAAAGAGTTAATATTTTTTAAAAAGTGACTGGGGGCCATCCTCTTACCTTGTGTTTTTCACTGTCCTGCAGTAGCTGTTTGGCAGGAGCTAAAAGTTACGGCAGGGAACCACCAGTTTGAACTAAATTATGGTTCATAAATCTGAGATCAATGGACTTGTAACTCTTCAGGGTTCAGAAATAATGTGGTCATGCTGTGTGTGACTCATTGTGCTTTCAGGTTATGGTTCATTTAATTTTATGGGATAATTTAGGCCTCCATGTAAAGCAGCATTTTCACCTATGTTAGAAATGAAACAAAACAAATTAATGAGGTAAAAACCCAGTCTTTCCCATAAGTGGCATATAAATCCTCCGTGCTATAATCGTAGGCATGCCCTTACTACTATAAAACAAAGCCTTTGAAAAGTAACTGACCGTTAAAAGGAAATGGAGGCTATGCAGCATAGCACCAAATCTTATACTTAAAAATGTCAAGTTGGTAAAAAAATTAAGTTATGTATACCTACAACAAAAAAGAAGGAAAAAAAGTTGTGATCGGGTGGTGGGATTTTGCGGGTGGCTTTTCTTTAATGATGAATGTTGTATTTGGATTAAATATAGCTGGAAGAATGGTGATTGTTTCTGGGTGGAGATAGGTGCTGGCAGTGTTACCTGATGAGGCTTTGAACATGCTTCTCTGGGAAGCTGCGGTCTGCAGAGTTTTCTCTTTTTTGGTCTGGGCCACGGTTGACTGGTTAGGGGTGTTCCATCTGGGAGCTGCCAGTCAGTAATTGCGACTTTGGCAGTTCACACTTTTGTTCTGGGCCTTGTTTATGCTTTCCATGACATAAAAGAACTGCACTAGATCATCTCCAAAAGTACTCCCAATTCCTGGCTTCTTTGAGTCTTTTTTTTTTTTTTTTTTTACATGGGCAGGCACCAGGAATCGAACCCGGGTTCTTGGGCATGGCAGGCAAGCATTCTTACCTGCTGAGCCACTGTGGCCCACCCTTCTTTGAGTCTTTAAGTGTAAATATCATATATACATAACCACACACACACACACACACACACACACACACACACACACACACATATACATATACACACAACCCAGGTTCGTGTGGGCTGAGGACAGGGGAGCCGGAAGTCCTTCTCCAGGGCTTAATGTTTCTCTTTTACTGCGTTTCCATCCTTTTTGCCTTCTCGGAGGAAAGGTTTTTGTTTTCATCTTCATTATTATCATCACCACCATTAACTAGTAAAATTAAAAAGTGGAATTCTTACTGTGCACTAAGCATTGCTAAGTCCTGGAAATGAGTTATTTCATTTAAAAAAAGGAAGTGGAAATCTGAAAGGGGAAGGTGTGCAGTTAAAGGAAACATTAGAGTTAAAATGATACTGACGGCACTCAGGAAGAAGGATAGTAGGATGATAAAATTTTCAAGTTATTTTTAAACTATAATATTTATTTCAATGCACGTGTGATACCCCTGTTATAATTTGAAAGTTGAAACAAAAACTAAGGAGACAGTGGCTCAGTGGCAGAATTCTCACCTGCCATGCCAGAGACCTGGGTTTGATTCCCAGTGTCTGCCCATGCAAAGCACAGAACAAAACAAGAGAGTTAAAGGGACATATTAGATCCTCTCTGGATGACCTTGTTCTAAGAAGTCAAATAACTTAGTTCCCTATCCCTTATACACTATTATTGAATCTTGAAGATTGATTCCAAGAAAAATACTATTTCAGTGGTGGGTATGTATCTATCTGACAGCATATTGTGTAGTTATTTCATACAGTACACAGACAGTGCAAAAATCAATTTAAAAATATTGTTAAATCATTTGACTTTCATAACCTGTGAGTTAAACAATGTTTGCATCTCTAATATGCAGGTACTGAATTGGGCCCTCGGAGTAAAAAAATAGCCTAAGCAGTGAGTGAGAGTGATAGCTAAAATAATGATTACAATAAAGTGAATTAGAAGGAGGTTGAAGTGTTAAAGAGAGAGGTGTTGGGGTAGCCCCTGTAAACGTCACATGTGAAGCCTCTTGAGAGTTGTCCCAGAAGACAAGATGGGGCAATGCATAGGGCCAAGTGGTAAATCTTTTTGGCTTGAATGCAATTGGAGTTTGTGACTTGTGGGGTGGCAGTAAATAAGATTACAAGATCAAACAGGGCTGCTGAATGTGCAATTTTTTTTCTGTAGGCTAGTGGGTTCCAAAGTATGAAACTCAGCTACAGATGAAATTTTGGTGGTATACATATGCAACATTAAGTCATACTATTACTTGCTGAAAAAAATAAATTCCTTTTCAGTTATCTCTTAATCCCTCTAAGTTACAAAGTCTCAGGTTGAATCTATATTCAAAGTGGTATTTGCTAATCACCTTTTTTTTTTTTTGACAAAGAGGGAATGGGTTTCTATTGAAATTTAATGACCTTGTTTTATATTGATTGATTTTTAAAAATCTATTTCTTTTATACTAACTGATATGAAGCTTTCCTTTTAAGAATGCATTTATTTAAGTAAAAAAAAAAATGCTGAGTCCGTTTAAACATCTGAGGGCAGAAGGAAGAGTTCAAGGACGACTCCCCTGTTTCTGGGTTGCTCAAGGAGGGTGGAGGGTGGTGTCATTAACTGATATAGGAGTTACAGGAAATGAGCCAGAGGAGAGGAAAGAAAATAAAAACCCAGTACACGAAATGCCTTGCCTATTATTTCTGGATGTTCAACAAAGTTTATTTAGACCTGATGTCTTCCAAAATCCCACGTCTTTCAGGTTCTATTTGACACACCCTCTCATTCTCTACAATACAGCCAATAAAAGCAGGCCATAAAAACACCCTTATCATTTACAAATACGCCTTGTCACTGCCTTCCTTCAGCCCTAACGTGCCCAAGTTCCTCTGCTTTCAGCTCTGCATTAACGCTAGGCATTCTTCTCGGTGCTTACTGCACTGTGGCCTTGATCTTAAACTTCATGGCTTCCTCAGGCCTTTACTTGAGCTCTTCCCTCTAATGCTCTCACTTCTGGCACTTGTGAAATACCATGATCTGTCAAGTTTTGGACTCTGGTGTCTCAGATCCTGGCATGAGTCCCTCTCCATAAAAGGCAGGCTTGGATGTATACTTTCTCTGCATGAAGCATTATTAGCGGGTCTTTGTAACGTGAGACTTTTCATGTATTGTGCAGAAAGGGCTCCGAGGTCAGGCACGTCCAAGTTCCCATCTTCTTTGACTTTCAGCCAGTCATTTAAAGCAAAATTCTTCTTTTGAATCAAAACCTCCAATTTTGTTTCTTTCTTTTGAATATCTTTCTTCTCCTTTTGACCTGCTTTCCAAGGCATGCACTTGAAGCTCTTCTTTTAGTCTTCTGAGACACTGAGCTTTGTCACTTTGAAAATACGTATTGGGTATCTAATCTGTACATTTTCTTGCAGATGGCTTATCTCTGCTGAATGCCTATGTGAGATCAGTCTGTCTTGTGAGATCAGTCTGTCTTTTAATAATTTCAACTGGTCCCTTCAAATTGACTATTACAATAGCTAAATCTTTAAGACCAAATTTAAAAAGATCATACTGTCAATTCATCATACAGTATTTGTAATCAAATAGAGTACTTCATGGTTTCTTCTTTTCTCTCTACATTATTAGTCTGTAATAGCTGCACGGTATTAAGTAAGTGAAGTTTAAAATTACATGCAGTGGGGTGCAAAGGTAGTTCAGTGGTAGGATTCTCGCCCTCCATGCGGAAGACCTAGGTTCCATGCATCTCCTGAGAAACAAACAAGCAAAACAAACAAAAACCAAACAAACAGAAACGGTGCTGCAATAAAGGGATACTCACACGGAAAAATAACAAAATGTGATCTCTCTATACAGCATGCAAAGAAAAAAAGATTACATGTAAGACTTTTAGATATAATTAAACCCAAAATGTGGGTTCTTTTCTGTAATAACCCATTTACTTTTCAATTAAGGACTTACTTTTATTGAAATTGTATCATAGATACTGAAGAATTAAAGGCCAGAAAATGACTTAAAAGACACAAATACATACTTCCTATAATATATAGGAAGAAATTTTTGTCTAGGCATATCTCATGTTAACACTTTCATTTTTAAAAAACATGAGTCATTTCCTCTGTCTGGAGTGTGACGGTGAGTGGTCAATCTGGTGCATAAGTTAAGGTCACTGAAGTTTGATATAGTACAGGATCCACACTCAGTTTTGAATTTTATCTTGACTTGAAAATAAAGTTATCATATTATTAAGATAAGTCAATGAAGGAGAGACTGATTTAGTAGGTAGATATTTGACTATTTGCTCAGCTTTCAGTCCCAACTTGAAATCGGATTTATTCCAGGTCTTAGATTTTTGAAACTAATCTATGAGTATGTAATGAGCCTAAATTCTTACTGAGGAACATCCTTCTTGCTTAATCTTTGTTCAATCTGAACAAGCAATGATAAGAATTAATATTAATGAGGGATGTCATACCTATAACAAAAGCCGTGATAAGGAAAACTTAAACATCTATTTAGCTCAGCATTTTAGGGGAATAGATTTTAGGGCTCCACTACTTTATTTAACCTCTGTTGTAAGCTTGAGCAAGTTACTCAGTCTTTTTCAGCCTCAGGATTCTAATCTGTAAAAGGGGGATTATAATACCCCCTTTATTTATTTGTTTTGGAAATTAAATTATAAAGCATATTAGAAGTGGCAATATTTGTAAAATGTCTAATATGTCACTGTCTTAGTTTGTCAGGCTACTATAACAAATAGTGCACAATGGGTTGGCTGAACCAACAAGCACTTACTAGCTCACAGTTTTGAGGCTAGAAAACATGTAAAATCAAGATATCGGTAAGACTTGCCTTCTTCTGGAATCTGGAGCAGTTAGGTGCTGGCAGTCGTCAATCTTTGGGGTTCCTTGATTGTATCTCTGCCTTCTGTCACGTGGCCACGTCCTCTCCTTTAGTCTGTTCTTCTGGTTTCTGCCAATTTATGGCTTTTGACTCCAGTGTGCCCTTCTTTGATGCCTGGCTTTTGTTTTTTCCTCTTTATGAGGCCTCTAGTAATATGGTTTAAGACCCACCCTGATTCAGATGAGCCATGCTTTCAATAAAGGTAATATCAAGGGGTCCTATTTACACAAAAGTTTATACTTGCAGAAGTATGGTTTAAAACTAGGAGCATATCTTTCTCTGGGATACATAATTCAATATACCGCAGTAATCTAGCACACAGTTATTGCTTTTTCTAAATCCCCCACAGACATTGCTATTTCCTTCCTTAGAAGAGGGAGACAAAATATTTTCCTCTTCAATGCCATCCATTTTCTTATGCAAAATGACACATTAAAATATTTTAAGATGAGTGAATAGTAATAGACAATGTCAACTACCAAACAGATTATGATCTGGGTATAATATCAGACCTTGTTAAGCAAGATTGTCTTCTGTTCACATGTATCACCCACACAGGGAGATGGAACAACTTTTCTGTGCTCAGTGGATGGAGAACAGAATTTATTTGAAAAGTCCAGGATAAACTTCTTGGACAAGGTGAATCCTTGCAGGGGTGGCGTTGCCCTAACACAGGTTTCAGGGTTGTTTGTGTGTGTGCACGTGTGTGTTTGTGACACAGGAAGAGGTTTTCAAACAGAGGGAGAAGAGGAATGATGAGATGGATGGAATGGGTACAAAGTCAGGGAACAGGAGGTAGAGGAGAGACATTATATGGACAAGGTTACTTTCTCCTTGACTGCTCAAGTTGTTTTATATGAGTAGATGCTTGTGGGTACAAAAAAAAGTCACAGTGTCATGTCCAGATTCATACCATGCCAAATGAACTGCATGGATTTAGGGATGCAAATGATGGGGACCTAAAAAAGCAATCCCTAAGGTATTTACACACCTTGTGGGGAGGATTTAGTGCATAAATTCAGTCTGATGGTTTGAGTGAAATTTATTTACTTATCTGAATATGAGGGTCTCAGATGGCATTTGCTTTATACATGGTCACATGAAATTTCAACCATAATTATTTAGTGTTACAGTTTATGTTACTCCATATATGACACCTTACAATGTCACATCCTCATTTGAATAATTTTGAAATAGAAATGTTGAATTCTTCAGTTTTTCATAAAATATATATTTCCCATCTATTAAATAAATAAAGCAAAATCCTCTAATAGAGTTTTAATTCTGAGTTATACTATAGGTCAAATAATATTCTCCTATCACAGTAATAAGCAAGAGTTATTAATGCAGAGTCCATACTTGTTTCTGGCGACTAACATTTCAATAATATTTATTGCTTGGTGCAATCATGAAAAGTCCACTATATACACTGACATCTCTTGGCTCACAGAAGAATTTTCAAGATATTATATACATATACGTATATATATATACATATATCTATGAGGAAAAAATACTGAAATGAACAGTAAGCCTGTCAAATGGAAAGAAAAATAAGGGTGTGAGTGAGAAAAAGCTTTTGCAGATGGTGAATTTTAGAAAAAAACAAATAAATGGTTGGCTCTTGATAACATGAATTTGATAACAAATTTGATAATTTGATAACAATTATAAAATTGTAACAAAATTACAATTTTGATAGTAATTGATGTGTTACATGTATGTTACATAAGTTGGTACTCTTCATTGAGCCTTAGAGAAAGATATTTGACTAATTTTTAAAGAAATTTGCATTTTCATAAAATATTCAATCAGAAGAACTTGAGAGGCATTGGATTCTTACACCAAATCTTAACAGATCTGTATAGCGAAGGTATCAATTTCGTTCTTAAGGGTAATGTAGAAAATGGCACATTTCTCCTTTCTCACTGTCTCAGGCTACTAACTTCTGGATTTACGCAATTCTCTCCTAGTGATCTCCCTGTCTCTAATTTCTCTTCCTTACAACCCATTCTCTACAACTCTGCCCAAGCAATATTTGTATAGTGTATACTCCATTGCTGTTAGGATTAAGACAATATCACTTAGAAGCCTTCCCAGGTGCATGGTTCATCCATCCCCTTTGTTTATCCATACAGGCATATTTACAATGTGTCACGTGTGCACCCTAAAGAAATGCCATCTCATCTTTGGGCTTTTATGTAGGCTGTGTGGACCTTTCTTCCCTGTCTCCCTATCGTCGCTCCTTCCCTCTTTTTTACGGTCCCATTTTACGACATCCTTCTTTCAGGAAATCTCTCTGAGCCTCAAGAGGGTTGGTACTTGCTCTTTGTTGAACATTAGAGAAGGACTCAAGAAGTCTTCATTGAGGGGGTGACTTCTGAGTTGAGTCTTGAAAGATTTAAGCGTCAGGCTGCTGAGAAGCAGAACAGGGTATTTAATGGGCGTGGGGAATGATCTGTGTTAACCTGAGGAGGAGGTGTGAAGGGACAAGGAATATCAAAAAAACAGGTGATAGTTTAATAATTAGTGTGTGGCGTGTCAGGGCAGGAAATGGGGAGATTGTTGAAAATTAGGAAGGGCAGATGGTGATGAGCGTAGAGAGGTTTAATGGCTTGCCAAAAAGTTTGAATTTATCATATATGCCAGAAACCTTTATTGATACAATTTTTTAATTTTGACATGTTTTGGAAGATTATTTTGCAAGAAGGAGGAAGTTTTCTTTTTTAAAGGCTGAGAATGGCAACTGGGAAGTAAGCTTTTGAGCAGGGCATACATTACTATATGGAGATAATTGTAGAGAAATAAAGTCATGGGTCTTAAAAGTGAAAGAATCCATGGCAAGCTAGAAAACAGTGATTTAAAATATATAGATAATAAATGTTGTAGGATTTCGAGGAAAAAAATATTTCTTTTTAAACTCTGTGAGGCATTTATTGAAGGGGATGTTAGTTGAGTTCCTGCCTTGAAACAAAATTCATCTCACTTCATTCAAATGGAGAACCATAGATGCAGTGTTCTCAAATTTAGTTGTATGTTGAAAGCACTTGGGGAGCTTTAACACCTACTGATGTCTGTGTTCATCCCCAGATGTTCTGCTTTAGTTGGTTTGTGGCCTGCATGTTGGATTTCTTTCAGAGCCACCCAACTGATTCTCATCTGCAGCCTGGGTCTAGAAAGCCCTGCTTTCAGAGGTGTGTGTATGTGGTGTGTGTGGGGGGGTGGGGTGGGGGGTGAATGGAAGAGTTATGGGAAAAGACAACAGAGATTGGTAACCTGGGACTGATAAGGCCAAGTGTTAGAGGAGACAATAGATGGACCCAGTCACACTGGACCAGTGCAGGAGGATCATTTTACCAGAGGTATAGCTGATGAAATGAGCTGGGATGTAGCTACTTCCAGAGACTTTGTAGTGAAGCAAGAAGGGAGTAGAGAAGAATAGTCCAACTTCTTTCTCTCCCCTCTTTCTTCCTTTGGCCAAGGAGCCTCTGAGAACAGAACAGAGTGGAGAAGGACAGATAATGCATCTGAATGGGGTAAATGGGAGATGGAATGCACATATCACTAACTCAATCATCATAGACTTGACTATTATTTTGGATGCCTTATTTGTTGTTAAAGTTCTAGTTTGGTTAGCTTGAGGAATCTCATGATGGAATCTTGAATTTTTTAAAAATATGCTTATGACTTACTGGTTTCTAAAATGATGATTTTCTAATGACCTTTCCTGGGGTAGTTTCTCTTTAGACTCGAATAACCTAAAAGAGGTTTGTGTCACTAGCATAAATGTGGTTTTTATCAACCAATGAGAGCAGTATGGAAACCTATTATTGGTTTAAAAAGAGAGACCATCCTATTTAATTTTGTATTAAGCAGTATCAGTATCTGTTTTCCATACTTTTAAAAACTTTTGGTTTAAATACTTAGTATTTTGAAATTTTAGAGGGAAAAGGCACATTGGTATGAAGGATAAAAGTGTAAAGAGACTGCTTTGCCATTAAACCATCAATTGTCTACTTGAGGTATTATAAAAGTCCAGTTTTTTTCTCATAATTCACCTCCTTCCCGCCAACCCTTCAATTCTAGCCTCTGAGTGTTGCTCAGAGAGGGCATCCTGGCAGCCTTCCAACTGGAAGCTTCTGCCTTTAGTCTCCACACATCTATAGCATCTAAGCATTTTATCCTCTCAAGCCTGACATTTCTTTGCCATCATGATTATCCTCAAAACACTTTTTCCCTGGCCAACAATGTCCTTTCCTTCTCCCTGTGTGAAAAATTTACAAATAAGACCTGAAAGACTTTTTCCACTGCTTGTATTCCCTAAAATGGCATCAAACACCTTCAGTAATAACTTGGAATCAATTTGCTTTTCAGTGTTAACTCCACAAACACTATCCTTTTCTTTACCCCAGTCAACTTGAACCCTTTCTTCTTCAAGTGCTTAGGAAATCCACACACAAAAAACAAACAACTACCTGCTGGACCTCGCCGCTGTCTCACCCAATATGTCCAGAATTGTCTGCATCTGGGCTAGAAGAGCTCCAAATCACTCAGACCTCGTTTGAACCCATATAAGGTGCTGAACACTGGAATTCCAAGGTTGAGGCTTCATGGGACTCATAAATCAGGGAGAGAAATAGATTCATAAAAAGATAATTATTATAATACATAAAAGTAAATGCAATTATGATGATTTGAGGACCACACACACACACACACATGCACGCACGCACAATGGGAACAAAGTAAATTGCATTTTCTTTTAGGTGGGAGGTGAATGGGGAGTGACCTGACCTAAATTGCAATTTAGCCCTCTCACTCTGGAAATCGTGTGGGGGATTGAATAAGGAATTGGAGTGTTGGTTGGAAGGAGAGACAATTAAAGAGATGTCAGATCATTCCAATACAGGTGTTGGGGTCACCATCAAAAGCACGATGCAAGCAGGCTCTGATGGAAAGACGTTTTACTCACATAGAGAAAAGACAGACCAAGGAGAGCTAGTGGGCACTGGTTCCCCATAGCCAGCAGGTCTCAATCTGTGGTTGACACAGAGAGAGGTTCTACATGCAGCAGCCCCATTGTTTTCACATGCCATAGTGGAGGAACCCCACTCCTTCACCACCAGGGCCAGATATATGACCAGGATGTGAGCTGAATGTAAAACATGCCCACCGCAATTGGAATCTCTAATGAATAGTGACATATGCCCAGGGTCATAGGATAAGGACTGTGTTAGTTAGATTCAGTTGTCAACTTGGCCAGGTGAGCATATCTAGTCTTGTTGCTGCGGACATGAGCCAACGGTACGTGAACCTCATCTGTTGCCAATTACATCTGCAGTCAGCTAGGAGGCGTGTCTGCTGCAATGAGTGATGCTTGACTTAATTGGCTGGAGCTCAAATGAGAGATTGCAATGTAGCACTGCTAAGCAGCTCAGCATTCCTCATCTCAGCACTAGCAGCTCAGCCCAGGCCTTTGGAGATGCAGAAAGAAGTTACCCCGGGGAAAGTTGCTGGAACCCAGGGGCCTGGAGAGAAGACCAGCAGAGACCATCTTGTGCCTTCCACATAAGAAAGAACCTCAGTGGAAAGTTAGCTGCCTTTCCTCTGAAGAACCAACAAAATAAATCCCTTTTTATTAAAAGCCAATCCATCTCTGGTGTGTTGCATTCCAGCAGCTAGCAAACTAGAACAGATTTGGTACCAGGAGTGGGGTGCTGCTGCGGTTTGCAAATACCAGATATGTTGGAACGTTTTTTGGATGGCTAAGGGGAAGATTTTGGAGGAACTGTGATGAGAATGATGGAGAAGTCCTGGATTGCGTGAAGAGACTGTTGGTGTAAATGGAACTACTACCAATCTTGGCAAAGGAGGACACAAAAGGGAAAAATTGGAGTTTGCAGAGTAAGAACCATGGAAGCTCGGGTCTGAAGCCAAGAAACCTCGGCCAGGAGAGTGGACCCACCCAAATACATGGAGAGGGTGAGTTTACCCTGAAGGGCGAGGATGAATCTCCCCTCTCATTGCATTGGGAGAGTTGTGCAGCCTCGGGCTTTGGAAAAGGCATAGCACGCTCCTTGGGGGACTGGGAGAACCTGGCTGCCACCATGTGGAGGGGTTGAGTATGTGCCCCAGAAATGGCAGAGAGCCCAGGGGTGGCCCTGATGCCTGGAGAGAGTGGAGCCCAGAGCTGGTCTCCTTGATGTTCCCCGAGGTTGATTTGGAAAGAGGCAGGCCACTGCATAGGCCCTTGGAAGGGGTGGGACTGCCACTTTCTAAAGCTAAAGGATAAATGACTTTCAGACTTTGAGATCCCATGGCGCTTGCCCTGCAGGTTTTACATCTGTGTTCCAGTTTCTCCCTATGGAAATGACAATCTATATCCTGTGAATATCCTCCTTTGCATCTTGGCACCAGACAACTTGTTTTGAGATTCACAGGTCCACAGCAAGAGAATTTTTTACATCTGTGTAAGGTGATGCTTGAAGTTGCCAAGTTGACAAGAGGTGGACATGTGTTAGTTAGATTCAGTTGTCAACTTGGCCAGGTGAGCATACCTAGTCTTGTTGCTGCGGACATGAGCCAACGGTACGTGAACCTCATCTGTTGCCAATTACATCTGCAGTCAGCTAGGAGGCGTGTCTGCTGCAATGAGTGATGTTTGACTTAATTGGCTGGAGCTTAAGTGAGAGATTGCAATGTAGCACTGCTAAGCAGCTCAGCATTCCTCATCTCAGCACTAGCAGCTCAGCCCAGGCCTTTGGAGATGCAGAAAGAAGTTACCCCAGGGAAAGTTGCTGGAACCCAGGGGCCTGGAGAGAAGACCAGCAGAGACCATCTTGTGCCTTCCACATAAGAAAGAACCTCATTGGAAAGTTAGCTGCCTTTCCTCTGAAGAACCAACAAAATAAATCCCTTTTTATTAAAAGCCAATCCATCTCTGGTGTGTTGCATTCCGGCAGCTAGCAAACTAGAACAAGGACTATGCCACGGATTGTATTTTAGCCCCCCAGACCAACACACCTGGTCCTGAGTGCAGGATGTACTTGTGGGTCCCAGAGAAGGTGGCGTGCCAGGCCAGAACTGTCCCCAAACACATGGAGTCTGTAGTTGGGAACATAAATTGAATGGTGATGGCAATAATCCAGGTGAGCAATGATTAGAATATGAGTATGTATATAGCAGCATAAATGGAAAAGAGAGTGTTAAGTCCTGCTATAGTCTAGAAAGCTGTTCAACCCAGCTCTTGAGGAACTCAGGATGATGCAGCCCCAAGACAAAAAAAAAAAAAAGAGTTAGGCATGGATTTTATTGGAACTTATGAACAGGAGAAGATCTTTCCTGGTGGCAGCTGTCTAGAAAAATGGAAGTCAGTGCTCCGCGAAAGGGGCAGGGAGCGTAAGAGACCGCTCATCGGGTTTAAGCACAGGATGTGAGAACAGAGTTTCAGCAGGGTTTCATGACACAGGGGTCTGGAGGTTTGTATCAACAATGATCAAGGGTGGGGAGTTTTAATGCCTTGTTTCTGATACAATCTGTACATTCTTCACCCCCCACCCGTGAGGAGACACAATGAACTTTAATTTCTTCCCCGGTCACTGTAGGTGGCTGTGAGCACTGACTTATTCTCAGCATGGAAGGGAGGTTCAGGCCCTGTGTCTCCACAGCAGCCTCACCTTTTTACCACTTGTGTGATATCATCTATCACACACATAAATGAAGAAAGAGGATGTGGACATTGCGATATCTGTAACCCACTGAAATGGAGGTATTGGGGCAAAGGAAAATTTTGTTTGGAATTTAGGTTTGTTTGGAAATTGGGTTATCTATCAACCACTGGTAGATAGGGGTTGATCTACCTAGGCTGGGTAGTCATTGTCCACCAGAGGTGGTTGAAGCCATGGCCTGTGTAGGAGGGAAGAGACGATTATAGGGAGCAAGAGTAATGAGACAGAGGGAGCCTTGGGAATCACTGATGTTTAGTGGTTGGACTGAGAGCTAAACAAGGAACAATTCTGAGAAATGAGAGAAAAATAGAAGACAGGAGTCAGAAAAGCAAACAAAGGAAGGTTTCAAGGATGAGGTTGTATCAGTGCTTAGAGGACATTGTTAACTTTAGTGAGAATAGTTTTAATAGTGATGGGAGAAACTCTATCGTGGCAGGCGGAAGAAGGAATGTGAGGTGCGGAGTTAGCAATAGTGAGGGCAGTTAATACTCGTAAAGGATATGGCTGTGAAGGAAAGGAGAAGAAAGCTGTGCAGCAGCTACATGGGTAAAGGGAATTTTCTGTCTTTTTTCTTTTTATCTTCCCTTTTAAAAAACGAATTGAAAAAAAAATAGGATAGTGGCTTATAGAGTTTAAGATTCTGGAGGCAAGCTAATCCCTGGGCTTAACTATTCCCATGGTATGACTACGTGTATTAGTCAGGGTTCTCTAGGGACACAGAACCAACAGGAGATGTCCATAAATATTATGAGATTTTATAAAATAGTTTTATGCAATTGTGGAGATGCACGAGTTCAAATCCCGGCAGGCTGCAAGCTGGGAACCCTGATGAAGGTTTTCAATGAATTCCCCAGAAGAAGCTGGCTGGCTAAAGTAGAGATGAAAATTCTCTCTTCTGATTGTTGAAGTCATCATTTCTCCTTTTAAAGCCTTCAACTGATTAGATGAAATGTTCTCTCATTGCCGAAGGTAATCTCAGTTCATTGTAAATGTAACCAGCCACAGATACAATCAACTTGCTGATGATTTAAGTCCTTGAAATGTCCTCACAGTAACAGTTAGGTCAGTGCTTGCTTTACCAAACAACTGGGTAATATTACCTGGCCAAGTTGACACATGAGCCTAATCATCACACCATGGAAAGACTCTGTGGAAGTTGAATGGAAGTAAAAATCTTTGGGATAGAGGAGGTCAACTGGGTAGTTCATACGTGAGGTAGGATTTTGGATAGGTGATGAGGAAGGCTGTGAGTCAAATGACTAAATCCTTATTAAATATCGGAGAATGGTCCAGTGATTAGAAAATGAGAGAAGCAGGTGCAGGCAAAGGGATATAAAGCTGGCATGAGCCTTAAAGGAAAGGGGCTTCTTGAATGAAAGTAGATGTGCAATGATTAGGAAATTATAGTAGGGAGTAGTGAGGGTGCCAGCCCTGCCTCAGGGGCTATGTTGACTTGAAGAAGGATGTGCAGCCTTTTCTGGAGAAGGCAACATGAGAAGAACTGACCTCCAGTCAAAATCAGGTTTCTGCTAAATGAGGACATGCAGAATGTGCTCTGGGAGAAGTTAAGGATTGAAGGACGGACGCAGGTAATTTTGGCTTGCTTGCTGGATTTTCAGAATGGAGGAATCAGAAAACTCATGGTAGGATCTGCGATGAGCAGAATTGGAAGCACTTGGAGGGAGGGAGGATGGAAATGCTAAGACTAGAGAGCTCTGTCTTTGATACCTAAGGTAGATAAATTGATAGGGAATTGTGGGTTTGACAGAAGTGACATGGATGGGATTAAGTATCCCATATAATGAATGGAAATTTGATTTAAATAGTTTTGGTAGTGGACTCAGACTAAATTTCCAGTGGTCTGATTTCATAGGCAGCTTGCTCCCTATTGCTGAGCTGATCCAGCAAGCCAGGGAAGTCATGGTGGCCATTATTGCTTCTGTTGCTTCCTACATTCTGGCATATGCCAGAGGGGTCCAGGCTTCAAGAGTAATGAATGGTGGTTGCAGTTAATGATAGTCTGTGTAGTGAGAATGACTAAATGTGGTGATTCTCTTTTGCCCACTTATCCCACAGTGGGATCTATGGAAATTCTAGAGATGCATATGAGAAACCGATGTTTGATCTGTGAGATTGTTGAGGAATGCCTATTTCTACTCCTTTCCCCACAATAGTTAGCTGAAATTCCCCACTACCCTCATAGCAAAGAGTCAGTCCCTTTAGTTCTAAGAGGGGAGAAGCAGGGATTTTCCAGGGGAAAGGAGAATTCCCAGTCAGTCGTTATCTTACCGTTGTGTATAAGCATAAGCAAAGGAGCAACATTCCTCCTTTCAGGGCATGTGTTTTCACACCTCACACAGGGATGCCTACCTGGTCACCACAGGAACTGTAGCAGGTATTTATATCTTATGGCAATTTCTTGCATTGATTCTGTTCTTACATAACAGATTATGGTTCTTTTTATGAGTTATGTGGACTCATCATTTCTTTTCCAGATATGACTCAGATTGTATTTACTTCTTGTTTTTTTCCCCAAAACCTTAGTTGGGACTGTAAGAGCAAAGACTTTGACTACTATAGGCAATATTGTCAGGAATGGGAAATCATTCCAGTCAAGGGGCATTTATTGAGCCCACAGAAGAACCTCTATTGTGTTTGAGATAGAGAGACATTGGGGAGAATAATGCATGGGGAAGAGTGCAGAAATGACAACCATTAGAAGTCTTCAATAACAATTCTCTCAACAGAGCCATTAGGGTATATTTTGTAATCACTGAAAAAAGACTCAAAATTGTACAAATGTATTGAATAAATAATTTTTTGTAGTAAGACAATGGTCCTAATATCGTATTCCTAATATAGAAGGGATTTATGAAAATTAGAAGCTTACCCCGCTGAGTCTTTGTATTCATTGCAAGTAGAAGAAACTACTGATGACCCTTTAAATAGGCTTATCTGGAAAGAAAGCTGACAGCACTGATACTGAAAGTCTCTTTCAGTAAATAACTTCTCCCTTTTAATGGCATAAGAGCAATGCAAAAGCAAAGACAGATTGAGGATATTGCACAGAGCAAATTAATTTATGGTTAGTGGAAGTTAAAAATAAAATGATTAACACAAGCCCCTGTCAGATAAATTAACAAAGAGAGAGAGAGGAAGGGAAAGAAATTTGACCTTGACTACGTAGAAAAATAAAAACTTAGAGAAAAATGCTATGAGATACTTTAACTAGGTGTTTAGTTATATTTCTGGTCAATTAGTGTTCTCTCTGCATGGACGGTGACTTGTAAAGAAGCCATAAGAAGACAGACATTTTGGATATGAATGTGAGAGTAACAAAAGATTACCATAGGATTCAATATTTCCAAGTAAAACCTATATGTAAAAGATTTATTTGAAATCAGAAAAATTCATGATTAATACAGGGAAGCCAGTAAATGGAAAGAGCTAATTATTTTAGATATATCAAAGTAAGTGGAAAATGTGTAAATGCTTACTCTTCTCACTAATAGTAGTTGGCGTTAGTAGGTATTTAATCAAAATTCATTTATTCAAGATATGGATAGTATGATTTTAAAAGATTGAATGAATACATTCATTCAACATTTATTAAATATTGCCTCTACAATTGGATAAATACTCTGAGAGATTCCAGTAGATCTGGAAGTTACAGAGAAGAATAAGATATTATCTTTTTAATCAAGACTTTTGCTATCTATTTAGGAGCCTGGAAAACACAAGAACAATCCTTATAAAGTTTCATAATAATATGAAGTCAATATTTGCAAAGGGGCTATAGAAGCCTAATAATGAACTAGCTTTGAGTAGGGAGAGGGACTATGAGAAGTGTCATTTCCAGAAGTGGCACAGGTTAGATCTGGCAAGATGAGAAGGAGTTTTCCAAGCAGAAAAAAAAGAGGTGTATAAAAGGATGGAGGCAAAGTGTGTTTAGAGATGGTGATAAGCCTAGAAAGGCTGGAGCCTATGATGCATGGAAAGGTGTGAAGCACCACAAGCTACGAGACTGGAAAATTTAAGCTTGTTTGAGAAAAAGAAAACAAGCAGGGACTGGGGGACTTTGTTTGCTACATTAAACAGTTTGGACTTTATTCTATATAGATGGAAATCCAGAGCGAGTTTCTTAGTTAAGGGTGACATGATTAGATTTATATTATCCTGTAAACTCCAGAAAATTGCTAGAACATGGACCAGAGGGAAGTGTTACCAGAGAGGAGACTTTGTAAATGTCAAGATGGGCAATGATACAAATCCCCTAGGCACAGGGAATGGAAGGAGGGGACAGGTTTGGGAAAAAGAGGATTTAGACATGAGGATTTAGGTACAAATTAATTGCTGGGGGTGAGATGCAGAGAGGAAACAAAGCTGAGATTTCAGTCTTAACAGTTGGGTGGACGGCCACATAACTGTGCAGTAGGGAACCTGGGAGGAACAGCAGGTATGGCCTCAGAAGGCTTGTTCAACAGTGGACAAAGTGACACAGACCACAGGACATCTGCAGGGTCCTCTGGGCACAGGACATCTTGGGGGAGATGTCCAGTTGGTAACAGGGGGCTGGAACCCAGGCATTCTCAGTTAGGTACAGAGTGTTCTGGAGTCATTGAGAAGATAAAATTTGAAACCGCAGGTATGGATTACGTCGATAGAGAAGACAGGTAGAATGTAAGGGGCCAAAATAAAACCCAAGGTTTTCACGAGACAGTTGAGGAACTGAAATACACGCAAGTGTCTAAGATGGGACTGCCTTGGAGGAAGGAAGAAGACCATAGGTGGTGTGGCAGGCAAGCCTGAAGAAAGGGATGGCTTCAATATGGTAGGTTAAGAAAAACATATATACTTGAAGATGCCGCAATAAAGTTATGGCTAAGTCTTAGCCTTTTACAATATGTGCCTCATTCGTACTTGAAAACAAAGTTTCAATAAACTTCATTCTTGGAAAGAAAAATATAAATGGATTGTAAGGACCCAAGGTCCAGGCTCTGCCCCCTCCTCCATTTTGAGAGCGAGTCACCAGCCCCTACATGACCTTACATGTCAGACATTAAGGGTCAAAGGATGCAAAACTCCCCTCCCCTAATCAAGTCTTGCAGGACTCTGAATGTTATAAGCCACAGCCCCAGAGCTCCTCTCTCCCTGTCTCTGTCTCTGTCTCTGTCTCTCTGTCTTTGTCTCTCTCTGTCTCTGTCTCTCTCGGTTCTGGGTGGACTGCAGACTTCATTTCCCAACCAGCCACCATTGGAAAACCTTTCCTCCTGCTAGTAAGTCCCTAATTAAACTCTTGACTAATTTTCTGTCTGGCATATTCTTTAGTCTTGGGATTATGCTGGACTGGGACATGGGTCTATTTCATGTTAAAGAAATTCCGTAAAACATCCTATAGCTTAGGATGATACCTATATTTGTAGTAATAGCTGCATTTATATTTATATCTATATTTTTAATATATATTACACATTTACATAAAATAACCTTTTAAAATTCCAGGCAATATGTTTTCTGAAAAGGAATCATGATTTTCCCCTTTAAAAGGAAAGAAAGATTTTCAAGAAAGGACAAAGGCAACGTTGTCCAGCATTTGATCATCACAAGATCACTGATGACATAAAGAAGATGACTTTTCATATATATGTGGAGTCAAAAGTCAGACTCAGTGGATTGAGGAAATGAATGAACCTAGACAGGAGGGAAGTATGAATTATGCAACACAAGAAATCTGGTGGTGAAGATAGGGAGGGAAATCAGCAATAGTTTGTACGGTTGTTGAAGAAGTGATTTTTTTTTAAATTAAAAAGACCAGAACCTGTTTGTAGGATGAGGAGAAACAAAGAGTAGAAAGAGGGACACTGAAAATAGAAATACAAAGGATAAATTTCTAGCTTAACATTTCAAAGGAGAGAAGTAGATTCAGAGCACAGGTTAGCCTTTGCCAAGGATAAAGGGTGTTCTTTCCTCAAGAGAGTTGGGAAGACCACAATAAGAGGTGCAATTACTTGAAGTTTAGAGATGTAGGAGGGGGAAACCTGGAAGCATTCATGCTTCCCGTATGTCTGGGAAACTGAGGAAGGAGTATTTGCTGAGAGAGGACAGTGAGGATAATGATCTAGAAATCATTGGTGGACATTTGGGGCACTCCCTTAGAAATTGTGAAAGGGTGTTAACCAGGAGTAAACCAAATCAAATGGAAAGGATTGATAATGGAAACCATTATGTATAAGTTACAAACTATGGTCAAAAACTAATTTTACATCCCAAGCACTTCAGCAGACTGACAAACCCACAGAATCTGCTTATGTGAAGAATTCTTTTTAATAGCAAATACGGTAAAAATTTTGTCATATAGGTTTCTCTATCCACGACTCTGACCTACATATGGGGAAAGTTGGTGGCATATTTGCTTGCTATGAGAAAAACATTTCAGAAATGGGAAAAATGAATGTGGATGCTGTTGTATTAGAAAAACTCCCTTATACCTGAAAAACAAAATTATAAAACAATTCAAGAGCAAAATCCACAATTGGACAGAATGGATTTGAGTCCAGGCTTTACTGCTTGCTAGGCAAATTACTTCATCTCTATCACTCTTCCTCTCATCTGTAAGATCAGAGTAAAACTAGTACCATCCTCATTGGGTTTTTGTGAGGATTATGAAATAATACAAAGTGCTCACTTTTTTATTAATATTTTTTTAACCAGTTCTAAGAAAAAGTGAGGGCAGGAATCTATATCTTCTAGTGGGAGGGTCATAGAGATAATATTTCTATTGTTTCTGCTTGTTATTAGGTGAAGAATTTCTTTCTTTCTTTCTTTCTTTTTTTTTGTCATGTAATGGAAAAGCTCCCCTTACCAAGCAACACTGTGTGTGGCCAACATTAAAAAGACATGTTTCCCTTTGGGCTGAACACAGGAATCAGTTCTCTTAAGGAAGAAAGAGTAAGAAATTACCTTCCCTAGTTCACATACTCGAAGATAAATCATAAATTGAAATCCAAATACTTGCCTGGATTTCAAAAGGAAGCTCAAGCTTTACTCTCTTATAGTTGATCATTAGATTAATGAGCAAAAACTTCATTTTTATTTGAAAGAGAAGAACCAAGAATAAAAGTGGTTTTTCTAACTCCCCCATTACAAAGTGAAGATAGAGACAAATAAATAATGAATCAGAAGGCATAATGATGAGATTTCGTACACTGCAAAGAACAGACAACATGTGTTGATTCACACTTGGGAAATTCTTTAAAACTCTTTCTTTCTTTGGGGTTGGTTCTCTGGAAGTTAGACTTGACTGTGATCCCAATATCTCAAAATCTTTTGAGTTTCTTTTTTTTAATCATGAGTACTGTAATGCTGCAATCCATTTAGTGACTTTTCTCTTTTTTACTATGAGCTAGGGACATATTCATGTCATATGGCTCTGTAACTTGGATCTGTGGAACTATATCAAGAAGGAAGTTCTAATACAAGACCTCCTTCAGTTTTGCTGGCCACAAAACTCCCTCTGCATCAAGGAATGGAGTGACTGCTAAGATGTCAATGAAAACAACAGCATGCATCTTCCAATTAGGAAAGTGGTGTGGTAGACTGGCAAGTGCATTAAATAGAGAATTAGAAGATTTGGCTTAGACCCAACTAGATGACTTCAACTCAGAATTCACCTATCTCTCAAAGCTTCAGTTTTGCACGGTTAAAAAGGCAAAACAATACCTACTCCTGCTTCTTCCAGTTTCTGGTTTCTACTGACTGACAGCATCCAAATTTCATCCCTTTATATGGACTCTAATAACAGGATTTCAGACCCACCCTAATTTGATCAGGCCGTGCCTTAACTGCTAATCACATCTTCAGGAGGTTCTATTTACAAATGGGTTCACACCCAAGGGAATGCAGATTTTTAAGATTAAGAACATGTCTTTTACTGGGGTATCTAATTCAATCTACTACAGGCTAGAAAAATTTTTGTTATTGGGACTATCTTGTGTATTGTGGGATGTTTAGCAGCATTGCTAGTCCTACCCACAAGATGTTAGTAGTCCTGCCAGCCCCCAGTATGTGAAGACTAAAAGTGTCCCTAGACATTGCCTGTCAGGTGGCATGCATTTCTTCTGCTATGATGGGCAGATCTGCACCAACGGGCTTCTTATCTGATGGCAGGGCTGTTATGGGCACTGTGTCAGTGAGAAAAGGAGGACTCCTGGGGGCTGCTGGTGGAGGAGACCCAGGCCAGTTTGGCAAAAAGGAGCCAGGCAGGCTGTGGGCGCTCACAGTTGATTGAAAACAAATGGACTTTACTTTGGAGTAGAGAGCTTCAGCATATGTTATTCCCAAGAAAAGCTGTCTTTCCCTTTAAAAATAATGTTGTCTATATCCATTGTGCAATTTCTCAGTTTTTTCAGAATTTCCCTATCTGTCATTGAAACCTAAGCCAGGAGTCCTATTAGGAGAGAAGCTGTTCTTTGAGTAGTTTATATACCTTATTGTAGGGGCAAACAATTACAACTGACAGCTCAGTAAGGAGGTGAGGACAGGCATTTCTGCTACAGCTGCCCTAAAGCATACCTTTAATTACATTACCTTCAATTATTCACTCTAATTAGTTAATTCACACCTCTACCCTCTACATTATGCTTGTTTCATCTGAGCTCAGAGTTTTTTCTGAGCCTCTCCCAGCTCCCCACCCCGTGGTTGTTTTTGTGGAGTGTGGGTTTCACTCTTTTGGTTTCTTTCTCAATCTTATTCTCTTTATTCTCTACTTAAGAAATCTCTCAAAATTTTTTATTAACTGCTGCCACCTTTTTCTTTGTGGTTTTCCTTTTGTACTTTTTTTTTCCTGCTGTCATTGCTTAGTGGTTTTTGGGAGCAAGTGTACATAGTGCTTCCTGTATGTCCAGTACAAAGTAGCTCTAAGCAGATTTCTCAATATCTTGCACCAATTCTCTTACCTCAACCTGTGGAACTTTATCTCTGCGTCTTTGCTAGAGCTATTATACCTGGCTGAAATGCTCTGTTATTTCCTCAAATATTTCTCATCCTTCAAGACTCTTTTTATCTGAAGTGGTAGAACACTCATTCTTCCTTATTTATTTGGCACTGATTATTTACATTAATGTTATATTACATATACCAGTAGTTACTTTTTCTGGTCTAGATACCCGTCTCCCCCAAAGAATTTCTGTTATGTGGAAGCAATTATCCTTTTGGAATTTGTAAACCTTTATTGTTACAAACTCAATGCTTTATTCAAAACAGTGCTTAAAAATATTTTAAAAATCAGCCTTCCTTTTAAAATAATATAATTGTTTTGTATCATTCATTGTAAGGGTTTTATTGATCCTGAATGTTTCATGAATGTTTCATTGTGGGTAACATATTTAACATTTACACAGAAAAAAAAAAGAAAGGCTGGTGTTCCATATTTGCTGATCTGATTTTATTTTTTATTTTTTAACATGGGCAGACACCAGGAATCAAACCCGGGCCTCCAGCATGGCAGGCGAGCACTCTGCCTGCTGAGCCACCATGGCCTGCCCTGCTGATCAAATTCTGTAGGAAACTTTTTTCTTTTTTGAATCCTAGCTAAATTTATACTCTGTGTTGCTGACTGGTTGAAATAAATAGCTCCCAAAGACAATTATTGCTAAGGAGAATGATGGTAATATATAAATATAAAATGCTAACATGGTCAAAGGTTTATTTAATTAGTAAGTAAAAAAATATAGCACTCTGAAATAATTGGACAAGCAGCCCTCTCACTGACAAAGGCTGAATTATGCCCATGCTGGGGGCTCAGAACTTTCTTGGGATTCTAAAGATATTTTGAATGTAGCATTCAGCCCAAAATGAATAATAAAAAGGAACAAAAGTAGGAATCAAGCATCTGACTCTCTTATTTTTCAACGGAGTGCCTTTTGTTTTCACAAACCATTGGATGGAGCCCGTCTGCCCTCCTGGATTGGACTCTTTACTGCTTTCCTTCTCCTCTAGACCATGTTGTCTTCAAGTCCTCCCAGGGCTAGTTTTATAGAAAATGGAAAGTACAGAATAAACCACCAGAACTGGCAGTAGCTAAAGAAAAATCAAATATAAATAGGGACACAAAGAAAAGCCAATGCAGGCACCCCAATTCCCAGCCAAATAAACATCTGCAATAATAGGAACATTTAAGAAGATTTAACATCAGTGTTTATTCCCAACCACGTATATCAGGATTAAAGAGTCATCTCTTCATTTTCTCTAGAAGGGTTACTATGACTTGAAAGACCAGGGAAGAAAGAAAAGTACTTAAGAATTCTATCAGACGTTTGAGTTCCACTAAGATACAATTGAAAATTGAAAGCTATGTGAAGTCCTCCAACAGCTTGAGAGTGCCTACAGTTTTTATCTGTAATTTGTCTCCTCACTAACAATTTGATTGATATTAGATATATGCTATTTTTATTGGTTGTATTCCAATGCTTTATCATTGCCCAAGTGCCTTCTTTTTTATTAACTCATTTGCTCCTGTAAATGGAACTTGAGACCAGATAAGCCAAATAATGAATAAGCATTACTGCTTTTATATATATGGAAACAGTGATTCTTATATGTTACATACAAGGTACATATTCAGTAAATGCCACTACACATGTAAGCCGTTATCTGCTATACCCACAGCTCCATTTGAGCGTGACTCTACCTTACTACAGTGACGGCTAAGTGAATCCATAGGCTGACATATTTATGTCTATGGTAACCTGCCATGACAGGCACATTGCAAATATTAAAGAAAGAAGCAATCACATTTCTTCTTTAGAAATTTGGAATTGAAGTATTGGGGGATCTGGAACAGCTGGAATTCAGCCCTGTAGCTGATTGGTGGTAACCCAGAATTGGGCTCGTAGCCATACCGGGCCATGGTAAAGATGATTAGGCAGAGGAAGATGATAAAGAAAAAAAATTACAGATTGAGCATAGGCACAGAGAAGAGTAGAGATAAACTAGTGAAAGAGTCCAGGAAGTTCCCGAGAAACTTAGTAATCTTGGTGTCTCATCTTCCAGTCCCAGGTCAAAAGATTCTGTCCTCGGATTCTGGGATATTTTAAAATACTTCAGGAATGCTATCTTTTGTTTTACTTAGCTTGAGTGGGGTTTGCCTCTTGCAACTAAAATCTTTTTGTCAGAAGCAATGATTTAGGTTATCTAGGGCCAGCTACAACAGCACTTGCTAGGGGCTCAAGGATAAAGATGACCAATATTACTGATCAAGAGGAAGGAATGTTGTATTTGCCTATCTTGATCAATACTGAAGTCATTTTTTTTCCATAAAATCTAGGTTGGAGAAGTAGGTACTGTTTTATTAAAAGGGAAAACAATATTTAACTAGACCCATCAATGAAATCAAGCCTTGCTATTAAGGAATCCATAAATTATGTAGTGTCTTTTGTTATTCTCTTATTGCCCTTCAGTTTTATCCATCAAGAAGAATTGAGTGAGTTATGGGGCTGTAAGATTTATTCACATTTCAATTACATACTGTATATAACCATGTTTCGGAGAATTGTGCATATTGAGGCATATAAAATACAATGAGGATTTTCTAGAATCTGGAAAAGCAAAATTTTACCCTCTAGAAACAAATATAATAAGTCCAGATAGGGAATGTTAGTACTAATACTCAGAATACATGCCTATATCACCGACAAATGAGCCATGCACACAACCAACAGCATTTTAAATACATAAATATTGAGTTTGTTTAGTGAGTTGAGTTCCTATTCTTTTCTTGAAATAAATTGGATTCAGCCTCTGCATTTTCCCTAACATTCCTCCACCAAGTGTTTAAACAACTTTTAATGAAAAGTTGTTGGCTATTTTTAAAAGAATATGCTTATTTATAAAAGTAAGATTGTTCACATGCATATTAATACATACAGGGCAGCTAAATTTATTTATTCCTGTGCTATTCTTGAAAAGGACCGTATCTGTACTTCAGCCCTAAATTTCCCAAAGACATTACCTGAGTCCTTTTGAAGACCTTTATGATAAAAATATGCATAGTTTGGTTCCAAAATTCTGAGTGTCTCCCTCTGCTTCCTGATAATTGTGTAGAAGTGATTAGAAACCTTTGATGTGTTACTTTTTTCAGCTCTCATTTCTTAGCTCTGGATTCTTGAACTGTAAGGATAATATCCTCATTGTTCATCAATCTTATGTTCACTTTTTAGATGATAACACAATTTGATTATTTAAAATCTGTTTAATTTTTACTTCTTGAAAAAATAAGTGGCTTATAGTAAAAAGAAATGGCAAAAAACAAAAAACGGAAAAGGGGGAAAAAATCCCTAAACACATTAATATGGAATAAAAGGAACAATTGAATATAGTAATAGATAATTATATATTTCAAGGTCTTTGATGAAATTGCAAAATGCTGTCTTGTAGTCAAGGCAAGGACTGAACTATGATGGGTTATACATGTTTCGCACTGATATTAGAAAATAAACCAGCTGGTTCTTCAGGGCATATAATCCACCCCTACCCCTGCCTGAAGCTCTCAAAAAATTGTCATGAGGATTTTTATTGGGGAAACACAAATGAGGTCATTTATATTTAGCAATTTAGCAATTTATAATTTGGCCTTTGATGAAAGCTTAGGATTCAAAGTCAAACCCCCCTTTAGTAAGGGAAATTCTATAGGATGCTTGCATATTGCAAACCATAAATATTTGAAATCACAGAAACAGTATAACTTTGAAATAAGCTCTTAGGAAAAGCATTCTATGTGTGTGGTAGACTGTTCCACATGATGGTGACAACAACCCCACCCATCCCACAGGCCCTTTGCAGTGTGACTTTGCTCCTTTGCCTGAGAAGTAGTGGAATCAATTTTCCCTTTCCTTTATTCTGGCCTGTGGCTTTCTTTTGACCAGTAGAATACAACTTTCAAACCTAGGCCTTATAGGCATTATACATTGGGTTTATACTTTTTCGAAGCCAGCCACCATGGAAAGAAGAACAAGTTACTCTATTGGAAAGCATTTGAAGAAAGAGGCCCTGGAAGGTAAGAGGTCCCATGGAGAAGGGTTCCCAGCTGACAGCCAGCACCCACTGCTAGAAATTCAAATGAAGCCAACTTGGAAGTTCCAACTCCAGCCAAATTCCCAAATGGATGTGGCCACATGAGTGACCCCTGTTAACACAACGTGGAATAGAACCAATCCATACAATTGCAAGAAATAAAAGATAATTTTTGTTTAGCTAATTTTGGTGATGATTTATTATGCAACAATGAAAAGCATACAGCTTTATTACACTTTTAAAAAGAATTAAACTTTTAGGGTGGAGAAGGGGGAAGGGGTCTCATGAGAGAGCAGCTGCATATCACTCTATACCAGGAAGTAGTTTGTATGCTTGGAGAAATGTTAGCACATATTAAGTGATAATAATTTGTGGAATAAATGAAGGGATGATTTGCCAGCATGTTGATATTTTTGTTGGCATATGTATATATTTGGATGTGTAATTATAAAATACATTTCTGTACCTGTATTTCAATTTTGCTATTTTTGGATTAAAATCAGCGCAGCAAACAAAATCATTAAACAGTTAAAGATAGCCTTTGAGTGGTGATGGTATATGTATTTCAACTCATTATTATCTAAATGCTTCCTTATTATAAATGCGGAATCAATAAAATACCAATTTGCGATTATATGTATCTAAAGAAAAGCAGCTAGGAAAGGATAATTATCTGGCTTTACTTATTGGGCACTGAGTGACAACCTCATGACAGTATCACATGGGTCTCTTTGTTATATCAAGAATTAAAATTTATTATCTCTATGAGGTAAGGGGTTTGAGCAGTAAAAGGGAGTGTCCTAGGGTTTCCCCAATCTTTAATTTCTCCTATACCTGTTAAGCAACGAGGACCACTCTAGATTTCCCCAACAGGGCAGGGTTCTCAATTTTGTTCCCATGTCTGAAGAATGCAATTGAGAACCCCATGGGGCTCCCCCTGCAGGGAACAGGAGCTGAGATTCCCAACAGAAATGGGGACATCCAGTGGGGATTCACCCACTTCCAAGGGGTTGTCCCTCCCCACCTGGGGAATACCTGGGGTTTACACTTTTAATTCAAAACCAGTGGGGTGTTTGTGGATATATACGGAGTTTTCTTGAATTTGTGATCGTGACTAACTACTCAGAGTTGTCTGGGTCTGCTTCTGACTTCAGATGACAAAATCCCTGATTGAGGAATTGGCCGTAATGTTTGTTCTCTGGTTCCACCATATGGTTCTGCAAAATCCACTGCCTGACTATGACCTATATCCTAGTTTCCACTTCTTCAAAAACTCAATTAAGAAGAAGAAAATAAAGAAGGGGAGAAAGAGAGAAAGAAGAAGAAAAAGAGAGAGAGAGAGAGCCAAGAGCAAAAGTGTGAGTGGGGAGGAGGGAAATGGAGAGGAAAAAGAAAGAGAAAATGCTGAGAGATCAGTAAGTAGGGAGATGGATGAGTAATTTGAGTTTAAATGAAGTTTTAGATTTAGTCTGCTAGGCTGCTTCTGACTTGTCAAATTATTGTGGATTCTTTTGCCAAAAAGCTTAAATATGAATTCAAACCAGAATGCTTCTTTAATGTGTATTATTGCTGAGTTGTTTTGTGGCTTCATCATGAAAATCTGGTTTCAAAAACAATATGAAAGTGAGTGTTCTCAGCAAGAGTGAGGTTTCATCTAAAACCAGAAATGGAAACAAGAATGAATAACGCACCACAGAAGAAAAATGAAACCCCTCTATACAGAATGACTTTGCCAAAAAAAAAGTGGAAATGCATTTCATAATTTGTCAGAAGTTTAAAGGACATATAGCAAGTGTATTTTTGACCCCAAATTAGCTGAATTTCTTCTTGTTTCAGGTTTCAAAATGAAGCACTTTCTCACAGCTCCAGTATAGAGTCCTTGAAACTGATAAATATGCATGTTTTGCATTCATTTGACAGATAGAGACATTCTTAAATACTGATATAAACATAATTATTCTGTCTCTAAAAATTCCCAATGCTTTAACTAGGGTATCTTTTTCTAAAGTGTTTTTTTCCTTGTGAACTAAAAATGTTGGGAAGAAAATGCCATTGATAAAAATGTCATTATAAATAACTCATTGTATATTTGTAAGTTTAAAATTCCTGCCATTATGATCTCACATTTTATGCAATTCATTTGACTACAAAATAATGAGATATAGCACAGTAAATCCTTGTTGCAACAAAACTTTAGTTTTTTTTTTGGCATTTAGGGTCATTCCATACCACTTGATACTTCTAAAAAATTTAATTTAGATATAATTCCAAGCTTATAAAATTTGCAAAAATAGCACAAGATCTACCAGTTAGTATATTTCACTCTATTTGTACTCTTGCTCTTTGTATGTATTCAAACACACATGCATATACATGCATGTGTTTACATATATCCATTTTAATTGTTTGTAAGTTATTTGGAGACATTTTGCCCTAAATATTTCAGCATATGTTTTCTAAGAATAAGAATATTCTTTCACATAACTGTAATGCAATGATCAGAATCAGGAAATTTAACATTAAATGATACTCTTATCTAATCCACATTCTATATTCAAATATTTTCAATTATCCCAATAATGTCCTTTATAGCTATTATTTTCCTACCTAGATTCAGTCAAGCATCCCACATTGCATTTAGTAGTAGTGTCTCTTTAGTCACCTTTAATGTGGAACAGTTTTTCAGTCTTTGTGTTTCTTGATCTTGATATATATATATCAAGATGAGAATATATATATATTCTCAAGTGGTGAGAATTCTTCCACTGAGCCACCATCGCACTGCCCTGGCCTTGATCTTTTTGAAAAGCGCATTAAAAAAGCAAAGTTATTTTGTAAAATCTTCCCCATTAGAGCTGTCTGAAGTTCTTTAAGAGTACATTCAGCTTACTCATTTTTGACTGGAGTTCCACGTAAGTGATGTTGCATTGTTTTACCATTTCAATGTACATAACTCCCGTTTTCAATTGTGGGAAACCTAGCTTCCATTACACTCAATATATTTACTCATTTGTTTAAGTATAGAATATACATGAGATAGTTCCAAAATCGCTAATTCAAACCACTAAGTAAAACATGGTCATTAAGGAAAGTGCAATATATCTTTGTAATTTTAAGGTAAAATTTATACATGGTGAAATATTTAAAATCTTAAGTTTATAGTTTGAAAGATTTGACAAATGTACACAGCCTAAATTCCTGCCAAGATACTGAACATTTTTATCATTCCAGAAAATTGCCTTAGTTACATTTTTAAACCTTGTCCTCTGTGCCTGATTAGTATACCATACAGCTGTAAAGAAAACATTTTCTTTGACTCTAATATTGTGAGATCTCTGTTAAGTAGTGTGTGTGTGTGTGTGTGTGTGTGTGTGTAAGGGTGTTGTATATATTTATGAACAGAGTAAAAATTGGAATAAGTAATTTATACCTGTTTTACAAATGTATTGACATTTATATAGATTATTTTTTCCCTGAGCCTATCTAAAAATATTTTGTCATATATTCACTCCAAGCAAAATAGCTTTAAGACAATATTATTTGATGCTGGAAAAAATCCATGAACTATGACCCATTTTATCCCCCTCCTAAGTTATGAAGTATTGGTTCTCTAAAACAAATTAATTGTAACTGAGAAGCAGCCATATCTTAGTACCTTATTTTGTTGTCTCGTGATCATAAAATGTGGAGAAATAGCAGAAAAATCTCAAGGGTTAATTTCTGATGTTGTAATGGCTTGTTTACAAGCCATTGTGAAGAAATGGCTTGTGATAGAAGCCATTCTCAAGTGGCTTCTGAAGAAATTATGAAGTCAAAGTTGGTTCTGTCACTAGTGAGTCAAATAAAGATGACAAGGGAGATAGAAAAAGAAGAAAACTTATAGGAGGGAAAGAGTCTCAAAAGAGAGAGGGAGTAAATAGTGTTGGCGAATGATGCATTTTTGAAGTGGAGGACCATATGTACTCTTCCATTGTCTAAATATATTACATTGAAGTGAACATAAAAAAGTATATTGAGTTGACAAGGAAATATTAAAAATGATACTCCAGGATATTGATGCAGAACATTTTGAATCACAGAATGTTTGAAGATATGTGTAAATATAATAAAGAAATATTTAGGGAAACAAATAAAATCATTTGTGTCTTTTATATATGTGTATATATATATATGTGTGTGTGTGTGTGTGTGTGTGTTGATATATATTTTACCGCTGGGCATCACATTTTAAAAGGAATATTGAAAAGAAAATCCCAAGGAGGCAAAAAAGACTAGAAACCATATCAATTATGAATGGTTAAAGGTGCCAAGATTATTTATTTTGGGGAAGGAAACTGCATTAGTTAAATTCATGTGTCAACTTGGCCAGATGGTGGTGTCCGGTCATCTCATCAGGCAAGCGCTGGCCTGTCTGTTGCTATGAGGACATTTCATGGACTTAAATCATGATCATGTTGGCTGCATTCACAGCTGATTGCATTTGAAATCAACTAAGGGGAGTGTCTTCTGCAATAAGTGATGCTCAATTGAATCACTGGAAGGCTTTTAAAGAGGATTCAGAAGCGCAATCACTTCTTCCTGTGTCAGTTGGTGAGCCTCTCCTGTTGAATTTGTCCAGACCCTTCATCAGAGCCACCAGCTTCACAGCCTGCCATATGGATTTGGACTCTTCCATTCCCACAGTTGTCCAGCCAGCCTCTCCTAAGAGTTCATTGCAGACCTTCATCAGAGTTGCCAGCTTGCCACCTACCCTACAGACCTTGGACTCCACATTCCCACGGTTATGTGAGATACTTTTATAAGTTTTATATATACAGATAGCTCCTGCTGATTCTGTTTCTCTAGAGAACCCTAGCTAATACAGGTAAGCTGACAGCAGGGGTGTAAGAGTTGAATTCAGGTGTATATAGATGGCTATAGGGAGATGTTCAACTTATTTTCTATTATTACAGTGATCAAATAAGAAATATATTGTGTATTGGAGACAGACTTTGGTTCAAGATAAGGGAGAGTTTTCTAGGATCTTGGCTGCATAGTATGAAGGTTACTTTGTTGACAAATAGTAAATACCACTTTACCAACTGCTGAGACAATTATTTTTCATTAAGTTTACATAGTGATAGAAAGAAAATTATTTTAACTTATAAAATGGCTTTTTAACTTTTGAATAAGTTTACTTTGTGAAATATAAATTTCTGTATTTAAAATTTATACGAAAGAGGCAAATGCTAAGGAAAAAAGTGAATGTCAATAGTACCAATACTTTCCAAAACACCTTTTTGTCATGACATATGGAGTGCCTAGTTAGCATATATAAAACTTACATGTTTTATACTTCTGAAGAGAAAAGATTTTTAAAACCATAACTGGAAGAATTGTAAGTTCCTAAAATTTCATAAAAAATAAATCCGTGCTTAACAGAGAGCTAGGAAAAGAGTGATTTATAAATTAATTTTTGAAATGAAGTGAGTCATTTTAGTAAGTTTTAGTGCTAAATGCATGTGGTTGTATTCTGCATAATTTTAAATTTGTAACCCATGTTTGATTTTGTATGCTTAATTCTATTATGTTTGATTACCTAATTCTTCACAAATGTCAAAGTTTATTTAACTCCTTAATTCCTCTTATTCTAATTTTCCAAAAAATTATCAGACTAACATCCGTTTTACCTTATAGTGTGATTCATACTAGTGTGGTTCAAACAGAAAGTTTCCCCCATATATACACTCATATATACCATTGGTTTATTTTATATATGCATTTGCACATGCAGATATATATGCAAATAATATGTATATGTATCTATACATAATACAGAGAGAGAGAGAGAGAGGCACCAATAGAGATAGAAAAGTGAATTGTCAGGTTCTTCTAAAATGAGACCAGAAAAGTTGTTGAGCAGTTACTCAGTGCTGAGCACAACGTCATATGCTTTAAATGCTTTATCGTTAAATACTCATAAAAACTCACTAAATTCCTATTTTAAAGATCTAGTTAAAGAATTTAAAGACTAAATACCTTCATTTTAAAGATCTCACAGCTAGCTGGTAGTAGAACTGAAATTCACAAGTGGTCAGTGTGATTCCATCTATTCCTAATCACGATAGTACATGGTCTGTAACTACACAACTGCTATCTTGTCCTTTCTACTGTGCTGGTTTGAAACAGTTACATACCCAGAAAAGCCATATTCTTTTTCCTAATCCAGTCTTGTCGGAGTAGACCTATAATTTAGGGTGCGACCTTTTGATTAGGTGGTTTCTATGGAGATGTATCTCCACCCATTCAAGGTGGGTCTTAATCCACTTACTGGAGACCTTTCAGAGGGAACCATTTCAGAAAAAGCTGAGAGTCAACACAGAGATGGTTGGAGATGCAAAAAGAAAATGCCACTGGGGAAGCTGTTTGAAACTGAAAGTTGGGAGATACAGTCAGCAGACCTTGCCATGTGTCTTCCTATGTGACAGAGAAACCCTGAAAGCAATCAGCCTTTCTTGACTCCAGTATGTTTCTCTGGATGCCTTGGTTTGAACATTTTCATGGCCTTAGAACTGTAAACTTGCAACTTAATAAATCCCCTTTATAAAAGTCAACCCATTTCTGGCATAGTGCATTCCAGCAGCATTAGTAAACTAAAACATATACCTATAACTTCTCTTAGTCACCATATATCCATATACACACCCACTCCTACGTCTGCCAAGAGCAGTGGTTCACAAGTGGGGGCAATTTTGCTCCCTTGAGGACATTTGGTCACACCTGAAGACATTTTTGATAGTCCTAACTGAAAGGGGTTACTGGTATCTAGTAGGCAGAGGCCAAGGATGGTGCAAACATCCTACAATGCACAAGATGCCGGCAAATTCTTAAGTAGCTCAAAATGTTAATAGTGCCAAGATCGATAAGCTCTGATCTTGAGAGATGTATATTTGAAGAGAAATGTACATATTTATGTGTATATATTCACACAGTTATTTCTCCTTAGAGTTGCATTTATATTGTTAGAAAGAAATGGATCTTAAAACTTTTAGGATCCTCCCAGGAAATTACTGATTCACAAAACAGCAAACTTTTTTTTCAGTTCAGACTAGTGTTGCTATGTTGTTGGTGAAATACACACATATACACATACATGCTACCACTACTAGTTGTAGTAATAATCATAATGATTGTGTCAAGTAAAAGAAGCCAGGCTAAAAAAAAGTTACATCCTACATGGTTCTAGAAATGCAAAATCATTTAAGGTCATTAAGTTGATTAGTGGTTACCTGTATAATGGAGGGATCATAGAAGGGGGTGCAAGTAAACATTTGGGGGTGATAGAAATTACATTATCTTGTGGAATTGGATTCGTGGATGAATATGTATGTTAAAACTGATCGAAATACACACCTCGATTATGTGTAGCTTATTTTATATCAGTTACAACTCAATAAAGCTGTAAAACACACTCACACACACGCATATCCACAGTTTCTGAGTTATATGAATATTTGGAAATGAGGTTTCATTCTCAGTTCTAAATTTTGCGTAGTCAACAGCCATAAAAAATTCCTGGAGCATATTTTTTTAGGGAATGGAAGAAGAATTAAGAGATATGGAAAAGAGATGTATGAGTATAGAGTGCTGCATATGAAATTGTCACATTTTGACATTTTTGACCTATAAAAATGAAAATTTCCCATAGTTCATCCTTTACTTAGTTTTGGTCCTTGGACATATGGTGATGAAGAGCAGTGGCCCCAAGTTAACACACCTGTGTTCAGATCTTGGCTGTGTGACTTACTAGTGGTGTCAACTTGGGACAGTGATTTAATCTGTCCACAGCTCAGTGGCCCAAAGTCTTCAGTTAACACATCTACTGAATAGGTAGATGTTGTCTGTTCCCTCAATCAAGGAATATACTTATATGCCCATAATTCTATTTCTGATACTCACAGAGAGCTAGGCAGAGTGGCCAAGGCTGATGTATGTAAACATTTGTTGAATGAATGCATGCAAGGATGAATGAAAATGTTTACTTCACAGAATTGTTGTGAAGCTTAAATGATATCATTTGTTAAAGTACTCAGTATACATGCTAAGTGTTAAATGTTGGTCATGATTATTATTACTTTGAAAAGAGCAAGATATTCCAGATAAGTTTTGGACTTATTTTTTTCTTCCCAGTTTCATATATATATTTTATATACTGTATGGCATAGTCACATTTCATTATTTTTCCACATGCGTATCCCATTATTGCAGCACCATTTGTTGAATTTTTGTTCATTTCGTTGTATTTTGTTTGTTTGTTTGTTTTTGGGGAAGTGCATGGACTGGAAATCAAACCAGGGTCTCCTGCCTGGCTGGCGAGAATTCTGCTATTGTACTATCCTTGCACCCCTTAGTTTCATATATTTTTATCTTCACTGTGAAAGTGCATTTTTGGTTCAATGCCATAACTAAAGACTTACATCACGTCATTCACTTCTCCTTTTCTCTACTTTCGTCTCTAGACTAGGAGAGATTGAATTTTCTTCAAGAATATGCATAACCAAGGCAGGTTTCCATTGGAAATAGTTCAAAAAAGCTTATGTCTTGAACAGATTAAGCCATTATCTCCACTTCCAAAAGTCCTGGATTCCTTGGCCATGTCATCAAAATTTCACAATGTGTTTATTTAAGTTGGGCAAGATGATGGTGGGTACATGATTTACTGATTCTGAACTTGTTTCAATAGTGGCATTCTTTGTTGTGGACTAGGACATATTTTTCTAGCCATTGACAAAACAAAACAATATTAAAAAATCAAATCTTTTGAAATTGTGCACTCATCTTTATTATTGTCTTATTTTATTGAGATCATACCCAACAGCCACCTCTTGACTAGACTCTAAGCATCTAAAAGTAGTCATTATTCAGAGATGGCTAGTGTCACAATCACTTGTAAAATTTCTAAAATGTACACCTACCTGGGTCTTACCCAGTGGGAATTCTAATTTACTAGATGCAGGAAGGGGTCAGGTATTTTTATATACTGATGCCATCCCTGTGGGAAGCTTTGTCTTAGAGCAGGGGCTGTAAAACTTAGGCTGAATAGGAAGCACTACTTATTAACCATGTGGCTATCCAGGCTCTATCCCCATTGAATAAGCCTAATACAACAGGGCTGAGGTGAAGCATCCAAATCTGCAGCTTAAATAAACATCCTGGGTGAACCTGCATATCATATCCTCTCACCACACTTTGAGAAATATGGCCCTAGATTGTTTGAACAAGTAGCATCCTGTAAATTGTTTAATGAATGAGTGAATGAATACCTGAACCTACTTCTTTTTTTCAGTCATATTTTTTATTTTTAAACTTTTTTTTAATTGGGAAATATAAACATATATACAAAAAATTAATACATTTCCAAGTACATTTTAACAAGTAGTTATAGAACAGATTTTAAAATTTGGTATGGGTTACAATTCCACGATTTTTTCGTTTTTCTTCTATCTGATCCAAAATACTGGAGGCCAAAGGAAATATCAATATAATGATTTAGTTATCATACTCATTTGTTAAATCCTATTTTCTTGGTTTTACTCCTCCTTTTCTCTTTTTTTTTATTTTGCAAAAAGTAACATATATACAAAAAAAGCAATAAATTTTAAAACAACTCACAGCAATTAGTTGTTGAACAGATTTCAGAGTTTGGTATGGGTTACAATTCTACAACTTTAGGTTTTTATTTCTAGCTGCTCTATGGTTTGGAGATTAAAATAATATCAATATAATGATTCAGCAATTATGCTCATTTTGTTAAACCCTATCTTCTCTGTATAATTCCACTATCACCTTTGATCTTTCTCTCACTCTTTAGGGGTATTTGGGCTATGCCCATTCAAACTTTTTCATGTTGGAAGGGGCTGTTGATTATATAGGATAGGGGGATGAAACTAGCTGATGTTCTGAAGAGGTTGGCCCCTTTGCATTTCAGGACTTATCTGGCCCAGGGACCCATCTGGAGGTTGTAGGTTTCTGAAAAGTTACCCTAGTGTATGGAACCTTTATAGAATTTTATATAAGGCCCTGGGGATTCTTTAGGATTGGTAGAAATGGTTTTGGTTGAGATTTGGCACGTTATGATAGGTAGTAACATCTAACTGCAGCTTACGTAAGAGTGACCTCCATACTAGCCTCTCAATGCTATTTGAACTCTCTCAGCCACTGATACCTTATTTATTACACTTCTTTTCCCCCTTTTCGTCAGCATGGCATTGTTGATCTCACAATGTTCCAGGGCCAAGCTCATCCCTGGGAGTTACCTCTCCCATGTCACCAGGGAGACTTTCACCTGTGGATGTCAGGTCCCATGTAGTGGGGAGGGCAATGATTTCCCTTGCAGAGTTGGGCTTAGAGAGAGAAAGGCCACATCTAAGCAACAAAAGAGGTCTTCCAGACGTGACTCTTAGGCAGACCTCTGTGAACCCACTTCTTAAGAACTGTTTGAAGCTTAAATGAGATAATGTATGTAATGTACTAATACACTATACGTGTGAAATGTTACCTCTAATTATGATCGACCTGAAAACAAATGCAGGTATAATCAAATTTCCTTTCCTTTTCCACATCTCTTTTTCTTCCTCATCAGTTTTTACCCTTAGAGTTGAGTGTAATGGTCAAAAGTAAATAATTACATACATTAGAATTCAGTTCTTATGATAGTAAAATAAATAGAACACTTAATGGGCTATGGGAGTGAATAAATGGGGTGCTAAGAAAGTTTGAGGGGTTGAGGAAGTTTCCTGGAGGAAGGGAAGTATTGTTTATTATTATTTTTATTGTGGTAGCATATATGACATAATATTTGCCATTTAAACTATTTTTATGTGTACATTTCAGTGTCATTAATTGCATCCACATTGTTGCAATTACATTTATTACCAAAACTTTTTCATCAACCCAAACAGAAACTCTGTACCCACTAAATGATGATTCCCCATTGTCCCCTCCCCCTAGCTCCTAATAAGCTCTAATCTGCCTCTATTTATTTGTCTGTTCTAGATATCCTATTTAAGTGGAATCATAAAATGATGTCCTTTTGTGTCTTGATTGTCTTGCTCAGCCTTGAGTTCTCAAGATCCCTTCATCTTCTCGTATGTATCAGAACTGTTTTTACTTATATGCATGAACAATATTTCACTGTGTATATATACCATGTTTTGTTAATCCATTCATCTGTGAAGGATTCTTTTTAAACCAGAATTTAGAAAATGAACAGGAATAAGCCAGGAAAAGAGTAAAGGAAAACAGTCCAAGCAACAGGAATAGCATGGACTAAATCCTTCTGTTGACAGAATTGCTTAGAGATGGGCAGAGGTGGTGAAGGAATACGATGAGGTGGTTATTGCATTAATGCATGCAATGAGTGATGGTGAGCTGCATTAGGGTTAAAGCAGTGGCAGGGAGAAACGTGGAGAAATTCATTAACTATTTTGGAACTAGTAACAGTTTCTACTGATGTGCTGGCTGTAGTGAGTGGTTAAGGAAATGGAGGTGTCAAAGGTTGTTTCCATGTTTTTGTTATAAACTGATGCATACTGGTTCTCCATTCTGAGAGCATATTATAATCAACTTGGAGCTTTAAAAAAGTATGCCTGAGCCCCACCCCCAAGATTCTAATTTAATTTATTTAGTTGAGGCTCTGGTATTGGTGATCTGTTTTTAGAAAAACAAGTCATTCTAGTGTATAGCAACCAAGGTTGTTGATAATTACTGGTTTCTGTGGCTGTACAATTTATTGAGATATGGAAAGTAAGTAATATTTGTTGGGGAATGTAATAAATTCCATTTTGGTTATACTGAGTTGGAGTATATACATATATATATATATATATATATATATATATAACTGGTGATGTCAAATAGCAAGTTGGATACATGGTCTGAGTTTAGAAGAGTGGCCTTAGATGGTGATGTGACTTTAGGGTGGTGTTTAAAGACATGGGAATTTCCCCAGCTTTGGGTAGCAAATAAGGTCTTCATTAAAATAAACCACTGGCTCTTGTTCCCTTGTAAATAATGCAGAAGTCCTACCACTCTATGAACTTCTTTTTATCATTTCTGGTAGTTTGAGGACAGATGATTTGTTAATTATATCAAAAGTTTACTCACTGTAGAAGCTAAGCATTGAGGTTTCTCCAGGAAGACTTGGCGGGACAATGACAGCTGTTTCTGTCTGTCTGTCTCCTCCTGAGACTCCGGTGTTTTACTGACAGAGTAGTAAGTGTGAGGACACTGGGGAGACATCCTGTATTATTTGTGGCCAGGAAGGTGCTAACTGTCTTTCTACAAATGAAGGGAACCATATAGTTACACAAAAAAAATGAAGCAGATTAGAAAGGTTGATTTAAAGTTTCATCTTATTAATAATGTGGAGACTTCTGAAAAAATAAGATATTTCATAAGACTTTATGATAGCCACATTAATGAACTCAAAACAAAATTGCACTGTCTTCTTCACTAGCTTGTATTAAGCAAAATAAATTTAGGAAAATGGATGTTGAGGGTAATGGATGAAGAGGATTTTTCGACCCTGTTAGATGAAAGAGCACCGTCTAATACTGTCTAACAACATCTTCTTTAAGAATCTGAAAATAAATATATAAGTAATAGAACTTAACACAGTTTCTAAGGTATTGTTATATTTTTCCTGATATAATCATATAAAGACAATTATGAGGGCAAAACAATACTAAAATGCAAAATGTGGTAATCAGATGCTTCCAAACATGGAAACACTATGGATATGTTTGAAAACTTATTCAAGGGCATTATATTTATGACTAAAATACTGTAAGAGGTGTTGGCATCAATGATGTGATTTTCTTGAAAGTTTTCTTTTATTCTTGGTAAATTATCGATGAAAACAAAGTATAATATTCCGTGAATGTACGTGGTAGCTACATTTCTGGAAAATTAGTTGTATATTACAATAATAATGTCTGGTATTTATACATAAAATGGATTAAGTCTATGCCCAGAAAATCACGAATAGGTTTTAAACGCAGATGAAATTTCCAGTGGGAGGATAAAAATTCATTCAAAACACAGAGTTATTCTTCATTGTGCCTGACTGTCCCATACATTGCAGAAAGTCTAGCAGCCCAGGCCCCTACCCACATCCTGTTGGAGACACAGAAAAAGCATACCCTAGAGGGCTTTTCACTGCTAACTCTCCCTATTGAGAACCACTGCTTAAACAGTATAGGAGAACGAACTGGAAATATTCCCATATGGTTATGAGACTGTAATGGCAAACAAGAAAAGCCCTTCCTGCAAGGCTAAATTATGATGCACATCCCATGCTGGACAGTTCCAAACTGATTTCAGTCATAATGTATTAAACTTTAAAAGGATCTTGGAGCTCAATTGATGCAAACCCCTCAATGAACGTTTGAAGAAAGTAAAACCCAGAAAGTATAGAACAGCTTTCGGGTCCTTATCATCTAGCTTTATATCTTTTGCTTCTCATGAAAACTGAGTGATTAAAATATTATTATTTCTCTATTTTCCAAACAAGAACCCACTTTGGCTTGGCATGTAAGCAGCAGCTTCCAGCTTGCTTTAACTAGAAAGCCTTTGCTTTCTCTCTTATGTCTTCCTTGGGCAAAATCTCAAAACTGGCTCATGGGTTACACTTTCTAAAGGCTTGCCATCTTTAGGTGGCCAACTCCCCCCTCTATCATGCCCTCTTCATCTAGTTTTCCTCCTGCTCCTCCACACCAGAAGGTAAAAACTACAGTCCTCAAGCCAAATCCTGCCTGCTGCCTGACTTTATAGGTGAAGTGTAATTGGTACACAACACTGCAGCTACTCTCATGTTATGAGGGTGAAGTGGAGTAGTCACGACAATGACCACATGACTCTCAAAGCCTAAACTATTTGCTCTCTGATCAACATAGAAAAATTTTGCTAAGCTTGTTCTACAGTTTAAAAAAGTCTCCTCTATGTCTCTATCAATATATAGCATTCCTTTGTTATTAGCCTAGGGCATTAATGACTTAATTATTGATGTGTTATTCTTTTTAGAATTACAACTGTTTTTTTTCCAAGAACACCCTTCCAGAAACGGTTAATTTGCCCAAGAAATGACCATGGCCCTAAAGGTGAAAATATCATCAAAGGATTGAATAAGGAATATGTTTGAGGCAGAGGGACCTTTTGTTACTCACCATTGACACTATATACAGCTGCCACCAATGGGAAGGAGAAGCCCTCCAGGCCTCTTGTTCTCAAAATTAAAATTGTACAGCATACCCATAGATCTTCCAGGATAATTTCCAGTTCATTTAAAAGTAAATAGACATATGCAGCAATGCCAGTTGGCCAATAACGGGAACTAAATACTTCCTGGTAGTACTGAGATATGTTCAGATTGAAAACCAAGACCTTGAGAAAAAAAGGGGGAAAGTACAGTATTTGTCATTTGAATGCTGATTCAGATAACATTTTTCACTTAGTTCTCTGGAAAAAGATATTTTTTTGCATATATTGTACATATATATTAGGAATACATTTGAAAAAGGGGAAAATGTTTATTTAATTAGCAGAGAGATGTACCAGTTATCGATTTATTGCTCTTATTCCAAGATCCACCCTTATTCCCTACTCTTTGATAACACAGATGGGCCTTGTTAAAAACTGTCATTAGAGGGTGCTGCAAGGACCTGGAAGGAAAATGTAAGGCTTTTTTTTCCTTGTTCAGATAAGCTCCTCAGTTGAACTTCTACAGAATGCATGGCCCTTTTCAGCAGTGTCCAGAGGCCAGCAGCAAGTGCCACTTTCCCACCTTCCCCAGCACACTCTCACGTTGGGCAGTTTCAAGCAACACGTTCAGTTGCACTCCTGAGGGCAGACTACATGTTCCATGGGTTGTTTCCCAGTGAGTAAATAGAAACAACCCTCACCTACTCTGCACTTCTGGGTGGCTCTCCCATGAGCCCAGCTGGTGACCCAGTTGGCTTTCCAGACATTCAGCAGCAACCAGAGCAGGCAGTGTCCCAGAAAAGTTCATCAGCATCCCAGAAGGCAGGTCTCAGCCAGCCTAGCTAACATCTGGGACCAGTTCTGACCCAGAACAACCCAGTGGACTTTGCTGCCATCCACTGTTCAGCCAGACCCTCTCCAAAGAGGTTGAATTCCCCCTGTGGGGAGGACTCTCCAAAGAGGTTGAGTCCTCCTATGGAGGATTCTCCCTGCTGGTTAGTTCTCTCCTTGAATATTCTCCCTTAGTCCTTGGGTATCCTTTAGAGTTTTCTTTTTCTTTTCCTCCTTCTTAACCAATCTCTTTCACTTCAATCTCTGTTACTATATCTTCATATTAAACTTTCCTTTTTCTAATTACTGTGTGGTCTCTGTCTCTTGATTGGAACCTAACTAATACTACAGAGAAGCAAAAACAAACACTATTTGTACTTAAAATATTTTATCTGGTAGCCAAATTAATGTTTTTTGCAAGCAGGAAGAGATTAGGGATTGAACAGACATCTGCATGAGATTTAAAATGAAATTACTAAGTCATTCTCTGTTTCTGAACATGATCCCATTGGTGTGTGAAACTACCTCTAGGGATTATTTTTAATAATTACAAAAGGACAGAGAAAACACTCACAGTTACTCAGTCTTCTAAAGAAATCAAGGTATGAAAAAGAGATTTTCTTGGAGACACATTTTTTTAAATGTTTAATTTTGAAATAATTTCAAGCTTACAGGCAGTTGCAAAAAGAATTCAAATATACCACCACTCCCCAGATACTCAGATCAACCAATTTTAACATATTGTCATCTTTGCCATATCTTGCTACCATCTATCAATTTGTGCCTAGCTAATGTTATACCAGCACTTTCCTTGGCCAGGAGCTAACAACAACACAAAAGCAGTGAGAAGCAAAAAAAAAAAAAAAAAAAAGAAAACATTTTCCAGTCTTTGTAGATTGATTTGTGTGAATGCTCTTCTTCAGAGCTAATCCATACAATAAAAAGTTTTAAGTAGACTTCTGATCCTTTCTGGTCTTCTTGTCTTGGGCTCGCACTCTAGGAATTTCCTATTTACACAGATATGAATATTCTCTCCCCCCAGGAAATGGTTTCTTCATGGTCCTGGGTGCTTGCACTGTTTGTCCTCCAGGTAACCATCCTTGCCCTAGGAAGTGTGATTTAACTGCTCTTCCATAGCATTCTACTAGGGAGCTCAGTGAGCTGTCTTCTGCTTGCAGGACAAGTTCTGTGACAGCAAGTCTCTCAGGCCACCTGGCAGACTGGTCAGGCATACATGCTCCCAATATATGCATAATGGTTACTCTGCTCCCTGTAGAGCCATGACGAGGGATTTGCACTGGGACTCTGGGCCAGCTCCATGCTGAGCTGGTGAGGGAATGGAGGGAAGGCCAGCCAGGACACCATGAGTTCCCACCAGTTTTCCGTGGCCTTTATCTTGAATTGTGCTCATCCTGTTACAGTAGTCCTTTGACTGTTTTCTGGAGTTTTTGGACAGTGGTTTATGCCAGTTGTTGAAAGCTTCTATGTTGGGGGAGGAGACTGGGGGTGGGGGTAGAGCCTTGAAGAATGTCACTCTATCATCTTGATTGGGGTGGGCTCTCCTAGGAAACATATTTGAGTTTTGGTCTTCTTTGTTAACAACCTTGTTTGAGTTCCATGTTCATAAACTAGTCTGTTTATATCATAATTCTTTCACAATTAGCCAGATTTATTGAGCTTGTCTCATGAGAATGTAGAAATTGGTCCTTTTAAAATTATATAGCATGAATGTTTTCACTTTCTCCCTCCTCTCTTGGTTCATCTATCTGTAAAGTAAAGCACAGATGATCATGAAGTTAGGAGAGAAGACCATCTCTCATAATTCAGAAGCCAGGTGAATCCTGAGGAAAGCTGATAAGTAGACTAAGATTTTCCTGATTCCCCTTTTACTCCCTTTGTGTTTTGAGTTGACTTCTTCCAAGTTCTTTACTTTATCCCCCACAAGCCTCCCAGTTAAGTACCTCTTCAGAAATTTATATCTGTGGTGTCTATGCTAGGTTAGCAGGTAATTTATTTCCATTTAAGCCATTAGCTTTATATTTCTTTAAATATGGTCATGATGCAATGTGTTAAATGTAATTCCTGGATCCCATTCTAGACTTCTTACATCAGACTCCTGAGAGAGCTGGTATTCAGGAACTTGCATGTCTAACTGGTTTTCTTTCACACTAAACCACTTGCCTAGTTAATAACAGCTTACAGGTTATCTCTCAATGATATTTGCATTTTAATATGAGAACATCTACTGGTTCCAGCACAGACTAGGATGGAATGTGACTCCAGCCACCTAAACCTCACAATCTTTGCCCCAAGTTTCACTACAAACTTCCACAGTCCTGGGGGCTAAAGTCTTTAGGCTCAAAGAGTGATGAAGTGGGGCTTTATCCTGGCTATTGAGAGTAACATTTGGGGTGTTTATTTTCATTCAGGGCAATAGATATTTATGATACAGGTAGGAAACATCAGTGGAGTAGTGATCAAGATTGCTGGTATTGAGGAGATCCAGAAACTATGAGGTTAAGAAGTTGATGGATTGCTTTGGGAAATTAAAGACATCCAGGACAGTGATAGGGAAAGGAGGAGTTACACGATTGGGAGACAGGTATTCAAGTATTCCCTCATGGCTGGGTGGGAAGGGAAGGCAGGGAAGGGCTGGATAGAAATATGGTTACCCCTAACTCCCACCACTCTTAGAAATGCCATAATAATTGGGTAGTCTTTTTTCAAACAGAAATTACTTTAAAACTTCCTCTGACTTCTATAAGAGTATCGTATTGTAAAATATAATTCTACAGATTCTCAAATATGGTTGCATGTCAGAATCATCTGAAAGTTCCACTAAAAATAAATATGGATCATTGGATCCCACTCCAAATTTACTTAATAAGATTCTTTGGGCTTTGGAATACATACCTATCTTCATCTGTCTATATTTATATAAATATATCTATCATCATTTTTTAACTTTTTATTTTGCCTAGGAAGTTGAAAAAAAATGGACAGGGAGGTCCCATGAATCCTTTATCCAGTTTCCCTGGTGAATTCATAACATCTTGCATAGCATAATAACGAAATCTGCATAATTATGCTCTTCAAGTTAGGATTATTCAGCTGGCTAGAAATTGATTGAGTGAATGATAATCAGTTCTGTGGAAATGTGTTAACACGGTTACTTGGAATCCTGGAATATTTATCAACCGAGAGTCATCCTTTATTTGCCAATAGATTGGCCAGTTCATTCATTGCTCTGGTTAGAGGACTCATTCAGTATGATTCATTGAAATCCTTTTATCATCATTTATTTCCCCCCTTTTTGAGGCATTATAACCCCTAACTCAATGAGCCAGCCCATAGTAAGTATTTTATACATTTCTCCATCACTTCCTACAAGTGGTTTGCTGAAATGGAAGCAGTAGACTGGGGAAAGTTGATCTGTTTTGAAAAGCATTGTAGAGATAGTTGCTGAAATCTGTCTTTCCCTTGTAGTTAACTTTCTTTTCAGAGAATTCATATCATTCCAGATTTAAAAAAAAAATCCGTTTTTGTTACAATCATTTCTCAGTAGTGGCAATAAATTAGAAGGATTTTTTTCCTGACAATTTACTCTTCAATTATTAATTTACCCAATTCTTATCATTCAGCAGCATTTTAAATGTTAGAAGATATGGATTCCAGTCTCAGCTCTGCCATTTATAGGTTATGTATAAGTATATTGACCTTTGACCAATATACTTAATCTATCTGATTTGCCGTTATCATCATGAGAATAAAATGGATGCCCACTTTTCTGTCAACACAGATTGATTTCAAGCATCATACGTGATATACTGTACAAACTATAAAAATTAAATAAATATTAGATAATGATGACCAGAATAATAATAGTAAAATGGATAGACTTGAATTTCTAAGAAGTTTCAGCAAGAATCTACTTTGCTTTTTTTTGGGGGGGGGGTAGTACTCCATTATTCTCTTCCTTCTTCCCTAAGTATTTGTTTTGTTTTGCTTTGTTTTTCACCTGAGCTAGAAGTTCTTTTAAGTTAGGGGTCCTACAGTTTTGAGATATTTTGACACGCTATTTACATTAAATAAATGCTGGCTCTCTTTTCAATATTTTATTAAGCATCCATACATTTAAGCACCCTTTTCCTACTATAACGAAGAGTATATGTTGTAGTGTGCAGCAGAATTCTTCTTCTTTCTTTCCTGGAATAAATAAAAGAGGCTTGGAAAAGCAGGAACGTGGAATGTACCTGTGGTCAGGACATTGACAGTCTAGGGGAACGTGAGAGAAATTTTTCAGTCAAGGGTACATTTCATGTGGTCTAGTTTGCTAGCTGCTGAAATGTGATATACCAGAAATGGAATGGCTTTTAAAAAGGGGAATTTAATAAGTAGCAAGTAAATAGTTTTTAGGCCCTGGAAATGTCCCAATTGAGACAAGTCTATAGAAATGTCTGATAAAAGGCATCTAGGGAAAGATACCTTGGTTTAAGAAAGCTGAGGAAGTTCAGGGTCTCTCTCTCAGCTGGAAAGGCACGTGGCGAACATGGTGACGTCTTCTAGTTTCCTCTCCAGGCCTCGTGCTTCATGGAGCTCCCCAGGGGCATTCTCCTTCTTCATCTCCAAAGGTCGCTGGCTGGTGGACTCTCTGCTTCTCTTGTCCTTCTCGTGCATCTGCGCTGCTGCTCTCCCATCATTCTGAAACTTCCAGTGATCTAATCAAGACCCATGTAGGATGGGTGGAGACACATCTCCATCTAGCCAAGTTTAATACCAACAATTGATTGAGTCCCATTTCTGTGGAGATAGTCTGATCAAGTTTCCAACCTATAGCACTGAATAGGGGTTAGAAGAAACTGTTGCTCTCACAAGATTGATTAAGATTAAAACATGGGTTTTCTAGGGTAAATAAATCCTTTCAAACCAGCACGACATGGTTACCATAGAGCAAGAGATAGTGCATCTCATTTCCTTAAATAGTTGCCTTGCTTTCCCTCCTGTACCCTGGGGTTCCAGGCATAATGAGTCCTTAAATGCCTTCCTGGTAGCTGTTCTCAGCATCATCATTCCATGGAAAAAAGCAGGCTAGTTTGCGTGGGAGACGAATATCATTGGCGTGAAAAGTGAGTGAGCGGTTGTATATTCTGATGAGTGTATCATCTGTGCCTTTCAATTCTATATTTAGAATAAAACTCAGAAAATATTTAAGTAGGTGTTCATAATGAACTATGTTTTTATAGCTGAAAGAACCACCAGAATTAAAGCAAGGGAATTTTTTATAATATGAAAACAAGTTTTTGGTTTATATTTTAATCCAAAATAAACCTTAAGGAACTTTTACAAATATACATCCTTGGATTTATTCATTTAACAAATATTGGACCAATTATTTCCAATATACTATTCCATGTGACCTCAAATATTTATTTTATACTTATATTTTTCCTTGTTGCTTTAGTTGCTCATGTTAGCCATCTACACATAGCCAATGACTGCAGCACTTAGTAGTGTAAAACAACAGACTTTCATTACCTCTGCTCCCATGGGTCAGGAAACTGCAGATGGCTTAGCTGGGTATCTATGGCCCAGGGAATCTCACGGCTGCAATAAAATGTCTGCTGGGGCTGTAGCCACCTCCAGGCTCGTCTGGTGTAGGATCCACTTTCAAGCTTGCTCATGGGACTGTTGTCAGGCCTCAGGTCCTTGCTGGCTATTGGCCAGCATGGGTCAACATGGGCCTCTCTTCAGGGCATCTTACAATTTGGCAGCTGACTTCCCTCAAAGTGAGTGAGGGAGAGAGCAAGGGAGGGAGAGAAAGATGGAAAGAATAGTTTTGTAAACTATTCCTGGAAAAGATACCTTGTCATGTTTGCAGTATTCTGTTTGTTGGAAGTGAGTCACTAGATCTACCACATACTCATGAGATGGGAATTGCACAATGGCCTTGGTTTAGCTTCCTGACTGCTAAAACAAATACCGTACTATGGGTTGGCTTAAACAGTGGGAATTGATTGGCTCAGAGTTTCACAGGCTAGAAGGCTTGCTCCCTCCCTGTTTGGCATCTTCTGGCTGGCAGGTAATCTTGGAGTTCCTTGGCTTTTCTGTCATATGGCAGCAGGAATGTTGGAGTCATCTACTTTCTCTTCCGAGTTCCATTGACTTCCAATTTCTGCCTGCTCCCTGGAACTTCTTTCTCTGGGTCCTTTGCTTACAAGGACTTCAGCCCTATTGGATTAATGCTCACCTTAACCAATAATATCTTCAAAGGTCTTGTTTACAAATGGGTTCATACCCACAGGCCCAGGGGTTGGGACTTGGACATGCCTTTTGTGGGGGATGTGATTCATCCCCAACGGGCATAAAGGCTAGGAAGTGGGATCATAGGAGCCAGTTAGAGGCTGCTCACAACAGTGCTCCAAGAATACACCCTAGGGTTCCTTGCTTTTGAGATGCTGGCCATGTACTCTGTAGACTTACAAGTTAGAACATGAACCAAACAGCCGGTGAGCAGCCCAGGAAGTGACAGCAGCAAGATGTCTAACTTGAGGCAGTCAGGGAAGGGAAGGAGGAACAGGGCTAAATGTTCTTACCTGGATGCATGGATAGACTGGACATATTCATGTTTGAAGCGATTTAATGTTTGAGAATAAACAGCTACAAAAGGTAGAAGAGTCTTTAGGGACTAAAGGGACTTAAATGGCTAGAAAATTCTACATATTCAATAACTATGTAATCACTTCATGATAAAGTTCAAACTCCTTAACTTGCTACATGTAACCCTCCATGGCTCTTCAGCTCCTTCCCCCATAATATGTCCTATGATCTATCTCACAATGCTCCAAAAGACCCCTACCTTCCTCACATACATGTGTTGGTACAAATTATTCTCTTTAGGCTCTCCTTTTCTGCAAATTTTGCTTTGCCAGTGTCCGCTGTCCATATTAGCAAGGTGACCACTGAAGAAGCAAGAGGGAACTATGTTGCACCTCCTGCAGCAAGTCTTCCCGCTCCTGCTTTGGGCATGCTTTAACTCATGACATCTTCAAAGCTGCCTGCATTGGAGGCTCCTCCTCTGGCCTTGTCTTCTTAATCTGTATTGTTCTTTTTCTTTCCTCTCTCTCCTTTAAGAGGTAGAGCGCTCCTCCCAGAAAGAACTGTGCTTTTATTTCTGACTCCCTGTGATCAGCACACTGCCCAGTAGCTTAATAGGTGCTCTTTCTGATTTCTGAATGAAAGGCTGTAATCAGATGAGTTGGAGTGGAGGGCAGGGCAAAAGGCCAGGCCACCTGGGGCAGAGGGACTGGGCTGGGAGAAGTGATGCAGTTAGAAAGAAACTGGCAGAAATAGCAAAGTCAAGTAAGACAATCTCTCTCTCTCTCCTCACTGTCCCTCTTTCTCTGGTTCTCTCCCTCTCTTTCTCTCTCCTTTTAGCAGTATCTTGGTCGCACAACATAAAAAACAGATGGCATGGTTTAATGGAGCATTTCGAAAAATGTGTTTTGTTAATATAAGCAGCTATTTACTTAAATAAATGTCCTATAGGAAATCATGCTGAGTTAAATAGAATTAAACAAGCTTTTTGTTTTTAATTATAGCACTTCATGGAACTTTCAATGTGTATGCCGTTTATCTCTGGAAACAAATTTAATATAGAAACTCATTCAAATATATATGAATGAGAAACTGTTTTTCCGAAAGCATCACTTAGAACCCATGGATAACTCTTGGAGAAATGCTGATTTACTGTCTTTGAACCTGGAGAGACCTAAGCCATCTATCCTTGGCTGCTCTACTCACTTCTGATATGACATTCAATACCTGCCTGAACTTTATTTCATTTTCGGTCTCAAATAAAAATAGTAAAACCTCTGAGGGGATATTATAAGATTTAATAAAATACACACAGCGAATCATAAAAAGCTGATATTATTCTTGTGCCCTATTGGATCTTCAATAGTAATATGCCTCGGAATGACATTTCCTACTGTCACCTTTCAAGGAACTAAAAACATGAAAAAATCAAATGGATTTTTAAAATCTGCTAAAACCACTAAAATGAATTTAAAATGCTCTTCAGGGGGGCAGGAGACAGTGACCCACAGTTGAGTGTAATGCTGAGAGGAAAAGATCAAAAGGAGAAAAGACCACTGCTGAGTGTCACTTTGTTGGCCAGTCCTTACTGCTTCTCTGTTTACTTTCAACTTTATTTTCTTTCACAGATTGGGGGGAGGCGGGGCGGGGACTGAGCAGAAGGGTCAGCCTGAGTAACTTCAGCCTCTTGAAAGGGATATGCTCTTCCCCAGTGAGCAGTCAGATCCTGCTGAAGCAGTTTCAATGAAGAGACAGCTTTTTTTTTTTTTTAATTTCAAGCCTCCCTATTTACTGATCAACGACTGAGACATCAGTGGACTTGAATAGGAGACAACCAGTAGTTGATCTGAAGTAAAAAGGACTGAACGCTTGAATTTAAAAGAATAAATTCTTGAGAGAAGGTATAATTCTAATTGGCATTGTATTTCGAGATGGTGGAACATGTTTTGAATTCCTCACCCTCATGGGAAAATTTTGAAGCAAATCTCTGAACTTTGCTTCAATCCCACTTTTGAGGGCATTTACCATTTGTCAGAAATGGGCCTTCCTCTCCTCATTGTTAAAGATGAAGCTGATAATACCCACTTTGCAAGGTTGTGAGGACTAAATGAGATAGCACCAAGGGCAGTTGGCAGGCATTCAATAAATGGTAGTTTGGGGTTTCCCTTTTGATTCCACAGGTTTCATCAGATAATACACTTTAGGCCTAGATTTTGGGACAGCTCTGGAATTAAATTGCTCTTTGACCAAAAAGTTGGGTCCTGTTCCTTGCATTCACCCATTAATTTATAGTAATTCTTTCCTTGACTAGTTACATTTTGCTCTTTCTATGATGAGCTCAGACTTTCATTTCATATGCTTATTAGTCAAGGATGAGTTTTATTTTCATTTTAGTCTACTGTGTGTAACAGAACAACCCTTATGTATGTGCACTTTTTATTGATATGTATTTGTTATATACCTATTATTTGTTGTGGCTATTGCCCAATGAAAGTATTAATAAACCATGGTCTTGTAGTGGGCAAGGTCAGTGCCTTAGGAGAGATGGGGATGCTCACCTGAGCCTTCTTAATCCTTCCAAATATTTATTGAGTCAGAGGGTCCATAGAAGCTGGAGTTTGAGTCTTTGTTCTTGCCCCGAGGGACAAATATGCCCAGAGATTGTATATATGTGATGGGAAATACATGCCACAGGGAGGTAAATTAGAAACTGGACATAATTACAAAGAAACTAATTTTGCTGCTAGCAAATACAGTTATGTTAATTTTGAGATATAAAATTAATGTATTTTATTTTCCAGATATTCTCAATTCCTAGTTATCCAGCTCTCTAAATCAATGAATCAATAGCATGCATTGCTTCTGTGAAAGAGAGAACCCTGTTACATATAGGGTTTGGCTTTGAATTTCAAAATAGAATTTTGTCTATAGTCTGAAAGCAGATGGTTTTGATATTTGCAAATGACTGACATGGAAGAGAAGGGAATGATTTTCTCAGAAATTCCAAAGCATAAGTTAAGCTTGAGGAAGATAATTTTATATGATGAGACCCTAGAATGAGAAAGGATGTGATACAAGGAAATTCCTTGGTACATAGGAAGGGGAAAAGCTCTTCTGGTCATTGAAAGATGGAGCTTGGGAGAGAGCTGAAGAGAAGAACCAAAGACCAGGCCATGTTCCTATTGTCTCCTTAAGGTTGGAAGTGGAGGGAGGGATTAAAAACACTCAGGTGGGTTTGGGGATTCCAAGACCATTGAGGCCTGCCCTTGCTCTCCTGGGCATAGCCTGGGAAAATGGCAATCTCTGAACACAGTTCCAGTGCTCTGTTGAACATGGTTTAGGAGCATTTGTGAAGTCATAGTTGAGGGAGGTTTCAAAGAGAGCAAGCCTGAACTAAACTGAACTTCAGCGTGGGGTAGAGAAAGCGAATAAGAGAGCTCCAGCCTCCATGGCCATTCATAAAGTGCTAAGTGCCCTAGAGATCAACAAGAGGCCTGCAGTGGTCAGAGAGGCAGTAGGGTGTGGAATTCTTGTAATTGCAGGCAGAGTCCATGAATATCAACAATGGGTACATGGATGCACACCAGAAATCCATCACCAATGAATGAATAAACAGACGTGGTAAATCCATACAATGGAAAATGATTCAGCCACTAACAGGAATGAAGTACTATACATAGTACAACATGGATGAACCTCAAAACATAATGCTATGTGAAAGAAACCAAAGGTTAAATACCGTCTGACTGCATTTATTTGGAATTGATAGGTTAATGCGCAGAGACAGAAAGCAGATAACTGTGTGCCAGCTGCTAGGGAGGAGGGGGGGATGGGATAGGGAGTGACTGCTTAATGGATACAGGTTCCTTCTTCCATGATGAAAATGTTTTGGAACTAGAAGTGTTGGTTGTACAACATTGTGAATGTATTAAATGGCCTTGATTTGTACACTTTAAAATGTTTAATTTTATATTCTGAATTTTACCTAGATAAAAAGAAAAATGAAAAACTGAGATAAATTAAACAAACACACAAGTCAGAACAGGTCCAATTCAGAATACTCAGTAGTTCCATAAGCCAAGCTACACTGCTGCAGCAGCAACATACCCCAGAGACCAAGCAGGAAGTAACATATCCCCTCGAGATCTAGATGTTCCATCCCCACACTCGAGGACAGATCAGGTTCATTCTATACCCAGATACCATCTTTAGAAGGAGATTGGGAAGGTATTAAACTCTGAGAGACTGAGAAAATCCTAGAGACAAGGCATATTATATCCTGCCCGCAGTTGAAAGGGGGGCTCTACAGCACATAGAACAAGATATTAGGTATAAAACTAAATTGTGTTTCTGATATCTGGATATATGCTTGTTAAATTCATACCTGTCATATAGGCAGAAGACCTGCAAAGTTGGGTCATCTCTTTTAGGATAGAATTCATTTGTCTTAGAACAAGAATCAGGAAATATGGAAACTTAACTATGCTTATGCTATTTGGATTTTCTTTATCTGGTTTCCATTGTTTCCTTCTTAGAGCTTAAAAATTATCCATTATGTGCCAGGGTAACAGGCCTGAGTTTTAAAGAGGGAGTAACATCTCCTAGGGGCTGCATATGAACTTGAGGCAGGAATCAAAATGAAAATGTACTAAAGCCTAGGTAATACTGTAGAGGTATCTTAGGACTCCTTTCACCTAGTGACTTTCCCAGTGCTCATATCTGCTCAACCTTGAAGGAATTTCCATAGTGCTTTAATCATGGGGAACATTCCTTAATAATACTCACGGCAATGGAGGAAGGTGCCCTTTGGTGATTTCTTGGTTGCCATCCCTCCATAGTCTTCTGAGTGGTTGGAGAAGGGAAGTCAGTGTACTACTCAGTTGGCCACAGGACAGGGGAGAACAGGAGGAGCCAGAAGATGGGGTCCAGTTAGACCCAGAGGGTCTGGCATACAACAGACCTCGCAGGCAGGCAAGGGGGAGCCCAGAGTGTCATACTAATGCAAGGAGGAACAGTCACGTACTTGAAAGCCCAGCACAATACACTCAGTACATCCATCTCAAGCTGACTACTAGGCAAAAGGCTGTAGGAAGGAGTTAGCCCCAATTCACTACTTGCTCAGCTTTAGGGGCAGAGTGAGTATGGATGAGCCAGAGGAAAAAAGGCCCAGAAATGAGGAATAAGAAGTGGAATAGCTGGTGAGCACAGCAAATGGTTTTTCCTTGTTAAAGCTTTTCCTATGTGGGCATGCCAGTCTGATTCCCATCGTTTTCTTTTCACTCTCTTTGTGATGAGTTCATTTCCCTGCTGCTTGAAAGCAGAGCTCTTTACCAATTTTCAGGACCAACCTGATTCCCTACCCACATAAATCTGGGCAACTCTCACTATACTCTAGTTATTGACCTGTCCCTGCCTTCTGTCCCAATGCTGGTTACTAAATTTCTGCCCGTTTGTTATACTGAAGGCCCTTTTTAGTAGCTGACTTCTCTGGGTGTCTTCTAGGACTAGGATTTTCTTCATTCTCATTGTAATTCATCCCAGGATCTCCAGGCTGGCCCTCAGAGCTAAAGCTTGTTTTGAAAGTGGTAGTTACCTAGTACTTTCAAACTCATAGGAGTTATGGCATCCAAATGCGATTTCACATGAAAGAATTGGAGAAATAAATCACTATATAAATTTCCTCATTGCTATGTGATATTAATAAATAAAAATCATCATTTAAAAAATATTCTGATTTAAACAGTTCAGCAGTAACAGCAAGCACATAAAAACTGAGTAGTCAAGTGGGAAGCATATAAGGGCCACCAAATAACACAGTGACTGCATGGCAATAAGGTCAAACTCTTACCTTTTCACAGGTTTAACCCATCTTTTGTTTTTTCAGAAGGATATTTTATTTAAGAGAAAAAGAAAATGTCTATTGGCTACTCCTAACTCTCCAATTGTGAAAGCAAATTCAATGGGGAGTTGCGAAACTGAGTCCTCAGTGCCAGCTCTCTCAGACCACCCAGAAGCAAAAGCTAACCGATTTGGCAAAGCCAGGACACAGAGAGTGCTGGCACTGTGAGAGGGGATAGGAGGGGAAGGAAGCTGATCAAGTTGGCAGCGGCAGGATAGAAAAGAGACGGAGGCTTGCTAGGGAGCTGCCTACATATTGGGGTGGGAGCACCTGGGGAGGGAATCTGACCCAGTGAGGGAAGAGAGAACATGTCAGTCTGCTTGATGATGTCAGTGCAGAACAGAAGTCAGCATTTTAAGGAATTATTGAGAGTACAGCCTTTGCTTGTGAATGGGGAAGGAGCCGTGCAGAGGAGATGCTTGCAATCCATTTGTGGGTTATTTAAATTATTTAATATTGCCACTTTCTAAGATGGAGGTCATGTACAATTTGCCATCTACATACTTTGTCAGGAGCAAGTCCCAACTGAAAATCAAAACAAATGATCAAAAAAGAAAAATCTAGATACAGAGTAATATTTCTTTTTATCTCTGGCCTGCTTACTTTAAATAGATGAGATTTATCCATGGACACATGGGGAAATACTTTAAAACCATTTCATATGTTGGGTGAGATGGATCCTATAAAAATATAACATTATTATTATTATTATTATTATTATTAGAAGTACATTTAATATGCTTTCAAAATGTATAATTTTCCAGTATAAAATCTGTGAAATAGGAGTAATAATAATAATATTAGGTAGCACTTATTGAACACTTATTCTGATCCAGGCACTACGTCAAGGGTTTCAAATTTATTTTCTCTAAAAAGTGTAAAGCAAAATCTGAGGAAGTTACTATTTTTATCATAATTTAGCAGAAGAGAAAATGGAGGCCTAGAGAAGTTGAGCTGACTTGTTCCCAGTCACACACAGAGAGCTGGGTGACCAGGGATGACTCTAGTGTCAACTCTTTTGACTAGACTTCTTACTTCCTAATCTAGTCCATTCAAAGTAAAACTGCCCCCCAACATAAATTAAAACCACAATGATAAACAACTACACACCCACCTAAATGACTAAAATTTAGAAAGACTGGCAATAGCAAGTATGTCTGGGATATGGAACAACTGGAACTCATACACTGCTGGTGTAAATATGAAACAGTTCAACATTAAGCATGCACTTATCATACACCTCAGGTATTTATCAAGAAAGATGAAAATGCATGTGTCCCAAAATATTACCATCAACTTTGTTTAAAATACTGGAAACAATACAAATATCCATCGACTGGTGAGTGGATAAAGCAATTGTGGGTGATCCATACAATGAAATCTTACTCAGCAGTGAAAGTGGGTGAACTACTGGTACTTGCAGCAGCATGGATAAGTCTCAAAAGTTTTACTGTGAGCAAAAGCAGTCAGACCAAAAAATGCACAAGCTGTATGATTTCATTTATTTGAAGTTCTAGAATAGGCAAAACTAATCTATACTGACACAAAGTAGTGGCTGAGGGCTGTGATAGTAGGGGACAACTGCATTGGATATGAGGGAAATTTTGGATTGCATAGTCTTTTGTGGTGGTGTTACATAGGATTATATATTTTTCAAAATGTACCGAACACTTAAAATGGGTGCATTATATATTATATAGAAGATGTTAAAAAAAGTAGCTATTTCCTTAAGAATTAGCCCCTAAGAATTCCCAGCCTTTCTTTCTTTGATCTTCTTGCCTGTTCTATTTACGTATGTATAGTTGCATGCATTTTTTATGGGATTATTTACTTACCTGCTTAAAGTGTAGATCACATCACAAAATTAAATGATGTATTTTTCGGTTTAGTGTTTTCTTATGTTTGTCTACTTAGTCTTCTTTTATTGACTGAATCACAGTTATAACAATATAATTGTGCAAAATACTATGCAAGCTGTCAGAATTGGGAAAATAAACACATAATGCCAAATATTCAGGTTTAAATAAAATAAAAATTTATATCAACTATTCATGTTTCCTGGATGTATTAATTTCCTAGCTGTTAAAACAAATACCATACAAAGGATTGGTTTAGCAACAGGAATTTACTGGCTCATGGTTTCAGAAGCTAGAAGGCTTGCTAGCATCTGTAGGGTCTGTATCTTCTGGCTGGTTAGCAATCTTGGGGTTCCCTGGGTTTTCCTATTATCCACTACAAGGGAGTGTACATGGCAGCCTCTTCTCCTTTCTCTCCCAGGTTTCACTGACTTGCAGCTTCTGGTTGTCCCTATGGCTTCTCTCTCCGAGTCCAATTTCCTTTACTTATATTGAATTTAGGGCCACCCTCATTCAGTTTGGGCACAGCTAACTAAAAACACCTTCAAAGGTCCTACTTAAAATTGGGTCATACCTACAGAAGTGGATTAAGATTAAGAACATGTTTTTCTTAAGTACATAACTTTAAGTCACAATGCTGGTTTTCTATGAATGAAAAAGCTCTTAAAACCAGCAGTTGACATGTATGAAACAATGAAAAAGAAATCTTTAATGTTGACCTTGAAGTGTTGGCTCCTGAATTACCATCTGGTCATCTCATATGGATTGAATCATAGTCTTTGCATGCTTTAGTTGCAAGTAGAAGGCAGTTATGCTATAGTAGGAAGAGTTCAAATGTTAGAATCACTTGGGTTGGTTTGAATTTGCATCATAATTTCACCACTTACCTGTGGGGGAATTTGGGCAACTGCTTAAACTCTTTAAGCATCAATTTACATACCTGAAAATTAGGGATAATCTCATAGTCACAATTAGAAAAAATATATAGCATATAATTGATGCTAAATATATAGTGGATTATTATTATTATTGGTTAATGAATTAAATGTAGGATAGTGAGAAGAATGCTGCTCATACAATTAGAATCTTTGGTTGGGGTCCCTGCATTCCACTCACCAGCTTGGTACCTGGGGCAAGTTCCTGGACCTCTTTCATTTTCCATGAACTGTTTTGCAAAATAGGTAAGGTAATACTGGTTTATTTTGAACATTAAATAAGACATTTTATGAAATATATAGAATAATATCTGGTATAGATTGGGACTCCATAAATGTTCGTTGATTTGAAATCCAATTTTATTTCTTAAAACTCTCACATAAGATATGTGATAACTATTAATTAGAATTTTAATAAAAGTATCACATTCACCAACTGTGCATAAAGATAGGTACTTGCATATATTTGCCTTAAGAAAAGAGAATATGGAGATCATAGCCTGAACTTTTTTCATTTTGACCAAATCCTGGACATCTTAGACACACAGTTAAATAACTGGTCAGATACAATGGAAGTCATTTTATGATTTTTATCCCAAATGCTTGTTTATATCCTATATTATTAAACTTCTGTGAAAGTCTAGAAGGTAGGAAACAGAAGGCACTGCAACTAAGAATAGTACAACACTGATTCATTTCCAAAGACACCACAATTGTTTCATCATAACTTGGTTATTATGCAGAGAAATTAAGCAGATATCAAAATAAATTTGAAGCTTTGGAATTCCAGGTCTGTAAAATTAGTCAAAGCTCAAATTAAAATGACAATTTGTATGATGGGAATAAGTCTATGAATTATTCTTCCATAGGGAATGTATTTTTCAAGTTGTATATTTATTATACAGATAATAAACAGATATAATAAATAATAGATAAAATAAACTCATATCACAAAAAGATAAATCTGAAATAAGATAATAAAATAATATAGTAAGATAATAAACTCTAAAAAAATGAAGTATAATATAAAGTCATAAATTCCCCTAAAAACTTGAGCATGGAAATAGTAACACATTTTCCTGTAAAAATGTAGGATATCAGATGTCTTTCAAATATCTGTGTGAAAAAACCATATATTACTTGGCTTATTTATTTGTAGCTGATGCACCATGTTACAAGGTCAAACACAGAGAGCCTGTGATTGCCCAGAGAATTCTATCTTCCTACCTGCAGGCATAATTATTCCAATTTGTGAATCAATAAATGGTTGGATGCCAATGTGTGCTTGCATGTCATGGTCTTCAGATGAATATGTATGTGCCTGTGAGACATTTTAATTTCTAGGACCTCATTTTTGACATTTAGTTCAGGAAGTGTTATATATATATATATATATTCTTCACCTTTTCAGAAAAATTGAATTTATTTCATATGAAAATGATAGACGTATAACTACTGGTGTTTAAAAGAATGCAGATTGATTCAATTAAATCAGTTTAAATAATGAGTTAAAAGTCACCTATAGCTTTCTTCTAAGTAAGTTAGGAAAGCAACAACTCCCCTCTTTGTTCCCTTTACTGCCCTCTCTCATTCTCACTGCATTGCCACAAGGTCATCCTACAGATTTCAATCCACAGGACCATGTATTAGAGAACACAGAGCTGTGAGTGCTATCATTTGGTCAGGAATAGTTTATATAATAAAGTAGGTAGTAATTCATAAATGGAAATAAATTCATCAGAACAAAGACCAAATAGTAACAAAGGATACTTCCTATGAATTGGTTGTGAGGAGCAAAATTCATTTTATAGAGAAAAACCTTTGATTTATGAACCTATATTATTATAAGTTTTGTAAATTCTTTTCACATAATAGCCTTTTTTGCTACTATCGAGTAACCTTTTGAGAATAGTTACCTTTTCAGAATTATGCAGCTATAATGTGGTATACTTTTATTGAAGCCAAGTATTTTCACTGATTTATCAGGTAAAATAAAAACCTTACAGATCTGGAATTGCTTATTTATCCAATGGATTATTCATTTTCTAAAAAGAGAAAATTTTGGTTCATTGAGAAATTTTCTTTTGGTTCAAAATCATAATCTTGTTGGTAGTTTAATTGCTTGTGCTCATGAACATTTATACTTACAAATCGACCTGCTCTTATGTTTATGCCTCAGATAAGAATATCTGATTTTTGAGTCACTGAAATATTTGGATATAGGAGCTGTGTCAGTAAATTATATTACCATAGTTAAATGTCACACAAAGGTATGAAGGGCTTACCTGACTGCTTTTCTGTTCATTTCAATGATGAATTTTTATGAACTAAAATCATCAAACTATTTTCTAGATTAAAATAAAAATTGCTTTTAATAGTATTTCAAACAAAAAAGGAACAAGGAATTGACTGTAAACAATCCGAATCTAATTCCAGAGCTCTTACTTATGACTTACTTCAAAGAATGTAGACTATGGGCATAGCAGGCAGCAGTTGTGTCTTTGTCTACCTGGTATCCATTTCCTTCTTCCAATGTAATGGCATCTTGGCTCTTCCAAGGAACCTCCCTTCCCTGCTCTAAACTCTAGGCTCTAGAGATGGGTCCTCCAGACCTGGCCAATCAAAGTCTTTCAGGTCGGTACTTTTAGGAAAGAAGAACTCCTCCCACTCCTTTTTTTTTTTTTTTACATGGGCAGGCACCAGGATTCGAACCCGGGTCTCCTGCATGCAGGTGAGAACTCTGCCACTGAGCCACCGCCGCACCACCCAAGAACAGTTCCTTTTATATTGGACTTGCTACAGTGGAAGAAAATAAGCTTGAATCTATTGGGGGGAATCTTGCTACCACCTGGACAAAGTCTGCCTACAAATGAAGCCAACATTTAAGAAAGGAAAGCTGAGAAAAGGAGAGATACAAATTCCTAATAATACTTCCTGACACTAATTATACCCAGGTTTATTCTGGACTTAGTGAAGTGAGCCAGTGTACCTCCTCCTCCCATTTTAATTAAATAATTGGTTAATTTTTGAATAAACCTCTCTGATTTGGGTTTCTACTGCATGCAATTGAAAAGGTAGTGATTAATAATACGGGTGCATGGATGATTAAAATTTTTGTGCTGCCAACATTGAATTAAAAAATGACAACTCTGAAAAATTCATATACGTATGTTGAACCTCAAACAAATATCAAGTCCTTAAATATGTCACTGTGCTATTACAGTGACTCATTCATACAACTGTATCCTCTGGTAGCCAGATCTATGATTCCTTATGTGGTGTGACAGCTTAGTCTTACGCAAAGGAGCATAGTAGAATTCCCCTAGAGAATGGCCAGTGACATAGAAGACGCCTCATTTTGTTAATGAAACACCAATCAAATCTATTGAATATTATTTATAATTAAAATTTCATGATGTTTTCTCAGTAGGTCCACATCTACTCTTTGATTCAAATAATATAAAAACAATGTGTTTCCCAAAGAGAGCAAAACTGTTTTAGAACATTTGTTTAATTTCTTCTTGGAGCCAGCTGGAGTCATGGAATTACTCCTCTGAAAGTGGCAGTCTTCATGCCCTGTGTATAAACCTCTCCTCCCTTCTCGACCATGCTCCCTCCATAAATACTTACTAGTAACCCACTCTATGACACAATGCTAAATGCAAGGAATATAAGAGTGATTTCCCCCTCTTATAGATACTTATAAATCTTACCATAGAAAGTTTATAGAGATGTTTTAAGGTCTACCAAAATTATGGATGCTTCCTTTCTCCAGGAAATATCAAATTGTATTTATTCTTTTCTAAACAATGAGTTAGAAACTTAGATGACCAGGGAATCTCATTCATATTTCATTCCCTATCAAATTCAGTACCAGGTAATACTCCAGCTTTTTATTAGGAATTACCAGGTAATACTCCTATCAGCTGCTATTTTTTTTTTCCTATCATCTGCTCTTTGCCTCAGAAATTACCTTTTGGATATTTGAGAACTAGACTTAAAGGTGACATGACTTACCTGACAAGGAGGCTGAAGATAACGGGTTGCCCAAAGTACCTTCCCAAGCAAAGCAGGTACCTTACTCAGAAGAGGGAAGGGTTCTGACCTTTTTATTTCTCTTCTCAGGTTAGGAATTATAGATCATAGTGATTATAAATCACAACCCACCTTTAATGTATTTGGACACTAATGAGCAAGTTTATCCCTATTCATTTAGAGTAACTTCAAAGGCAAGCAAGCAAGCAAGACCACAGAGCATAGTTGCTCTATGTTCCCCCTTATGAAAGAATCATTAGTCAGGGCTCTCAAGAGAAACAGAACTGACAGGATATGTGTATGTGTGTGCATAAATATTATGGGATTTATTATAGGAATTGGCTCTCATGACCATGGAGATTGGCAAGTCCTAATTCTATAGTCTGCAAGCTGGGAACCTGATAATGATTTCGATAAATTCTCCAGGAGAAACTGGCTGGCTGAGGCAGAGATAGAAATTCTTCTTTCTGACTGCTGAAATAATTAGATCTCCCTTTAAGGCCTTCAACTGATTAGATGAGACTTCTCTCTTTTCTGAAGGCAATCTCTTTGTTGATTGTAGATATAATCAGCCATAGATGTAAATAACTAACTATTTAACTCTACAAATACTCACAGTAACAAACTGGACAGTGCTGGCTTGACCAAACAATTGAACACCGTAACCTAGCCAAATTGAAACACGAACTCAACCACCAATATGCAGTCTGTTTCTAGGAAGGAACATGATCATTACATATATTGTTTAAGAAGATTAGAGCACAGTAATGGCAGTCAATCTCATTACTTCCTGAGACACAAAAATTATATGGTGAGATGCAAGGGTTAGATCCTATAAAGGATGTTCTCGAGGATTTCCAATGAAAAAGCAGAGAGCCTCACATGACCCAGTGCCCTCTGAAAAAAGTTCTAGCCCATTGACATAATTTATGCTAATTCACCTTCCTCTAATCCTAGGTTACAAAAGTCTGTTTACCCCAGGACTTCTCAGAACATTAAATATGCTAATATGAATAATCTCAATTTAGTAGGGATATATAGCATTTCCCTCAATTTTTTTCTCTACCTATGGAAAATTTCTTAGTGCTAGTGTTCTGCAGAAATCAGGAAATTAGTTGCCAATCTAGAAATGAGCATTTTCTTTGTTAAAAGCAGTAAACTGTTTTCATTTCAAACATTAGTGTAGGGAAAATTGCTCAATATTAATAGGATCTGGATGAAAGTAATTGTTCTAGTTTGCTAGCTGCCAGAATGCAACATACCTGAAATGGAATGGCTTTTAAAAAGGGGAATTTAATCAGATGCTAGTTTACAGTTCTAAGGCTGAGAAAATGTCCCAATTTAAAAAAGTCTGTAGAAATGTCCAAACTAAGGCATCCAGGGAGAGATACCTTCGTTCAAGAAGGCCAATGAAATTCAGTGTTTCTCTTTTAAGTGGAAGGGCACATGGCGAGCACAGAGTTTCTTTCTCATCTGGAAAGGCACATGGTGAACACGGTCAGGGTTCCTCTCTTATCTGGAAGGACACGTGGCAAGCACAGCCTCATTTGCTAGCTTCTTCTCTCCTGGATTCTGGTTTCATGAAGCTCCCTAGGAGGTGTTTTCCTTCATCTCCAAAGGTCTCTGGCTCATGGAATTTCTGCTTCGTGGTGCTGCAGCATTCTCTGCTCTCTCCGTATCTCCTGTTCTCCAAAATGTTTTCTCTTTTACAGGACTCCAATAAAGAAATCAACACCCACCCAAATGGGTGGAGACATGTTGTCACCTAATCCAGTTTAACAACCACTCTTGACTAAATCACATCATCCAAGGAGATGATCTGATTACAGTCTCAAACATATAGTATTGAATAGGGATTATTCTACCTTTATGAAATGGGATTTTGATTAAAACATGAATTTTCTAGGGGGCATACTTCCTTTCAAACCAGCACAGTAATAGCTACAGTTTCTTAAATATAGTATATTGCAATAACCATTTCTTGAAAGGATGGTTGAATGAATGAATAGAGTAGTAAGGCAATCTGTGTATCTTTGACTCTTCCTCTGACCTCTTTTTGGCTTAATCAATGTTAAGCATTCAGCTGGTATTCCATTGTGACCATAGGTATAGCTAAATGAACCATATATGAACCTTTGGTTTCCCACAAGAACCAGGTAGTTCCTTAGAAGTTAAACTCTAGACACTCTTCCTATTTCTGCCCTTTGCATAATGTTGTTACTTTCTTCTACAATATTCGTTGTTTCATTTTTCACTTAACCAGCTCCTATCCTCACTCCTCCTAATCAGCCTAGACCTCAGTTCCTTCAGTAGGCCTTTCCTGATATCTCAGGATTAGGACAGACACAATATCTATATGCTCCCCAAATACTCTCTGTTTACATTTACTGAATCCATTAAAATTCTGTTTTGAAATTGTCTATACTTTTCTGCCATTACCAATTAGTTATAAGCTCTAGGTTAAGACAGGTTGTTCACTCCTGTCTTAGCATGGCGCCTGATTTGTGAAACGTGCTCAATCATGTTTTGGTAAATGAAGGATGTTAAAGGTCTAGGTTGAAACTACTCCCTGGCACATCATTACATTCTGGTCTTTGCAGTTCCTCCAGGGTCAGTGGTACCTTGCTGCTCATTCGTTCTTTCACTAGATTATCCAGATTAAGTACAAGCCTGTCTCTATCTTTAGAGTCTTCTAGAACCCCTTCCTTGACTGAATGTCAAGATCTGACCAGGCCTGCTTGTGACTCCATGGCGACAAATTTCTTAACATTATGAGTTACAAATATTTATGTAGAGTTTTTCTTTGCCCTATCTGAAATGTTGTAGCTTTGTCCACTAAGTTGCTTCCTGCGCTCTTGTTATTCATGGGCATTTCTAGTGGAAGCAAAGAGACTAGAAGAAAGCAAAAGTGGCTGAAAGAAATACTTACTTGGGCAGGGAATCACTTTTAGGAGAATTTAGAAAAAAAAGGTAAAGGAATAGCTGTGGGATATGAGAAGGCTAGGGGAGAGAAAAGGATAAATGTTGCTATGTACTATGAGTCTCTTTACTGTTTTGAAATCATTTTTTTGTTTTTTGGTCTTCTTGTAATACTGGACCATATGCCCAGGTTGTGAGTAGGGTTATCCATCAACTGAATTTTTCTTTCTATTTAAGAAAAAAAAGAAGCTTCCTGAGACCCTATTTCTTAACTTGATAATAGCAATGAGTGTGCACCAAGAAAAAGAAGAGATGTCATATGAAACAAGTTTGTTACGTTTAATGTTGAATTTCCGTGAGTTATTTTTCAAATATTTTATAAAAGTTAATGTCTTTTATTACAAAAGTAATATATATTCATTTAAAAACACAGTTAAACAAAAGCCAAAACAAAACCTGGTATCATGGAGAGAAACATTGTTAATATGTTTATGTATGCTTTAAAAATATTTTGGATCCTTTTCTTCTTCTTCTTAGAGAATGTTACTTTGCCCATTCGAAGCTAAGTACTGTTCATTACCTTACTGAGCTATGTTCACCAGGGAAAAAACCCACTTGGTCAAAAAAGGCAAAGTGTACCGTAATGATTTAAGAGAGAAATACAGTTCAAATGGTTAAAGGGACATTACACATAATCTCTCTAAGTCTAATAGGAACATGAATTATTTGCTGCATCTTGATTACAATGAGAAAATCGACTTTGAAGTTATACAAGGGGTATTGGTATGACACTAAAAACATGAGAAAATGATATTTTCTTTTGATCTTTCCCCTGGAAAAGACAAGTTTAATTTTCTAATGTTATATCATGAAAAAAATAGCTTATCTAGGGGTGCATGGTTTAAAAAAGTGACATTTTGGATGATTTTCTAAAATATGATTTAAACTACAAAGCTTCTAAAGTTCATGGGCGTTGGGTATGAGGAGAGAGAGAGAAGGAAAGTAAGGTTTATTGAATCTGACATTGAACTAGGCACTTCGACCATTCCTTCTCGTTTACTCTTCACAATAATCCCATGAGGTAAATTCTATCCGTATCAGAAGTGTGGTTCTGGGATGTAGAGTCATCACCCTGAATTATACCCTTCAAATAAAGCTTAGAACTGAAACCTAAAACCTCGCAGGCCCAATTCCTTATTTCTTCCATTATTCTGCCTGGCCTTCCACAATATGGTAGCATACATATTTCATTAAAATATAAGGCAAGGATGGGGCATAGGGCAAGTCTAGAGGGCCAGATACTTCTCATATATTATTTCGTAGAATTCTCGTAATATCCTTGGCTTGTCTTTGCCAGTTTTCACATTCAGATAAGAAAACTGTGGTTCTGATAGTATATATGACTTGTCTAAGGTTATAGAGCTAATGAGTGGCAAAATCAGGAAAATCTAGGTCTGATTGCCTATAAAGCATTTGCTTTCCACTGGGCTGAGAAACACACATACACACACACACATACATGCACTGAGCTAAACACACAACTTATTAAATCTGGTTGTGAAAGTATTGCATGATACAGGCTGACAGTGTTTGTTAGGGAAACACCCATAGTTCAAGTAAATTATCCTAAATCCTTCCACTGAAGTGTGACAAAAGTTGGCAGCACAATGGTATTTCTACTCCAGGGCGCTTTGGCCCGGGAATGAGGCCTGATGTGGTTCTCATGTGAGGGAACAGTGCTGATACCTTCTCTCCAGCCATGCGGAATGAATATGTTATGGGTGAACTGCATAAATGTGTTCTCCCCATATTTAATGATGCTGTTTCATGAAATGAATCTGAAACATGGCGACTTGTTCACTTGTATTAGCAGGAATGAACTGTTTTGTTGGTGCTTCTAATGATGAAAGTAATTACATTTTAAACCTTTTCACTCAAGTGTATTTACACTTAATTTTCATTGTTCATTGTAGTGTGTAATGTATTTGTCCTATAAGACAACAGGCCTTTCAGTCTCTTGCATAATTCAAGAGAATTATGCAAGAGTCTCTACATTTTCCTTCTTAATCATTTTGATGTTCAACTTTCGTATGGTGGTAGCTTTGCAGACCACTGCAGTCAAGGGGAGAAAATAAGAGAATGTGACAATAGCTCCTACAGACATACAGAGTTTATTTTATATCCTTGTTAGTGAGAAAGCTCATTTGTAATTCAGATGTCACAGGCTGAACACACAGTCCATTCATTATAATTATTTCTTCTCTTTTTTTCTGTCTCTATAGAGTTTTTTATGTCTATATTTTATACAAATGGAATCACATGATATGTAGTATTTTGGGTCTGGTTTCTTCCACTTTGCATACTGGGTTTAAAAAATATATTTATATATTTTCAATTAGAGAAGTTGGTTTAGCTATTTATTTAATAGAAATATATAATATATAATAATGTATATATTTATTTAATAGGTTTATATAAAAGACATGTAAAAAATACCTCGTTCCCACAGACCAGTTGGCACTTGGCACTGGTGTGGCTCCTTTGTTACTTCCCATCCCATTTTAATGGCTTTGATGTCCTAAGACCTTAATTGCTAAGTATCTACTCAGAGCAAAGGTTGGCAATCACATGTTGTTTTAAAAAAGCAATTGAGTTAATAATTAGAAACTGGAATATTTAATCTCAAAATCCAAATTTTTTACTTCTGTTTAAAAACCCGGTGAGCTGGAAACAGATATGCCTGGTTAGTAGCCTGGAGGGGTGGGGCGGCCGCACTCCCTCCCACTCGCAGCAGCTCCGCCGTCACTGCATCAGCGGGTTTCCCTCTTGTACGGTACCTTTCCCACTCGCTTGGCATTGAGTTCTCTACATCTGGCATCATGTATTCCTGTTCGTATCAATAATGATACATTTTATGAATCAATCAAATACATCCAGATGAAATCTATTTTTAAGATGAATAATCATGATGTTCTTTAACCTGCATTACATGCTGGGAATATTTTTTTTAAATATGATGACATCAGGACTAGAATCAGCAAATCTTTGGTTGAATTTTTTGTTTTTTTTTTACATATGACTTAATTTAGTTCAATAACAGTTCATTAATCTACTATAACAAATGTACCATGCCAATGTGAGGTGATAATTATACTTTGGTATATGAGAATCCTGTATTTTATGCCTTATTGTTCTGTAAAACCACAACTTCTCTAAACAAAAAAAGAGTTTATTTAGCAGCTATGAAGCCCTGGGGGTATAGCTATTCTGCTTTCAAGGAATTTACAGCCGTATTCAATCTATATCAGTCCACTGCCACCAAACCAATAATAGGACTGTGGATTTGGCATAGGGGATGCTGTGACCAGTTAAAGCAAAGTTGAAAGAATTAAACTTTTTTTTTGAGTTTCATGTGTTAGTCTATAAGTCAGGATCATAGGCTTTTGCCCAATTAAAGGAAATAGAAATCATTAGGTTGTATCCTTTATTTTTGAAAAAAAAAAAAAAAAAAGAAGTGTACTGTGAATCAGCTCTGTACTTCCTGAGGGAAAAAGAGTCCTTGAAAAGTAAACGTCACTTGTTTCTCTTACTGAGCATAGCTAGAGAAAGTAGGACATTGCTTCCCTTAACAAATTTAAGAAATCTGTTAGCATTTGACCTTTAAAAAAGCCCACATTTTTAATGGTAGAATGGCCGTGTTGTTCTTTATCTATGCCCTAGTTTGGGAACAGTTGTTTACATGTTCTTTGCCTTGCTTGATTGCTTTCAGAATGCTTTAGTGTTTCATCTCTTCTACTTTCAAGACGGAAGAACATGGAGATTTGTCTATTCCCGGCCCCAACACTTTTGGCTGTGGTTAGCATGTGGCATTTTAACTATGGAATTTCTCATTAGTTTGTTTTAATTTTCTACAGTCATAGCAACATATGAAGTGGATCCAGAATTAATAGACAAAGTTATGAAGCAATTATCAGACTGAAGTTCTATCATCTCATTTTTCTCCCTGAAAAACTGCTTCCTAGTTTCCTTTAAAAGTCCTGTGGTTTTACTACCAATGTTTCCTTCCTCTAAGGCAGCATTGGTCTCATGAATAAATAAATATTTTCTATGTTCTGGGATTTCTCTCCATCAGTAGCCATGTTGGCTTTCTTGAAGCCTGTAATACATCCTGCACCTCACAAATCTGTATTATTGTTCCTGGCATTCCCTCCGAGTGGAATCCCACTGCATTCTTTCCATTCAGTGAATCCCTCTCTCAACCATGGCACCATTTCTGCTTTTCCCATTCCACCAGCGAATCTGTTTTTTCTGAGGTCTCCAAGGACCTGCACATTTCCAAATTCAATAGATTCTCTTCAGTCCTTACCTTATTTGTTTTTTTCTGCACTGTTTGACCCTTTCCTTGAAACATGTTACCCTTGTAACATGTAACAGACTTCTCTTCCCCTGTCTACTCCCTAAATAAAATAGAACTTTGATTTTGTGAACGATCTTGTTATTCTTTCCCTAAGTGATCTAATACATACTTACAGCTAAAAACATACACTCTATACCATCAGCTTTCAAAGTTGTATCTTTAGCTTTTTCTTTCACACTCCACATCCACATGTCCAACCCGTGAGTATGCATATCCATCTAGATAAACTACAGGTACTTTAAATTCTGCTCTTTTTTCCCCCTTTCTTTCCAATCCTCCTCTTTGATTTCTTTCATGATGAAGAATGCATGTACACATCCAAAAATCTAAGCCAAAACCTGGGACCAATCCTGATCTACTTCTAAATCTTTTATCCTTTCAGTTACTCCAAGGAGATGAGGAAGTACTAAAGAAACAACTAACTTCCTATTCCAATGAACTGCTCTCCATCTTACCTGCTGCCATCTTGGAATAGGACCAGCAGGTCTCTTCTGTGTTAATCTTAATTATTCTTAGGATCTAGCTTTGGGCTCCTTTCATCTCCACCAAAGGACTAATCTGTGACTTCTTAAAATGGAAATCTAAGCTAATGATTCACGACTTAAAGACCTCCACATGTTCATTGGCAATACTGTATTAGAACCTTTGTTAGGTTTTAGAACTGCTTGAACTTTTTTTTTTAAAGGAAATCTTAAGTGAAAGTCTAAACAGATAAAAGCTAAGGGGCTTTTATTTTGCAACAGGCCCTAAGAGGGCTGTACTCCTTGTCATTTGAGACTCCCTGGCTTGTGATATAAAACTCAACTCTTCCATATGGCAAACAAGGCCCGCTGTAGCTCATCTCCACCTGCCCCTCACCCCCTTTCAGCCTGCTCTCCATTACACTTATCTCCCTGCCTTTCCCTAAATCAGCGGCTTTTGTTCTGGGACTCTGTGCTGTTGTTCCACATCCTCTACCTGGTGGCTGGATGTTCTTTCTCACCTTTTGAAATGGGTAATATCTGGCTCATTGTGCATGTACACAGGGAAAAACCCAAGCCAAAACCTGGGACCAATCCTGATCTCATCTTTGAAAATCAGTTCACCTGCCTCCTTAGAGGCATATTTCAAGGCTCCCCTTCTCACCCACAGCTAGGCAACACTGATTGTTTGGCTTCTGAGAACTGTAGCATTTTTATATGCATCGCTCTCTCTATATTATATTTATATATATCTCTGTTTTTTATATACATTTATTTTAGGTTGTTTAATGGGTTGATATCCCATCAGTTAGGGAACTCTTGAAGGCAATTGCCATATTCGTCTTTGTATTCTCAGCCTCCAGCTGAATGTTTGAATCAAATTCAACAACTGGCATCTTACACAGTGATTTTAGGGAATTTTCCTTTTTCTGTGTGTATTACTTATAAAATCTAGTCTTTTCCTTCAAATACAAAAGGCACTTACCCCTTCTGTACACTTCTGTTGCCCTACTATGTTTACTTTAGGTATGACATTGTAAGTACAAGTAATTCACCTTCACAGACTTCAGTTTAAAATATGGTGTGCTGGTTTGAAAGGATCATGCACCCTAGAAAAGCCACGTCTTAATCTTTATCCAATCTTGTGGGCACAACCATTTCTTTCAATCTCTATTCAACAATGTAGGTTGGAATCTTTTTATTATATTATCTCCATGGAGATGTGACATACCCAATTATGGGTGTTAACATTTTGATTAGATGGAGATGTGACTCCGCCCATCCCAGGTGGAGTATATTGGAATCCTTTAAAAGAGGAAACATTTTGGAGAGAGCAAGAGAGACAAGAGATGGAGAGCCACAGCTAGAGATCTTTGGAGATGAAGAAGGAAAATGCCCCTGGGGTAGCAAGAAGCTTGGAGAGAAAGCTAGCGGATGTCACCAGGTTCGCCAAGTGCCTTTCCAGTTGAGGGAGAAACCCTGAACTTTATCAGTCTTTCTTGAGTGAAGATAACCTTTTTTTGATGCCTTAATTTCGACATTTTCATGCCCTTAGAACTGTAAACTTGCAACTTAATAAGTTCCTCCTTTAAAAGCCATTCCATTTCTGGTATATCACATTCTGGCAGTTAGCAAACTAGAACATATGGGATTAAAAGAAAATCATTTCATTATTTATTCATTCCTCCAACAAGCATTTATTGAGAACTGATGGTGTCCTGGGCACAGACAAGCATGGAAAAGAAGGTAAATCTTTTTCCCTTTGTTAAGACCTGCTATTCATGGTGATAATTTTCAGCCTTAACACATCATGGATCCTTTGAAGAGAAACTAAATTTAGCTTTTAAAACATCAATCTTTTAGACTGGATGGTGAAGTTCAAGAAATTAAGAATAAATCTTTCACAGTCCTGTCTTTAGCACATTTTGAAGTCAGTATCACCTTGGAGAAGTATGCTCACAAGTTGCAAACTAATAGCCAGAATTCATTTTTTGTTAAAAAGTTCTTGATGTCTTCCTTATATTAAGATGACAATTAGGAAACTTTTGGATTTTAATATTTTGTATCTATTATATATAAAATAGGTTTTATACATTTTGGTGGTTTACGTGATTATATCTGTTATTTTTATTGAAAGTTTCGAGTTAATTATTTAAAAACAAAACCCCTCTGATTAAAGGTTATGGATGGCTGCCAAGCCCAAGCTACTTAATGCTTGAAATATTCAAATCATATGCACTAGGAATGGAAAACTCTTGGCTCTTCTTGGACTGCCTCATATTTTTAGAAAAGAAAAGAAGAAACTAGTATTTATTGAATATCAATTATGTGCTAGGAATGGTGACAGACACTTTCCTTTAATCCTTGCAACAAACCTTTGAGCAAGAGATATTACTTCAATTTTACCAATAGGAAAGGGACGCAAAGTAATTTGTCTCAGATTCCACACTAGAAGTTGGCAGAGTCTGAATTTGAACTCAGAGATCCATATGCTTTCTATTTTGCAATGCTGCCTCTCAAGTAAAAATGCTCAAGGCCAGTCAGAAGTAATATTATCCAAGAAAATGGGCTAACATGTCCCATGTGTCCTTCTCCTTGCTTCTATCTGTCTCAGGGACACACTCAGTTTATAACTATGACTCACAGTTCACTTCTAGTTTTCTTCTAAGGCCATGACTCTGATTAGAGTTGAGTTTTAATTATGTGATGCAGAGAACATATAGATTTTCTAACTAGAAATCACAACTGAAAAATTCTTTTGACCATTAGTGTAACAAACATGTTTTTCTTCTTTATAAAAGGGAATATGAAGTGAAAAATCCTTTTTTCTGCATTGTTTGACCCCAACACAACATTATCCTTCTAATTTTCCATTCTAATTATTGTATGTTTTGCGGTTACTAGGGCTTTCAGAAATGTCGCATTCTTTTCTGCTGATATAGTAGTGCTTTATAGTTCAGTTTTTGCATATCATGGAAAGTGATTTGATGTCCAAATATGAGTTGGCTGCAAAGGAGATTAGTTCTAGAGCAGAATATATTCAGTTCTGGAACTAATGTGAAGTTTGATGCTTTTTTTGTTTAGTTATAAATTTTATATTACATTTACTTCAAAGCACTAAAATACATCGCAATGGGCATTTCAACTGTGGAATTCTGTGTAAAATAGACTCCATTTTTTAATAAAAAGGATGCGTCTGCTGCCCTGATTTCCATTAGTTCTCTCCAGATCATATTAAGTAGTGTTAGACTCCCAAATACTCAGAAAACAATTTATTGTGCTTTACTAGCAGTTAATCACAACTTGCTATGATGTCACACATCTACTATAGGTGTAAGATGGCTGCAAACTTTTCTTAGGCAAGCAGAAAATATGGAAATTGAAGCTTATGGCTTTCACTGAGGTTTGGAGTGAAGGAAGCCATTATTAAAACACATTGCAATCTGAACCAATGGAATCATAAATGGGAGGAATTGTGTATATATTTTCCCATGCTTAATTTTATGTTTCCATAAACTTTAATTAAAAAGCCCAAATTAGAAAAACTTCATTCAGATGATAAGTTCATAACTGAGCATTTGAAATACTTCTTTGTACTACAGTTGACTTTATCATGTTCTACAATTTCACTTAGATACTGCTTTGAGTTCTTACAATTTTATTTTACAGAAAAGATAATCAAAAGAGGAAATTCATTTTTTGGTAGGTTGTACCTTTGGGCAGGAAGAAGAAAATGACCCAACTGTTTATCCTTTATTTCTCCCTGCTCATCAGTGATAACTTAGAATACGAAGATTCGTGAAAGATACTCACTGTCTCTACCCACTATCTAACTCCTTTCTCACACCCCTAATCCCTATTTCCCAAGTGAAACAATCTGCGTCTGGTAATAGGCACTAAGCAAAATATTATTTTTAGTGAACTTGATTAATCAAGAATAGCAGAGAAAGGCTTGTGTTATTGTCTTCATCATTTGGAATATGAGAAAGTCATGTTCTCTTTATCTAAAGCTTCACATTTAGTGACAGAACCAAGACTAGAACCCAGATCTCCAAGCTAGTATTTTATATATATCACATCACATTCTTGCTTACACCAATCCAGCTAGTGATTTGTTTAGAGATTGTGCTGGGTATATAAATATATATGATCTCAATTTTTCTGCAGATTTTAAGGACTATTAATTCATTCCACAATATTTTTTAAAAACCTATTATCTGTTGGAGGTATAGCTATAAAACAAGCCTTGCCTTCACAGTGCTTAAATTTTAATAAGGGAAGCAGACCATATATAAGATAGCAAATCTACATATAATAATAAATATTCAAATCAGGTTAAGAAGATAGAATAATTTGAATAGTAATTTCATGAATATATTGTTTTTTAATATTTTTATTATGGTAATGCATATACAGCATAAAGCATTTCCATTTTGCCCACTTTCAAATATACAATTCAGTGGTATTAATTACATGCACAATATTGTACTACCATCAGCACCATCCATTACCCAAACTTTTCCAACACCCAAAGCAGAAACTCTGAATCCATTAAACATTACTCCCCATTCCCTGCCCGTTATCCTGGTACCCTGTAATCTTCTTTGCATCTCTGTGAACTTGCATCTTCTAGTTATTTTATTTAAGTAAGATCATATGATGTTTGTCCTTTTGTGTCTGGCTTATTTCCCTCAACATGAAATGCCTTGTTTGGGGTATGTTACTTTTCAATTGAGGAATGGCTCGAGACATTACAGAAAGTCAGCTTTGGTCCAGGTTGGCTTTGGACTATATTCTGTATATTCACACATATGAATGCACACGCACACATACATACAAACTGTGTTAGGGAGATTGGCAGGAGAATGGCTTTTCTGATGAATTGTTAAAGTGCTACTTTAAATAAATTCGTCTCTTTTCATTGTGAGTGTTTTCATTCTCTGTTACTCTGATTTGTTTCAATGATAGTGTTATCTGTCAGTGTCAACAAACCTAACTGTTGATTCAAAATGTGTTTTGAAAGGCCAATAGATATAAAAAAAGTACAACCCAATAACTTAGCAAAACGTGAAACATACTGGGTTCTCCTCAGTGCAACAGTAGAGAAATGTTTCCTGGTTGGAGAAGTAAGACTATTTCACTCTGTCATCACCCCTGGGGAATCCCAATGTGCTGTGGAGAAGAAAGAAATCTCATGCTTCCTTTCATCCTTGTCTATCATTAATGCGTAATGATGGTATTCATACTTCCTGAATGGCCACGAGGCAAGGGCAAAGATTTTCTGTCTCCCCCTTGCTTCAAGACTTGGGGCTTTCCCTCAACAACTGAGAGCTGAATATCAAGTTGATAATGATAACAGCTAATACCCAGCTAACATCAAGCACTTACTAATTTCCAGGCATTAGGCTAAGTACTTGAAGCAAATATTTCATTTAATGAAAACAAAAACCCATGAGCTAAACATTATTGTGTTCACATGATGGGTAAGAGTCCTAGAGGTCAAACATCCTGTTCAAGGTCAAACATGTACTCAGGGGGTCAGACAGGGACCTCAGCAGTTAGACTCAGGGCCTCAACTTTTAAACAAAATCCAGTGGAGTGAGTATTTCATTCTGACCAATAACCTTCTGGATTAGGTTTTAAGTGAAGGCAGAGGAAACAAATGCACTGCTTGGGATGAGGCGAAACCATGGAATGTGTGAAGGCCGCCGCTGCTCATGCTGGCAGTGAAGCAGCCCGAGTGTTGATAAGACTGTGGCTCGCCTAGGTTTTTCTCTGCCCTTCCCCAGAGATCTCCATGAGCACTGCAGAGAAGTTGTGGAACATAACAGCACAGGTTGAGACAAACAGAAACCTTTAGATAATTTTTTCGACGAGAGGTTTTTTCGACAAGCACCCTTGGAGAAGCATTTGTAGGGCATCTCTGGAAAGACCAGGGAAAAGCCTTATGACTGGGCTGTCTGGAGAGGAGAGATGCAACCACTGCCCTGGTTTCAGCCCTGTGCAGGTTAGGGGGTATTACTTCCCTGTTACAAACAGCCAACCCAAATCAGGAGAGTCTCTGGTGGTTGGTAGATATAGCAGCTTTATTAACCTTGACTTTCTGGTCCCTACTTTTCTTCTGACTCCTGTGGCTGCCAATTCACATTCCCAGACACTGCTCTATTCACATATTCATTCACCCAAGCAATATTTATTGAGTACCTGCTCTGTGTAAGGCATCATGCTAGAGGGCTGTGACATAGAGAAATTAAAGAACTAATCTCTGCCTTAAAAGAGCTTGTGGAACATTGCTCTTTCCTTCCTATAGAGATTTTACAAATATTATGAGAGTATGTTACATACATTATACAGCTGGGCTCTGGCTTCCAACCAAAAGCAACGGCACAAAATCTCCCTGAGCTTATGGACTAGGCACTCTAAGGAGGGGACAGAAAATAAATAAGCTAAAAACTAAAGACAGATCATGATTAGTGCTATGAAGGAAATAAGTAGGAAGCTATGATGGAGATTAATTGAATGTCCATAAATGGAAGGACAATCAAGGAAACCTCTGTGAGGAAGTGACATATAAGCTGAAACCAGAATGGTGATTTGGAGACATTCATAGAAAAAAAACAGTCAAAGTAAAGTTCAGGCAAGGGTTGTGGAAGGAAGTAGGAGGAATTGGAGGAGGGGAATTTAGTGACTTAATATAGATTTTAAATAAAACAACTTGAAGACATCATATTGACTGAAATAAGCCAGACACAAAAAGACAAAAAGACAAATATCATATAATCTCACTCACATGAAATACTTAGAATAAGAAAATTTTATAGAGACAGATAGTAGATTAGATACTAGCAGCTGGCAGGGGGCTGGTTAGCAAAGGAGAGCAAACAGCTGATGGGGCAGAGTTTCTGTTTGTGGTGATTGGAAAGGTTTGTGTAATAGATGTGAGTGATGGGAGCACAACATTGTGAAGTGATGTACACTTGAAAGTGTTAAAAGGGAAATTTTGAGTTGAAAACATGAGACTAAAATACATTTTAAAAAATCATACTTTAGTGAAGGTTTAGTAGCAATAATTCTCTCATAAAAAATAACCAAAAAACTTGGGCGGGCCGCGGTGGCTCAGCGGGCAAAGTGCTTGCCTGCTATGCCGGAGGACCTCGGTTCGATTCCCGGCCCCAGCCCATGTAACAAAAAACGGAAAAACAAAATACAATAAAACAAGAAAATGTTTCCCTTTCTTCCTTCCTTCCTTCCTTCTATCCTTCCTTCCTTCTCTCTGTCTTTCCTTTAAAAAAAAAAAAAAAAAAAATAACCAAAAAACTTATTTGCAGAGCAAGATTGAGCCAGGTTTTCTGAGATTTATTGCTATGCAATAATTTTTATTATATTTCCAGTGTTTTCTAGATAGTGAGATGAGAATCAAGTGGACTAAAGAGCCATGAGGAAGAAAAGGGGACAAATACTCTAGTCAAATGTTACCAGGTCTTTAAGATTCCAAGGGGCAAATTGTATTTCCAGAGAATTAAAAATTCACCACAGAATAATATATCCAAGTAAAATCTTAGGGTGTATGTTCTATACTTGTAAAAATGTTATTTTCCACCTGTAAATGAAGACACTGGGGACAGTGGATTTGTTTCTACAGTTATTTTGACACTTCACTTAAGAGGCTTTACTGAAAGTGTTTGTCATGTTATTTTACTTAATGTTTTAGGAAGTCATGGCTGAAGTCATTAACTATGAAAAAATGACATTCTTCAACGTTTCAGGTCAAAATTGCAGAAATAAATTGTCACTAATGATTACTTCCTTTTTTTAACAAGGTACTTTTTGCTATTGTCACCCTAAGTTGCTGACACCTCATTACTTGGCAAATCTATATCTTTCTCAGATGTCTAGGTTTTAAAAAGAAGACGTCATAAAGCCCTACTTCACTCAGTTTCCTTATTTATATCACTGGCTAAAGATGAAATCATGAGGAAACTACTAACAATGTGACTGAAACTCTGTGGTTGGCTGCTAGGTTTGGAAAAGAATACACACACACACACACACACACACACAACACACACACACAACACAGACCATGTTCTCACTGAAGATACTATGGAAGAGCCAACACCTGCTATTCATCCAAGCTCAGCACCACTGGGCTGAGTGGACATGGCTGTCCCGAGAAGCACTCTGGAGGCTTGGTGGACATGGGAAGGACATGCGTTATGCTTACATTTAGATGATCTCTTGGTCAGAATATTTTTTCTGGTATTCTTCAAAGAAGACTGCAGTGTCCCTAAATTACTCCACAATGCTATCATGCGCTTCTCTGATGGAGAAGTGGCTTATTATGGGGCCAAAGAGGAGTGCAGTCCAGGGATCGCAAGTTTTCACCCCACCTTTCTTTGCCACATCTTCAGTCTCATTCTTTCTCTAATTCCTAATTCTCTAGATTCTTGCTACTCAAGGTGAGGTCCACGAACCAGCATCATCACAGGTGTGTGAAAGGTCCTTTGTAGGGCAGAAGGGAACAGGTCTGGACGAGAAGCTGCCACCAGCAGTGACCACTATTCATTTACTGTTGGTAACACTTGAAACCAATTCCCCATCTTTATGAGAGCATGTCAGAAATGCAGAGTTTTTAGCCCCATCCTAGTCCAGCTGAATCAGAATCTACATTTTAAGACGTGTTACATACACAGTGGGGTCATGTATTCTCCTCCACATTCACAAATGCCCAGATAAGACTATCATCAGACCTTACCCTCCTTTCTTGCTATAATTATATTTCTCCTTTCTCTCATGGCCGAACTTTGATATATTCCCATTCTTTTTTGTCTTACCCTTTGTCATGCTGTGCAATCTGGCTTCATTTCCATTGTAGTGAACAGGTGAGTCATTTGCCCCTCAGCATCCATTCACCTTACCTTTCTTAACATCCACCCTCCTCCTTTCTCAGGCCGTGGGATTTGCCCTCCACGGATTAGATAACATGACCAAGTTAAGGTAAATAGCACCTGACTGTCTTCCTGGACACAATGATTAGTCCGTTCGATGGGATGGGTTTGCAGCCACTTAGATGAACAGGAAACAGTTTTCTTACTTTTACATCTACGGGGTTTTCAAATGACAAGGGTATAAGCTCTGGAGTTTCTTCTGCAATTCTTCCTGCCTTTAGACCCAGGCAATGACAACTCCTGCCCTGGACCCCATGCTAAGGAGGAACCTGTTCTGGGCCCTTCCTTTATCCTTCCCACTGGATAAAGGATCTGCAAAGCCATGAGGACAGGCCACCCAGAGCACATGGCATCTACTTCTCCAGGAACCCAGGACCCTGGAATTCTCTTTCCAAATAACCCAAGGTTCTTCCAAAACCCGTGTGTCCAAGACTCCTCGGACTGTCTCCTGGGGGCACCTCGCTGCTGATGCCGTGTGTCCTTACAGGCCGGAGGGCTGCCCAGGGTGCAGCTTTCTGGGAGGCATGTGGACAAAGCTTGGTGACACGGACTGAGGTGTCCACAGAGGTGTGTGAAAGGCCCTTTGTAGGGCAGAAGGGAACAGGTCTGAAACAGAAGCTGCCACCAGCAGTGACCACCATTTACTTACTGTTGGGAACACATGAGACCAATTCCCCATTTCTGTTCTGGAAAGTCACTAATGACTTCTTCATGGGCAAGCTTTCCCTCTGTTAACATTCTCCACATTCCTTCATTCCTTTGCCACTAGTGACTTCCTTCAAATTTACAAAACTCAGTCACCATGTTTACCAACTTTATTTCTGTTTACTACGCTCCACTCAGCTATGCAGTCATAAACCTAAGACTCAGCCTAATCTTTTCCTCAGCCCCTTCTCATTAAAAATTATTTCTATCTTTCACCTCCTCTCCTCCCTCACCATAGATGTCCTGGTTTAGCTAACTTGTTAGACCTCAAACATGTTGTTCTGGTTTGCTAGCTGCTGGAATGCAACACACCAGAGACGGATTGGCTTTTAATAAAAGGGGATTTATTTTGTTAGTTCTTCAGAGGAAAGGCAGCTAACTTTCCACTGAGGTTCTTTCTTACGTGGGAAGGCACAGGATGGTCTCTGCTGGCCTTCTCTCCAGGCCCCTGGGTTCCAACAACTTTCCCCAGGGTGACTTCTTTCTGCATTTCCAAAGGCCTGGGCTCAGCTGTGAGTGCTGAGATGAGGAATGCCGAGCTGCTTGGGCTGTGCTAAGTTGCGGTCTCTCATTTAAGCACCAGCCAATTAAGTCAAATGTCATTCATTGCAGCAGGCACGCCTCCTAGCCGACTGCAGATGTAATTAGCAACAGATGAGGTTCACATACCATTGTCTCATGTCCACAGCAACAAAACTAGGTGTGCTCACCTGGCCAAGTTGGTAACTGAATCTAACTACCACACATGTCCTAATCCCTTCAAATTTATCCTCTACACAAATCATGAGAATGACCTTCTAACAAAAAACTATTACATTTTTACCTACTTAATCATCATTCGTTACTCTCCACCTACAGAATACTGACAATCCTTATTATGACCTGCAGATCCCTTCATGCCCTGTTCCTTGCTTACTTGCCAAACCTACTTTATTCATTCATCAAATATTTATTGAACGTCCACTTGGTGGTAGTAAGTTTCTAGGCAGTCTAGGAAACTATCGTGAACAAGGAGGAAGGCCCCACTCCCAAGGAACTTTGGGGCAGAAATTGCCTGTAAGCAAATAAACGAATAAGCCAGTAAAGGAATCTATACACTAGTAATGTCATGTTCCCCAAATTTAAATAAGCTTATTTGCTAGAGAGTGACAGGGGATGAATTCAACTATATGGTCTGAGAAGTTTTCCTGAAGGTGTGGCATTTAAGCTGAGTCTTGAATGACTGGAACCCGACATGCCAAGGACATCAGAACAATTTTTTTTCTTTTTCTGGGCAGAATTCACAGATGGTACAAAGGCCCTAAAGGAAGAACTTGTGGCTCCTTTTTGATTTACATTAAACCTTTCAATGCACCCCCAAGTTTGCAATTCTACAAGCATGCCCGACTCTGTCAAGCCTTTGAGCATGCAGGTCTGTCTGCATGGAATGCCCATCCTTCATTCTGCCCAGCCGGTCCCTTCTGTCTCTCCAATCCCACCTACTTGCTATGGCCCTCCCTAAGGCTGCCTTGAATACACACCCTTTCCAAGCAAACCGAGGGGTTCACCCCCCTGGGCAGCCCTTTCCTTGCATGAATTGCCATTATAATAACCCTGACATGACGCTGAAATTCTCCTAAAGGCATAGAACGTGTTTTATCAGTTTTTTCCTTTTACACCCCAGTCTAGCATACTGCACACTCAACAAAAAGTTATATAAGCAGATAAAGGAACTTTCTTTTGAAAATCCCTCATTTGTTAGAATCCTTGATACTGTTCTGTTCTAGTTCTTTTCTAATACTCTCTTCAGCCTTTTTTTTGTGTTGTTTAGTTCCTTCTTAAAAAATATCTCTTTCTCTTTCCCCTTCTGCCATAGTTTTCAGGGCACTATGACCAATCCCACACAATGGGATTGCTCACAGTTTTGAAGCTAAGAGAGATCTAAATTGAGGTATCAGCAAGATATTCTTTCTCCCCAAAGTCTGTCCCGTTTTGGTTCTGGTTGCCAGCAGCGTTGGGATTCCATGCCTTGGATCCCTGCATTGCAGCACGTGGCAATGTTCTCTTCTTTCTCTTCTGAGTTCTGCTGACTTCTGACTCCTCTCTGTGGCTTTCTCAAATTATTTCTGAGTTTCTCCTGCTTATAAAGGACTCCAATAATCTGAATTAAGGCCCACCATTATTCATTTCGCCCCATCTTAACTAAAAATAACATCGTCAAGAGGCCCTATTTACAATGGCTTCACACCCACAGGGACATGGAGTAAGACGAAGATCATGTCTAAACTAGGGTACATTAGGATTTTCTAGAAGCTAGACTCACGGCTTTCTACTTCAGAGATCCCTTGAATTTTCAGAACTTCAACAGCAATTTCTGTATTGGTTCCAAACATTTTTACTTTTAATTTTTAAAAAAATTTCTATCCTTACTCAGTTGGTTTGCAGTTTCTTATTTTGTCCTCAAGTACATAAACATTACTGAGAGAAGAAAAAACACCAAAATAGCAGGCATAATAATTAAAGCAAGCGTGTGTTTTCCTGGAACTGCTGGTATCTACTATTGTGTAAAAATAGCCATGAGTCATACACGCTAAGTGATTTATAAATATTAGTCATTTAACGTTCACAAGGGTCTTATGAGGTAAGTAATTTTATATTTCCATTTCATAGATGGTAAAATGAGGCTTAGAGAGAGAGTTTGCTTGGCTGCCAGTTAATTCTGAGCTTTCTTGACATCATCTTGCTGATTCAATGTTCAACCAGTAGGCCTGAAGGACATGTGTGCACAGTTTACACCTGAAATCACAGGCTAACTCTCTGGCTCTTCCATTTCTCATTCTATAGCTATCTTTTGAATAAAGCTAGAACTTAACTTTCTGTTGCTCGTTCAGTAGTGAGCTCGCATCCAGTTGTTTGCTGTCTTGTGTCTGGTCAATAAACAACTGTTCATAAAAACATGTATTGCTAAATTCAGCAGCAACAGTTTTGTGTTCTTTACACCCACAAAGGCATTTTTACAACTGGCAAACTCAGGGATAGGACTTGGAAAGTAGCTGGGCAGAATTTTTGTTGTATAACTTTCAGCACATTTTGTAAACCAAACAATACTATAATCAAACTTTGGTACACCAAGTGGCTTCTTCTAGACAATGTTTTTCAGACTAATGACGCTTTCTCTGGAAAGCTATACAAAGCATGATAGCAATTGGAGTCTTTAGATGATTAAATAGTTGGCAATCATTAAAATCCATTCACTATCTATAGGGTCCTCACAGCAGCGGTCCTTTGAAGAGAAAGGAAATTAGGCAATACCTGATCTTTAAGTGATTCAATTATAGAAGAGAAATCCATGAGCAGGGGCTGTCTCACCAACCTTCTCAGGAAGAGATGTAACAGCCAAGTGTGACTTCAACAGCAAGTCTCATCACAGAAGTTCTAAAACTTTGATTTCTGAAGAAATGGCTTTGATAGATTGCTTGTCCTCTATTAATCTGCAAAAGGAAATAGCATTTGCTCTCTGGAGTGCTGGATTCTTACTGACTGTAAATGCCATGCTATATTCATTCAACAGTGGATTTGAGGGTCATTGTGAATTTCTGTGGTAGTTGCAGGAATTGTGGCAAATAATGCTAGAATGATTGTGCATTTGAGAAAAAAGTAATATAATCCATGCTCATCTCTGACTTTGTATCTGTCTATTCTTCAGAACAGAGTTACAGGTTGATATGTAGGGATGTTTTCGAGACTGTATACTACACTTGGGTTAGTGAGGGCTCTGGATGAGGCTGCCTGGTGTAAGATCTTGACTGTACAATTTACTAGCTGTGGGACCTTGGCAAAGCAGCTGTGCTGGTTTGAAAGGATGTATGTACCCTAGAAAAGCCATGTTTTAATCCTAATCCCATTTTGTAAAGGCAGCTATTTCTTCTAATCCATATTCGGTACTATATGTTTAAAACTTTAATTAGATCCTCTCCCTGGAAATGTGACTCAATCAAGAGTGGTTGTTAAACTGGATTAGGTGGAGACGTGTCTCCACCCATTTAGGTGCATCTTTATTAGTTTACTGGAATCCTATAAAAGAGGAAACATTTCGGAGAATGAGGGAGATTCTGGGAGAGCAGAGAATGACATAGCCACGAGAAGCAGAAAGTCTGCCAGCCAGGGACCTTTGGAAATAAAGACGGAAAATGCCTCCTGGGGAGCTTCATGAAAGGAAGCCAGGAGAGGAAGCTTTTAGCAGATGACGCCATGTTCGCCATGTGCTTTTCCAGATGAGAGAGAAACCCTGAACTTCATTGGCCTTCTTGAATCAAGGTATCTTTCCTTGGATGCCTTAGATTGGACATTTCTATAGCCTTGCTTTGATTGGGACACTTCCACAGCCTAAAAACTGTTAACTTGCAACTTATTAAATGCCCCTTTTTAAAAGCCATTTTGTTTCTGTTATATTGCATTCCAGCAGCTAGCAAATAGGACAGCAACTCACTCTCTCAGTTTGTTCACTTATAAAATTAATGTCAGAAATACCTGTTTTATAGGACATAAGAGGATCAGATGGAAAGATGCATATGGAGAAGATGAAGGACTTCTTCACGCAGTGTTTTGCACTTAGTAGTACCCCAAACATGTTGCTGCCATGGGATTGTCCTCCCCGGGAAAATGTAGCTTTGCCTCAGGTCACATTTAGTAATGTGCCCAAATGCTCCCATACAGCAAACACAAATTACACTGTCACTTTGTCGTGCACCAAGGCACAGAGGGGGTATGCTGGACTCAGATAATATGTCAATTGAGCCACTACCTGGATCAGCCTGGCATCATCTGCCCCCTGATAGCTTACAGGTTTCCTGGAGTCACAAAGGCATCATATCCGTCACCTCATTTCTGCCCCTGCCTTCCCTGAGATGAAGTGAGCACTGTGCTGAAGGGAACCATACTAGCGCCTCTCTAGCACCCAGGCTCAACCTGGCTGGACCAACAGAAGCTCAGATTTATCCTGTGGCTGGGCAATACATTTTGGGGGTATGAGGATTTAATGCTTTGTGGGGTGAATTTTGATTAATAAAAGTCAGAAAAATGGAAAAATAAATAGAATTAATTACTCACCTTTCTTTTCCACATGGCCTGGTCTGACATATAATTGCTGTATATGGTTTCCCTTGGAGATACCTAATGTCGTTCTATGTCTTATGAAATTGTGGCAGTGAGTAACAAATCATCTGGCATTTGCTTTCACTCCTTTTCTCCTCACTTCATTTTATCCCTCATTCTTGCTCATCTGAGGTTGTGCACCTCTCCCCCGCTCAAAAAAAAACTTGGAAGGTTAGCTTTGCTTCAGGTTATTTTTTAGGGAGCCAAGGTTAAGACAAGAGGCAAGAAACATCATTTGTCTATAATAAGCTGCTGCTTATTCAGCTTCAGAAACATAAATATGTTATCAGAAACTTTAGAACAATATGGTAATGTCTGGGGATGAAGGGATGTATCTTTCAAGAGGTGAGGAAGGAAATGTCAGAAAGGCTTTCCTGAGAAGGACATGTCTTTAGAGGATGACAGAATTTTTGGAGAATGAATACAGATAGACAGGAAGGCAGAAAGAACAAATTGAGTGAAGGCAAATGCGCATGAAAGAATGAAAACTATAGGCAAACAAGAAAGGGCCCATATGACTAGGGCAAATGGTATGTGGAGGGGGTGGTATAGATAAGCTGGAAGTATATGAATGATTCAGGCTATGAAAAGCCCTGAAAACCATTCTAAGAAGGAACTTTGACATTATATTCAAGGTAGAAGGGAACTTCCAACTTGGGTGGGTAGGTGATATGAGCAGTAGAGAAGGTATCAGAGGCAAGTAGCCTGCTCAGATGGTGTCACAGGTTGAATTGTGTTTTCCAAAAGATGTCTTGTGATTTTATTTGGAAATAAGTCAACGAAGATGTGATTAGCTTGATGAAGCCAAAATGGATTAAGGTGGACTTTACTCTAATATGACTGGGATCCTTATAAGAAGGAAGAAATTCGGACACAGTGAGATGGAGAGATCCAGGGAAGAATGCCATGTGACAATGGAGGAAGAGATTGAAGTGCTACAGTTAGAGCCCAAGGACGGCCAAGGAATGTTGGCAGAACACCGGAGACTAGCAACAGGAGGGAAGGGTTGTCACCTACAGCGTGCAGAAGCAGCACGGTCTTGCTGACATCTTGACTTCTGTCTTTAGCCTCCAGAACTGAGACAATATACTTCTGCTGTTTTAAGTCACCCAGTTTGGGGTATTTTGCTGAGGCAGCCCTACAAAGCTAAGACAGGTGGCTACTCTCAACAGTCCAAATAAGAAAGGATAAGGGTCTAATCCACTAAAGCAGCAGGACCAGAGAGTGAAGGACAAATATCAATAAATGCCAAGTCTATCTTAATAAACTTTGTATGTGTATTAAGAGAGGAATGAGCGATAATGTTCAGATGTTTAACTACACAGCAGAGTGAGTGATGATATTATTTAGATAAAGAGCACTGGGGAAAGTAGTTTCCAGAAGAAGGTAATTTTATACAAAATATAGTGAGGTTTCTTGATGAACAGCTAGGAAAAAATTCACAGACACATTTGGAAGTAAAAATACAGAATGAAAGAGGGCTGTTACTTTGTAGCTAGACCACTGATCTTGACTAGGAATACATTCCTAGGATTATCTAATTTATAAATATCAAGTTAGCATGTAACCCAGGCTCCTACGGCATCATGAATGCATTAAGCTATCATGAAAATCTCTAATAAGCATGAATAAAGGTGAATCTTACTGCGTTGAGTGGTAGAGGACAAGCAACTGAATTGAGATGTAAATGTGCTTGTTCACTGACTGTGCTCTGAGCATCAGGTGCTCTGTAGAACATAAGAGCCAGACACCAGGCTCACAAAAATTACAAATTAATATGCCTTACAGACTTTTGGGGTCATTCATGAATATTCAAAATTGGGGCTATTAAAAGTTATAAATATAAAAGACATTCGTATGAAAGTGAGTAATAAAAGCAAGGAAGTGGAGAGATAGATTAGGGAGAGGCCAGAATGTGAGATGATTTATTAGGGAGGGAAGATATCCTCATTATGTCTGTAATTCAATAAAGCATTCCAGTGTTATAAATAACAATAACAGCTATCATTTATTAAGGCATCGTCACCATGTGCCAGACACTGCCGTGGAAACTTTATAAGGGTTAGCTCAGTTAATAGTTACAACAACCTTGTGACGTAGGAATTGTTATTATCAGCTCTTGGGAGATCAGGGAACTGAGGTCCAGCATTCACAGATCAGGTGGTGATGAGCCAGGCGACAGTGCAGGCAGCGTGGCATCTGCTTCCACCTGCCACCACAATGCCACTTCATTCCCCCCACCCCGGTCCTATAAGGACAAAAACTATATCCTTTGTATTTGTAGACCACCTTATGCCTCTTGAAGCATTTTTTTTCTTATCGACCACAAAAAGATCTATGAATTCTATAGGACATTATTATTAAGGAAGTCAAGTCTCACAAAGTTGTATTCTGCAAGGTTATATATCTGTTTCACAGCTCTTTCCTGTGATGTGCACTGACTTTGAGGTAAAATAATATCATGAAAAATGTGCTTATATTTGAGTAGAGAAAATGAAAACTTAGGTAGGTGAATCCCCAGGATCGTGAAGTTGGAATGCAATCCAGGATTTTGCTATTTTTGCTTCCTAGATGAGACATCAAGGCCAGTAGCTTCCTTTGGGGTTAGTCCTTGGGTTAGAACAGCTCAAGGAATAGACTTCTCCACTGAACACAGGACCTTCCCCCACACTTTACCAGGAAGAGAGATGAACTCTGTGGGATTGACTCTGGGGAGAAAATGATGCAAATAATTTTCCCAAAGCCTCTCACTGCCTTGTACAACTTGGACTTAGTCATGTTCAGAAAATGGAACTATTTTTCCTTTGTTGCGTCAAGGAGTTTTTCTTGTTCACTTTGTATGAAGACAGAAGGACATGATCATATATATCTATATTTTTTAATAAAATGAATTTATTTAACTTTATATCTTTAATTTTATTATGGTTTTGTGATTGCCAAACAATTGTGGAAGAAGATGAGGTTCATTCATTTTTTCCCAGAAAATATTTGTCTCCAATAAAGTGTAATGGAGATGGATACAACAATAAGGAAATAGGAGACTTGGACAATACTCTAAACAAACTAGACCTAACAAACATACATGTAACACTTCACCCAATAGCAGCAGAATGCATATTCTTCTCTAGTGCACGTGGGTCATTCTCCTGAATAGAACACGTACGTCACAAACAAGTCTCAATAAATTAAAAAGTATTAAATTGAGATAATATACTTCCTTGACAACAATGGAATGGAGCTAGAAATCAATAAAGAGGGAAAAAAATAAAATCTGCAAATATGGGGAAACTAAAAATCCTACTCAAACTTCCAATGGGCAAAAGAAGAAATCACAAGGGAAATTAGGAAATATCTTGAAGTAAATGAAAATGAAAGCATAACATCCCAACACTTAAGGGATGCAGCAAAGGCAGTGTTGAGAGAGAAATTTATAGCTCTAAATGCTCATATTAAAAGAAAGATAGATCTTAAATCAGACCTAATCTAAAAACTGGAGGATCTAGAAAAAGAATAGCAAACTAAATTCAAAATGAGCAGAAGGAAGTAAGTAACAAAGACTAGATTGGAGATAGATAAAATAGAGAATTAAAAAACCCTAAAGTTGCTTCTTTGAAAAGATTTAAAAAATCAATAAACTGTTAGCTAGACTGACAGAAAAAAGAAAAAGAGGACACAAATAGCTAAAATAAAAAAATGACAAAAGGTCATTACAACAAGTGCACAGAAATAAAATGGACTATAAGAGAATATTGTGAACATGTCAATAAATTAGATAACTTAGGTGAAATGGACAAATTCCTAGAGACACACAAACTTCCTACACCGATTCATGAAGAAATAGGAGATCTCAACCAGCAAGCAACTAGTAAAAAGATTGAATCAGTAATCAAAAACCTCCCAACCCGGTGAGCAACGGTGGCTCAGCAGGCAGAGTTCTCGCCTGCTATGCTGGAGAACCGGGTTCGATTCCTGGTGCCTGCCCATGCAAAAATAAAAAATAAAACCCTCCGAACCATGAAGTCTGCACCAGATGGCTCCATGGGGGAATTTTACCAAACCTTCCAAGAAGAATTAACACCAATCCTGCTCAAACTCTTCCAGAATACCTGGAGGAGGGAATGCTCTGTAGCTCATGCTATGAGGTCAACATTACCCTCATACCACAGCCAGATAAAGTTACTACAAGAAAAGAAAATTATAGCTCAAGATCACTTAAAAATATAGATTCAAAATCCTCAACATAATACTAGCAAAATGAACCCAACAGAACATTAAAAACTCCCATGATCAAATGGGATTTATATCAGGTATGTAAAGATGGTTCAATGTAAGAAATCAGTTAATATAACACACCACATTAAACAGAATGAAGGAAAAAAAGCGCACATGATCATCCCAATGGAAGTAGAAAAGACATTTGACAAAATCCACCACCCCTTCTTGATCAAAACACTTAGAAGATTAGGTGTAGAACAAAACTTCTTCAATATGATAAAAAGACCTATATGAAAATTCCACCACTAACATCATACTCATTGGTGAAAGGCTGAAAGCTTTCCCTCTAAAATGAGGGAAAAAACAAAGATACCCACTGCCACCACTGTTATTCAACCTTGTGCTAGAAGTTCTAGCTAGAGGAGTTAGGTTAGAGAAAGAAAGAAAAGGCATCCAAATTGGAAAGGAAGAAGTGAAACTTTTCTTCAATGGCGTGACATGGTCTTATATCAGGAAATCCTGAAAACGTCACAAGAAATCTATGGGCTAATAAATGATTTCAACAAAGTGGTGAGATACATGCCAAAAAAAAAGTTAGTGTTTAACTACACTACTAATGAACAATCTGAAGAAGAAGTAAAAAAAATTCCATTTACAATAGCAATTAAAATAATGAAATATCTAGGGATAAATCTAACCGAAGAGGTTAAGGACTGTGGTAGTTGGATTCAGTTGTCAACTTGGCCAGGTGAAAGCACCTAGTTCTGTTGCTGTGGACATGAGCCAATGGTAGGTGAATCTCATCTGTTGCTAATTACATCCGCAGTCGGCTAGGAGGCGTGTCTGCTGCAATGAGTGACGTTTAACTTAACTGGCTTGTGCTTAAATGAGAGAACGCAATGTAGCACAGTCTAGCAGCTCAGCATACCTCATCTCAGCACTCGCAGCTCAGCCCAGGCCTTTGGAGATGCAGAAAAGAACCACCGCAGGAAAAGTTGTTGGAACGCGGAGGCCTGGAAAGAAGGCCAACAGAGTTCGCCCTGTGCCTTCCCATGTAAGAAAGAACCACAGTCGAAAGTTAGTTGCCTTTCTTCTGAAGAACTATATAATCCCCTTTTATTAAAAGCCAATCCGTCTCTGATGTGTTGCATCCCAGCAGCTAGCAAACCAGAACAAGGACTTATACACAGAAACGACAAAATGTGCTAAAAGAAATCAAAGAAGATCTATAACAAATGGAAGGACATTCCATGTTTATGGATTGGAAGGCTAAATAATGTTAAGATGCCAATTATATCCAAAGTGATTTATAAATTCAATGCCATCCCAATTAAAATTCTAACAACTGTCTTTGCAGAAATGGAAAGGTCCATCATCAAATTTATATGGAAGGGTAAAGGGTCCAAATAGCCAAAGCCATCTTGAAAAAAAGAATGAGTTTGAGGACTCATCTTCTGAACATAAAACTTGTTACAAAACCACAGCTAATAAAAATTAAAAAGCATGGTACTGGCATAAGGGTAGACAAGAGCAAATAATTGAATTGGGAGTTTAGAAATCAACCCTCACTTTTATGGCCATCTGATTTTTGACCAGTGTACCGAGTCCACTCAATTGGAAAAGAATAGTCTTTTCAACATACAGTGCTGGGAAAACTGGATACCCACATGCAAAAGCGTGGAGATGGGCCACTACTTCACAACATGCGCAAAAATCAGCTCTCAAAATGGGTCAAAGACCTAAATATAAGAACTGGAATTATAAAACCCTAGAAGAAAATGCAGGCAAGCATCATCAGAAAGTTGTATTAGGCAATGATTTCTTAGACTTTATACCAACAGCACAATCAACAAAAGAAAAATAGATAAATGTGACCTCAAAAAAATTAAAAACATTTGTGTGTCAAAGGACTTTATCATGAAAGTAAAACAACAACCTAATAATAGGATAAGACATTTGGAAACCACATATCCCATAAGGATTTAATGTCCAGAATATACAAAGAAATCCTATAACTCAACAACAAAAAGACAAGTAACCCAAATAAAAAATGGGCAAAAAAACTTGAATAGAAATTTCTCCAATGAAAATGTACAAATGGCCAAGAAGCACATGAAAAGATGCTCAAAACTATTAGCCATAGTTTTGAAATGCAAATCAAAACCACAAAGAGATATCATTTCACACACAGTAGAATGGCTACTATATTAAAAAAATAGAAAGTTAGAAGTGTCAGAGAGGATGCGGAGAATAAGAGCACTTGTTCATTGTTGATGGGAAATAAAGTGGTGCAGCTGCTGTGAAAGGCAGTTTGGCAGTTCCTCAGAAAATTTTGTGTAGAATACCATATGACCTAGCAATCCCACTTCCAGGTATACACCCAAAAGAATTGAAAGCAGGGACTTGGGCATATATTTGCACACTGATATTTATAGCAGCATTATTCACAATTGCCAAAAGGTAGAAGCAACCCAAGCGTCCATAAATGGATAAACAAAATACTGTAAATGCACACAAAGGAATAGTACTCAGCTGTAAAAAGAAGGAAGTTCTGATACATGTGAGAACATGGATGAACCTTAAAGATATCAGGTTGAATGAAATAGGCTAGACACAAAGGGACAAATATTGTATGATATCACTGATATGAAATAATTGGAGTAAGTGAATTCATAGTGTCAGAGAGTAAAACATAGCTTACCAGGGCCTGGGCTGGGGGTAAGGAACATGGAATTAATGCTTAAGTTATACAGTTATTATTTGGGTTGATGGAAAGGTTTTGGTAATAGATGGTGGTAACGGTAGCACAACATGTGAATGTAATTGACAGTACTGGATTATATCTGAATAGGGTTAAAAGGGAAATTTTAGGTTGTATATATGTTAGAATAAAAAAGTGTGAAAAAAAAATAACCTTAAGACCATTCACTATAAACAGTGAACTCCAATATAAACCAGGGAGTACAGTTAATAAAACGGTATTTCATATGCAAGGTATTAATAATAGGGTAGTATGGTATATGGGAATTCTGTATTTTATTTTATTCATGTTTTTTTGTAATCCTACAACTTCTCTAATTTTAATTAAAAAAAAGGGAAGACAGACTTTAGAGGTAAACTGGGTCCAAATCCTGCGTCTGCCCTTTTCTGTGTGTGATACTTAACAATGCCTCAAATTTCTTTTCTTTTTTTCCCAATATAGTAATTTTTTATTATTAGAGGAGTTGTAGGTTTATAGAAAAATCATACAGAAAATACAATTCCCACATATCTCCCCCCCCCCCCCGTTATTGGCACCTTGCATTAGTGAAGTATCTTTATTAGGATGGATGAAAGAATATTGCTACAATTGAACTGTTAGGTATAGTGACATTAGGGTTCACTGTTTGCGTTGTGCGGTCCTATGGCTGAACATTTTTTTGTTCAAGTAACATATAAACAAGCTAAAATTTTCCTCTTTTAACCATGTTATACCTGGCACTTTAGATTCCTTTGTTTTTGCTAACCCTTAGATAACCTTGTTAGGAGTAGATATGGTAGTCACAGTCCCTGGCAACCCCGTGAGGGATGACCTGGGATGGGCCCCATCTTACACGTGGGGAGTCTTGCCCTGCTGCCTTACCTAAAAAACTTTTCTCCCCTCATATGTTCTCCACATACATACTAAGTAGCTGCGCTGTTTTAAGCCCCAACTTTCTGCTTAAACTTGAATTCACCAGCCTCCCTCACTACATACTACCCCAGCTCTCCTGATGCGTGGGGAGCTTCCCAGAAGGCACTGCTAGACGGTGGTCTCCACACCCGCTTTCCATTCACTTCTTCCCCCACTGCCATCTGGCTGCCACTAACCCTCTTCAAAGTCACGAGTGGCCAAACCTGTGGCCCTGTCTTGGGCCCGGTGTTGGCCACTGTGGTCACCCGTTTTTCTGGACACTCGCTCTTAGCATCCTTGAGAACACCTGAGCCCACCTTCCCAACTTCACAGAGTGGCCTCTGTCTGCTTTGCGACCTCCCCCAACTCCACCCCACCCTCAGGGCCACAGGGGTCCAAGAGACCCGTTCTCTCCCTTCACACCCTCTCACCCTCTCACGTCAGGACTCGCCTGGGGAGACCCCAGCACAGTGTGCAGAGGGGTGAAGCTGTGGGCGTCCCCTTCCTCCAGTGGGCAGCACTAGTCCTTGGGCAGCCACCAGGTGGCATCTGTGTGCCGGATTGCTGTATACGTGACCGTGCGGGTCATGGGTTTATGCCATCTGCATGTGCGTCGGTGACAGGTCTATCTCCAGGCTTGGAGGTATTATGTGTTGGTTTGTGTGTTCGCCTGTTAGAGAAATGAAGTTTTAGAGCAGAAAGATCAGCCTTGCCCGCATTGGGACGTGGCCTCTATTTCTTAGTGCTTTGCTTCCACCCCAGTGTCTATTTTTTTTAAACAATTTTTATTATGAAATATATATACAAAAAAGAAAAAACCCAATACATTTCAAAGCACATTGTAACAAGTAGTTATAGAACATATTTCAGAGTCTGGTATGGGTTACAGTTCCACAATTTCAGGTTTTTCCTTCTAGCTGCTCCGAGACACTAGAGACGAAAAGAAATAATAATATAATGATTTAGCAATCATACTCATTTTTAAAATCCTATCTTCTCTGTTTAATATCTCCTTCTCCTTTAATTCTTCTCGCACGCTTTAGGGGAATTTGGGCTCTGCCCTTTCTTACCTTTTCATGAGAGGGATGTCTCTAATATAAGATAGGGGGATAGAACTAGCTGATGTTCTGAAGAGGATGGCCCCTCTGGGTTTCAAGACTTATTTGGGCTGGGAACCATCTGAAAGTTTCAGGTTTCTGGAAAGTAATCTTCATCTGTGAAACCTTTGTAGAATCTCATATAGAAACCTAGGTGTTCTTTAGAGTTAACAAGAATGATTTTGATTGGGGTTTGGCAAAGTGTGGTAATTAGCAATATCTAGCTAAAGCTTGTGTAAGAGTTGCCTCCAGAATAGCCTCTTGATTCTATTTGAACTCTGTTAACCACTGATACCTTATTTTGTTATATTTCTTTTCCACCTTTTGGTTACGAAGGCATTGTCAATCCCACAGTGCCAGGGTTAGTCTCAGCTCTGGGAGTCATGTCCCATGTTGCCAGGGAGACTTTTAGCCCTGGGTGTCATGTCCCATGTAGGGAGGAGGGTAATGATTTTACTTGCAGAGTTGGGCTTAGAGAGAGAGGCCACATCTAAGCAAAATAAGAGGTTTTCTGGAATGACTCTTAAGCATAGCTATAGATAGGCTTAAGTTCTCCACTATAGAAATAAGCTTCACAAAAGCAAGCCTAAAGATCAAAGTCTTGGCATTTTGACTTTGGAATCCCCAATATTTGAGACAGTATCAGGGGTTTCCCTGGTGGTAAAGCTTAATAGTTCCGTAGTTTTTCTCCTGTCCTTCAAGGGACTTTGCCAATATTTTTTAATTAACTGCCCAATGTACTCTGGGATGTATCTGGGTATTACCTTAAGCTAAACAGAATTACAAGCCCTCATTCCATTCTGGGTTCCTGTGTTGTTTACATGAGCTATCTAGACAGGTTTAGTTGAATTATATGCTACAGAAAATTTAGGTTTTGGACAAAATAAACCTCTCTTCCTTCAGTCTCATAGAGTGGGTACAGTTCTAAAATACAGACGATGCATCCTTACCCTGTATTCTGAGTCACCTTAGTCCCGACCCAATTGGCTCCATTCTTATCTCCAATTGAAGTCTCAGATTTATTATGCAAATTTCATACACTAATAGCAGTAGGTCATTCATTAGTCTGGAAGGACCTGCATTTTTATTCACCTGGAACAATCCCAAGACGCTATTTAGCATAGATATTTCTGAGTCTTGTATACGACAATAGTCATCTTTTCTACGGTTTTTAATTGCCAATGATAGCATGACTCTTTGGGTCATTAATGTGTCCAGACGATGATCTGTCAATTCCAAACAAAAAGAACATAAGAGATTATGCCTAGAAATATTTTTTGGAAATCGTTTTCAAATTTGGTACTTTTCTGATGCTGCTCACCCCCACCCTCGTCTGAATGATAAAGGAAATTCCTGCCAGAGGACAAATCTATATCAGCAGCATGAACATGAAAGGAAATTTTTTGGCAATAGCACAAACTATCTTTGAAAGGCCCTTGAATTGGCCAGAAGCCTTCTTTTATATTATGTGGTTTACCTTTTAGAAATCCAAGCAAATACATCCTAATGTGTCCCAGAGCTCTTTCATATTTCAGAACTTTTACTTTCATCTACTCACCAGCAAAAATGAAAGGGACTTTTCTCTGTTTAATTTCTCCTTTGGAATCCTAAAACATTTCCCTAAAGTTTTTTGGTCTTCAAATACTTGTTGAAAATCACTTTTTTCCCCTTTTTCTAAATGGTTCCTTTGAAATGCTTATATGAAACATTTCTTTTAAAATATGCAGAATCACAGTGTCTATAGTGTGGGAACAGCGATGATTCCAGAAAGAAGATTTCATTCAAGTCATCATGGTAAAGTGGAAAGAACATTGTGCAGAGAGCAAAGACTCAGGGTCTAGCCCTGCTCGTCCACTAGGAAGATTCTCTTATGTCTTTAAGTCTCAATTTGCTGCTGTGTCTGCTTCATTGTAGATAGATAAATATGTGTTGTATGAATTTACCAAATAAGAGTAGCCAAACTAGAAAAGTTATAAGTAAGATTTAATGATGAGTCTGTTTTTTGATTCTATCCTGGCATCTTTCTACTACCTTCATGATACCTGTGAATGATTTGGGCATCATGAAAATCTTGGCCACCAGGCCTTTCCCAGATAATTAATGAACTATTATTCTTCTATAAAGATGGATGGAGTAGGAGCAAATCTATTCTTTTTTTATTGATGACTTTCTTCTTAAAGCACCAAAATTCACTAAGCATGCGGCTACAAGAAGTTAATGGTTTGAAGTGCCAAAGAAAGTTCAGAGAAATTTAATTACATGGAATAAATTAGGAGAACATCTACATGTTTTAGTCTCACACATATTTGATATTTTGTTTTGCTTAACATAGATTGAAATCTTTGAGTCATGTTCATTATTGAAAGCTTATGTGATTATATATGGACCTTAAACATAAATTTTGCTCTTAAAAACGTAAAATTACTGGTGCCTATTCCATTACTGAGAAACTGATCGCTCAGCTTGAGATGCAAGTTACAACCTTTAAGTAGCTAGAGCAGCAGTGAAAATTGCATCAGAGGAAAGTTATTACTTTAGAAGAGTTAATATATGTCCAAATTGAGATAAAATTATTTCCTTCTTTTGGCAACCTCAGTCCCTAGGATGACTGCCTAAAATTATCAGCTTGGAATCTAGGACGACACATTGCCTCAATCTGCTGTGCGTGGGGCTAGTTAATTTCATTTCCCAGAAATTCAGTGAAATCTGCAGGCTTGTATTTATTTAACATGGGCTCCATGACTTAAACTCTGACTTTGTGACTCTGGCAGCTCAGAAGTTTTCCTGGAATGCAAAGGGGGAAATCACTGAAACAATGTTCCAGTTAATTGCTGTTTTTCAGGGTTGGCGGTCTGGATCTGTGTCTAATCACTGCCCTAAGTATCATGTAGGAAGAAAGTATGTGACATGAAACTGGGAAAAGATGAGCATCTGTGCCACTTTACCTGTGAGATTATCACTAACAAGCACGTTTTTGTAAAACTTCATCTAGTCCTTAAAAAACATCTCTTTACAAATTCCTCTAATAATAACAGCCCCACTTTCTCTTTTTCTTTTTGGAGCAATTTTAAAAATAAAGATGTAGGTATTGTTTTCTCTAGCATCCAGTACACAAATGTGATATTTTGCCTTCCAGTCATTCATTCAATCTTTGTTTATCAGACATCTGCTGTATCCCAGATCCCACAAGAACAGCTGGGGAAATAATGTGGGAAAACAACAACAACAACCCAGGTCCTGCCCTCAGGGAGCTTACCTGAACCACCAGCATAAATTATTCACAAAAATTATCATGCAATTCAATTTTTCATCTAGGTGCTCTAAGGAAGGTTTCTCTGTGGCAAGATTCGAAGAGAACGATGTGGGGAGAGAATTCCAGTTAGAGGTAGTGTAGAAAGACTCTTGTGGAAGAAAACTTAAACAATTCCATGAACTAAAAGAAGTTTTATGTGTGTGGAGCAGAGTGAATCTGAGAGTGATGTATTGTGAGAGTGAAGAAATAATATAGGACTCAAGTGAGAGCACGGGAAAGCAATGTAAGAATTTTAAGTTGAAGACATTCTAATTTCATTGTGGTAAGGCCATTCCAATTTGAATACAGAGAATGGATTGAAGAGTATCAGAAGTGGGTAGGGCGAGGCCAATTAGGCTATTTTTAGTATTCCAGGTAAGAGATGTGGTTAGTTTGGAGTAGGGTAGTGAAAGTGAACATGAAAGAGGAAAACAGAATCAGACATATTTAGGAGGTAAACTTAGCAGGACTTGGTGATGGATTGCAGATGGAGGGAGAAAGATGCAGGTGTCAAGGATGATTTCTGGGGTTTTTGGCTTTCAAAACCGAATGGCTCAAAATGCCATTTCCTAAGAAAGGAAAATGCAGGAAATGGAAATGCTTTGGGGAGCAAATTCTCAAGCCTGCCTTGAGTTGTTATAAACAGGTGGAAATGAGGAAAAGTGGGAAATGGAGAGCTGGGATGGGGCTCAGAAGAGGGCTGACAGGAATTAAAAACAGAAAGTAATAGAAGCTTGGCAAGGTTAAGATTACCCAGGTAGAGAGATGCTACAACAGGCTGATTAGCAGAGAATGAATCTGAAAAGACAGAAAAAGTAGCACAAAGAAAGTATGGTCTCTCAGATGCCAAGGAAGAGCAAATTCCAGTGAGGGATCAGTGAACAGCATTGTAAAAATCATGTCCAGCTCATCAGATGTTTCCAGCTTTTTGCCTCCAGGCACATGGTAATGTCTACTTTCTGGCCCATCATAGATAGGTTTGGCATCTGTTTCATTTTGGCTGAAGACTTGTGAGCAAAAAGGATGCATATTGATGCTGGGCACAGCATGGACTTTTCAATGTAAGTCCAACAGAGCGCTCCCTCTATCAAGGCAAAAGGTCATCTTCAGATGGAGTCTGCTCTGAAGGTCTAAGTCCCTGAACAGTTCCGATGAGCAAGCCCTCCTGTTAACCCCAAATGGACAGGTAGAGTAAATGAGAGAGAAACTGTTGCTGTAGCCTGAGATTTTGGGGTTGCTTTTGACATATCTGGGTGAAAATCTGCTGAGAAATCAAGAAAAACAAAAAATCCATTGGATGTAGAAATGGCATAAGGAGAGCTTGGCAGAAGTTAGGTGACAATGGGTTGAGGACTGAGAAGAAGATCAGAAATTGACAGCTAATGCATAGAGAGAGAGAGACGGTCAAAAAAAGCTCATCTGTTATATTAACTGTCTAATTATTCTCATTTCCTCACCCATGAGGTTTAGTGTTTTGGAGGATTATTTAAAGAAAAAAAAGTTTGATCTCTCGGAAAAAAAAAAAAAACGCTTATCTGTGATGTGGAGGAAAGACTATCCTGTTTTCTTAAAAAGAATATGAAGGGCGGGCCGCGGTGGCTCAGCGGGCAAAGTGCTTGCCTGCTATGCCGGAGGACCTCGGTTCGATTCCCGGCCCCAGCCCATGTAACAAAAACGGAGAAACAGAATACAATAAAACAAGAAAATGTTTAAAGATGTTTCCCTTTCTTCCTTCCTTCCTTCCTTCCTTCTCTCTGTCTTTCCTTTAAAAAAAAAAAAAAAAAGAATATGAAAATTTGTATTTTTATAAGATGGGAGAGACTTGAAAGATGTGTAAAAGAAAGGATTCAGATGAAAGTAAGAGGTAGAATTACAAAGGAAAACAAGAGATTATTGATGGTGGACATTTCTTGAAAAGTCAGCAGGGACATTCCTTCAGAACTGTTAACAGAGTTAAATTTTGACTAATGAGTAGATCTTGGCTCCTTATAAAGAGAATACTTTTTTGGAGCAGAAAACAAAAATCAATCAGTCAATTTACAATGAGTAAACATGAAACAATGATGAAATCTTTATTATATTTACTTTATCTCATTCTTCTGTTTTGGTCCCAATGCTATCTGGAAATAAAAGAAAAAATCTAACTTCATCTCCTCCAGAAGGAAACTTCTATGTATTTAGACTCAGCCCTAGGCAAAACTCCAAGTGATCAACTTTTATTATGGGCAAGATTAGTTAGACTCTTTCATGTTGCAGGAAACAAAATGATGACAGTGTTGAAAGGATAAAGGACAAAGTGAGAGAGCACAGGAAATCACCATATTTGTACATCAGGAAGACCTCAAACATAGTTTAGGATGAAACTCTAGAACACATCCACTAAAGTGCAGGGTCCATGAAGGCAGAGATTTGTGTCTACTTTGTTCATTGCCATATCCCCAGCTCCTAAAACAGTGCTTGGAACATGGCTCGTATTCAATACATATTTGTTGAGTGAATTACTAACAGCTCACCTTGCCTTGATCTTAATTGATGGGTTTCTAATACTTCCTAAACCTGTCATTCTGACATTCCTGCAACTAGATGTTCCCTGGTTTTCCTCATTTCTCCTATTTTCCTACTTTTTCTGTCTGTTCCTACTGCTAATCACCAACCCTCCACCCTGCTGCTTTCTACTCCCACGGACTCTGCACATTACTCAAACTTTTGACTAGTTTGTGGTTTCTGTTTTTCACTTTGTCAAGGTGTTTATCTTGGTTTTGCAACACTCCACAGCTTGTAACTCTCTTTGAAGTCTTTCATTTGCATGCCATAAGGGAGGATTTGATTGGTTAGTCAGTTGGTTACTACCCAATGAAGAATATCCTAAAAGGGCGAGGTGCTTCTGCTCAGCTCCCTCATAGACCACTATGTAGCTGTGTGGCTTTCAAATTTGCCTGAAGTAAGAAAAACATTTTATATCGGGCCCAGTGTACTCATGCACATACACAACTGAAATGATCTATCGTACTCTTTTCTACTTGTCTCTGTTCTTTCTATTTATTCCACCCCACCCCATCCCATCCCATCCCATTTCATTCCATTCCAAGTCGCTCTATTTTACTTTAATTTGACACACAAAGTTTATTTGTGACCCACAAACAGATGAAACAGTTTGAAAAACCCTGGCCTAGCTTGCAGATGGCCAATTTAGTTTAGGAATTAAATTTCAGTCAAGTCATCTGTGGTCAGTTGGGGCAATAGAGTCATAATTTGCAAGGCATGGAAAATTATAACTGTGGTTAGGTTCTTTCATGGGAAGGGAACTATGGATGTGAAAGACCTTCTGGCCTCTCTGATCTAGGCAAACTCCTATTCCTTCATGAATTGTTCCCCTTATCCTCCTCCCATTCTGCCTGTTTCATCTACTGTCCCCTGCTAAAATAGTGATTGATGAATCATCATAATAGGAACACCTCTAAGTTATATTTCCATTTTAAATGGCTCTCTTGTAAGCAAAGCTCCTTTAGAATCAAATCGTGGGCTTTTGTTATGAAATTTCAGATATGGTCATAGCCCAGAAGTACGTGACATTTGGAGGACCCAGAACCATTCTTTAAGCCTCTTCAAAATCATCCATCTTTTCCAAACATTGGGTGCAAATCAAAAGACTTTTCTGTCAATTCAAACTGGAAGCCTACACAGGGCCCAACTGTGAACCTAATTTTTTGTGTAGAGAAGTTCCTAAGGAGGCAACCCAGCATGGTAGGCAGAATAAAGGTCCCACAAGGAGGTCCATGCCCTGAACCCTGAACTTGTGAGTGTGTTTGCTTACAGGGCACGAGAGACTTTGCAGATGCAATCAAGGGTCGGGACATTGAAAGGGAAAGACCATCCAGATTCTTCAGGCGGACTCATTGTAATGGTAGGAGTCCTTGGACGCAGAGAAACTTTCCCGGCTGAAGCAAATGAAAGATTTGACAAGAAAGAGAGAGATGTGACAAGCGAGGGCACAATCTGCTATTGCTGTTGAAGATGAGAAAGGGGACCTGAACCAAGACCTGTGCACAGACTCTAGAAGATGGAAGAGCCAAGGATCTGGATGTTCCCCTAGAGTCTTCAGAAAGGAACACAGCCCTGCTGACGCCTTAGTTTTAGCTAAGTGAGGCCCATGTCAGCGTGCTGCGCTATAGAATTATAAGAAAATAAATCTGCGCGTTTAACCCACTAAATTTGTGACAATTTTTTTATGGCAACAATAGAAAATTAATATACCCGGAATGAACTTGTGAGCACCAGAAGACTCTGTAGAACTATGAGCAGCCAGCCTTACCCAGGCTCAGATGTTCCAGATGGGACTCCTTAAAAGGTATCGGATGAGTGACTTAAGGTGCTCCTCTTCTCTGTCAGAGACCATAGGGATTTTGTCCCTTTATGGGAAAAAATATCTGTGCTCTCCAGAGTTCAATCTCTGATCTGAAATGAAAGAATAGAGTTTGCTGTGGTTGAATCCTTATTAGGAACACACAACATATAAACTAAAAGTCTGTATTCCCAGGATATGAAATATCCTGCTGGTTTTCTTGCAGAGTTCAAATAGACAGAAAAATTCCAATGATAGTGTCCACAGAACATAGTCGTATATGAGTGGATGTTAACATTAGAAAACGTTTTATGTCTTCTTATGCAAATTTTTTAGATGCTCAAGAGCTACATACACACACCCGTGTGTGCATCTGTGTATATTATGAAGTATATTATTCAAAGTATATTGGAGATGAATTAGTCTCATCTGCCACCCCTTTTTCTTGGTTTCTAGATTGAGAACTTTTATTGAAGGCAACTGAAAGTTGACGTTGCATTCTGAAATAACTTATGCTCTGGTATATCAGAATCTCAGAGTAAACTCTTTTTCTCCCAAAGTAGGTCAATTTATTAGCATGCTTGTGTACATACACACATACACACACACACACACACACACACACACACACACACACACATACTAACAATGCAATTCACAAAATCATTATTTTAAGTAAGAGGTGTACATTTCTGTGCATTCCTAGGACCTAGGGACACAAATTTTCTGGGGAAATCATATGAACTCCACAGAAATTGATGTTAAGACAGCTGGTGACTTTCCCAAGGAGTGATGTTGTTGTGAAAGTGCAATCGTACCAAGAAAAATCCAGAGGAGTCAACAAATGGATAACTCTCTAGGTTACGGTTTGGAGACAAGTAATCCACAGGCAATCCTGGGGGAAATGCACAGAACATTCTCTGCTGTTAATTAGTTGCAACAAGAAAGCCTGGAAACAGCTTATGATCGTGTGAAGCATTGGCATATATTTCCTCGCGTGTTATGCTGAAAGAAACAGATGAAAAAAGTGGTGATGAACTTTTAAACTACAGTTTAATGGGTATAAATTTATATATGATTCATCTTATGCTTGAGTAAGGATAGGGAGGGATGTCATGAAGGAAAATATGAAATTGTAACAACAATTTTGTTTACTTAATCTAGGGAAATAAGATAAATCTGACCTAACTTAATTCTTCCCTTAATATTTTACTATGATTTGAGCTACTCATGGAAATTAATTGGTAAATGGCCGTGTTATTAACTGTTTTGGGAAAGTTACAATGTGATCATGACTCAAGAACAAAGTGACCCAAAAAACAGATGTCACAAACAGTCCAGGATCTGAGAGCCAACACATAATGAAACAGGACAGAGGGAAAACTCCAAGGGGGAACTTTCTTCTAAGCTTGTAAATGTGGTCTTTCTCTTTCCAAGGTAACCTCATACGGGAAAATCAGTCTGAACATGTGGGGAATATGGCTTCTCCTATTGCTCTTTCTGGCACATTTGTACTACAAGGACCACACAGGGGTGACATTTAGCATAGGTCATTGAAGGATACCAAGAAAATCCCCTCTTGATTATTAAGTAATAGTATGCAACACCCTGGGCATATTCAAACCACTTTTTGCATGTTTGATTTTCCCCTCTGGGTGCAGGAAACACTAGATCTGGACCCTACGGGACACCAAGAGGGGGTAAAGTCAATTTTAAACCAGCTGCAGCATTAGGGAAAAAAAGTACCTCCACCTCAATGATCAAACTGACAGCTTCCACCTAGTTAGAGAAATATTTACATTGAAGGAATTATAAGCAAATCTTCCTTATTTTATTGGAAAGTGCAATTTAGACCACTAAGAATGTACCATGGTCAGGCGCTGTGGAACTTTTTGATATTTAAAGGTAAATAAGTTCCGATCCTTGATCTGCTAGTCTAAATATAGTGGAGTAGGCAGAAGTGACATGTTTACGGTGTGGTAAAGGCCATGGTAGCTCTCTGTATCAGCCAAAATTTTTAGTTTCAAACAACAGCAATAGACTGTGGCTGATCTAAATTAAAAAGCGACACACCAAACTCCAGACACAGAATTTTTGCTGGGAGGCATGGAGAACCAGGAACATGGCTTGTGAAGCCAGAGAAGCTTCCAAAATAATGTCACGGGGTAGGTTCCCTGTTGCTGCTAAGCTCTAAAACTGCAGTTGGTACAGCCACCTCCAGGGGTCCTGGACCCTGCACGGAGGGCAGTGCAGAAGCGACCCCAGAAGCAGGACGCTGCTTGCACAACTGCCTCTGCTCTTGATTAGAGTGGATTCTCTTCTGTCTCTCCTTCCTTGTTCATCGATTTTTAATTCCAGACCTTAGATAGCAGGGACTGATTAGCCAGTTGCAAGTGTGTCACCTCTTCCTGAGTTTTAAGGGTGGCTGGGAAAAGGAGTCACTGGCATTTCAGCTTCTGTGGAGGTTATTACCATTAGAGAGTGTGGCTGGAGCAGAGGGGTGAAGAATCAAATTTTAAACTTACAATTAAGTGTGTTAAAGTCTCTTTCAGCTTAAATATTCTTTTGGGCGACTCTGTCTCTTTTTAAAATTTTGTTCTCTTTCTGTTTCTTCTTCTCCTCCCCCTCCTCCCCCTCCTCCTCCCGCTCTTCGTCCTCCTTCAGTTTCTTTCTAAGATTGCATCTGAGTGTATGGTGAGGGGTGGACATAATGCCACATTGTGGGGAAGAGGAAGAGACCTGGAGCTGTTGTGGTGGCATCTGCATCCCGGCAGGTCACCACCTGTGGGGAGCCTGGTTTGGTTCTGCCCTTGACCAAAAGAACTTTCTGGAAAGTTGTGTTAATCTGACACCTATTGGTGGGTGATTCTTGACATTTTTCTCAAGTCAGGAAGGAATAGTGATGCTTTTCTCTCTTAACCCCTGGGCTCTGTAGGTTCACCAGCCTGCTTGGCAGCTTCACATCCCTCCACGGAGGGATGCGCCAATCGCTAGTCCCCGATTGGCTGTCCCAGCAGGGCGAGCATATCGCGGTGCAGGCTGCGTGGGCGAACACGGAGCCCTGCCTCCTGAGACGTATTGCCCTCCTGTCCATACAGTTTGCTTCTATTGAAGACCCCTGAGGGTCGCACTCAAGTTCCAGCTTTCTTCTTCCCACACACTGGGGTGGAAGGTATTGATTTGCCATACCCTTTTCCTATCTGGCAAGAAGTGACATATGTACATATTCTACTACTCTTTGTCTCAGGTACAATAAACCCCATGGCTGCGAGTGATCATGATTTCAGTGAAGAAATTAAAATATCTTGGATTAGCACAAGATATCACCTAGTTGGGACTTTCTGCATTAGTCAGTTCAAGAAACACGGAAGGGGTCATGGAAGGGGTGAAGGGGTCAGAAACGACTTTCTTAAGGAAGTGATTCCTAAGGAGAAACTACGGGCACAGCTTTAGATAACTTCGATCGTGTTCACGCAGTCAGGGTAAGGGACTAGTGGGTCCTTAAAATATGACTAGGGGAGCGTTGGGAAGATTTTCCAGACAAAAATTGCCATCCCCAGTTTGCCTTTCTGTCTGCTGGTCCACAGAAATCTCATAGCGTGAATCAGCAGGAAGTAGAAGCTTCATTTCCTCCCCTGTGGCTGAAAGGTAGCTGACAACACAGAGTGTGTGAGGCTTGGGAGACTCCCACAGAAGCAGAGGTGTGAGGAACTAGCAACTGCCTAGAGAGTTCCCTTCCCTGGGTGGCAGAGATTGGTGGTTAAGAATTGTTTAATGGAGTCCAAAAGTCCAAGCTTAGACTTCATGGCCAGGAAATTAGATTATAGGGACAGGAAACCAGAAATGCTAGAGTGGTCATCAACAATTACAAAAATTGAGGCAGGACCAGGTCAGTCCTGGCCACGATGGGGCTAAAGCCTCGAGGGGGCAAAGGCCAGCCCTTGAAAAGCTGTTAGAAACCAAGTTAGAAGCCAAGGTAGAAAGATGCCATCAGAACCTTCATTTCAGGTTCTGTTAGGGGTTGAATTGCTTGATTTCATATCTTCCTATGGTAATTAAAGCACGGCCCCACCAGACTAGACCACAGGGGATTCAGATAACATTAGTTCTTCCTGGCATTTAGAGAAGTATTCAGCTTAGAGTTAATATCTCAATTATTTCATTCAGTTATGGTTTAATACAAATGTCTATATGTAAATTACCGAGTTAGTGAGGTAGGAATAAAATAAGGGCTTGCCCTCAAATAATAAAGTTAAGATTGTACACACACACACACACACACACACACACACACAACAAGGCATACAATGTGTTGCAAGAGGACTAGATAAAACATTTCAGAATTTATAAGACGGGAGAGAAATAATTCAGATTAGGAGAGACTAGGCAGGGTGTCTTGCAGAAGAATGCTTTTTCATTGATTCTTGAAAGAGAAGGAAGGTTCTGACATATATTTGAAATGTGGGCAGACTGTTCCAGGGAGAAGAAACAGTGTGGAGAACAAAAACGGAGAGCCATTTGTTTTAGAAGAACTATAAATGATGTGAAAGAAAGCTAGGTTCTAGCCAGGAAATTAGAGACCTGTGAAAATGAGAACTAGAAGGGCTCAGTTTGGATTGCGGAATTACCCAAGAGGAAGCGTCAGAGGGGCTCTGGTGGGTGAAGAGTCGCTGGCAGCAGGAAACCCAGAAGCCTTTAGGAGACTAAATGTGGTAAAGAGAAGGAGAAAGCCCATACCCAAAGGAAAGAAAACTTCTCCTTTGTCACCATTTCACCATCTCCTTATTTTAGATGCATCCCCTCATTATGTTTTGGGGCCCAGGCCAAACCAGGGATGGTCTCTATTTTCTGGGTGTCTAACAGGAAATTTGAGGCTAGAGAAAGATGCTGTGGGGAAACATGTCTCTTGGATATAAACAAATTTCCTGTTCTGGTTGAAAAGATGCAAAACAATTGTTGCACGTTTCATTTTACTATATTTTTAAATTCCCATTTTTTCGAATTTCTTGGTATTTATTTATTTATTTATTTATTTGCACGGCTAGAGATAATCCTGGAAAGTTCATAAAGAAAGAACAAAAACCAGAACCATAAAGGGAATTGGAGGAAATCTCAACAAGGGTTCCATCTTGCTCATGAAGCACATTTAAAAAAATGCAGGTTGTTTGGAGAATGAAGGCTCAGTAGGTTCCCACTGTGTCTGACCATCTCAGAGTGACAATCACAGGTGCCCATGGAGGAGGAAGTAGCTGGTGGCCTGGTTCACCTGCTGGGCCGAGTGGGCAGCCAGGCTCCACGAGTCTGAGTCACCGGAAGGGAATGTGGTAGGGCAGGCGCCATGACTGCAGGAGAACTTACTTGCAGTAAGATTTTTCAGAGGGAGCCTCTGGCTTCTCAGCAAATTCCAAAGCACTGTTTTTCCTTTGACAGAAAGAGGTTAATATTTGCACATTGTTCTTCCATATACCCACCTGATTTTTCACCCTTATTCCTTTCCCATCTGTTTTCCCTTCATTCCTGGGGTGAAACTCCAACCACACCCCTACCCCGCCTTCTGCTGGTTTCAGGTGAGGAGGAGCCTGAATTGTGGGTATTGTAGTCCTCCTGCCTTTGGGTTTCTGGTCGGGCAGCCTTGAAGCCACACTGGCAGGACTTCCGGTGCCAGGCAACCTGGAAAGCAGCAATTCAGGTGCCCAAACACTGGGCAAGGCACTTTTGGACTGTGTCTCTGCTTGTAGAGCGACCTCTTTTTTTCCCCCTGGGAAGTACAGGATCAGGAATGTTTCGCATGTTTCCATTCTCTAAAACAATGTGCCTGAACTGAAACAGCTGGGGCTCATTTCCACAACCGTAAGTGTGTATGTTTTTAAAATTTAGTATTAATTTCACTATTGATATATGCTACACGCTAGGAAATTGCAATTACCAGAAAAGTTGAACATATTCATTGCTTTTTCCTTCCCAGTGCCTGCTTGGGAAAAGGGAAGGTGACTGGTACTCTGTGGGCTCGTTGGGACTTGGTTTAGAATAACCCATGAGACACAGAATGGAATCATACCTTGTCATTTGGTTTAGAATAAAATAGATTATGAGAAGACATGCACGCAAAGTCGATGTAAACCAGAATATACTCTGATTTGCTTCAAATATGTAGATTTTTTTTAAATCTAACAATTTTTTTAAATCTAAAAAATTTAAATATTTTGAAAAAGGCAGCTAGGCATGGGGGAAAGACTGTGGGCCCAAAGCCAGATAAAGTTAGATTCAGTGCCCCCATTGCTTATTAGGTGGTTGACCTGTGGCAAGATGAAGCCTCAGCTTCCTCATCTGTATAGTGGGGATAAAACTTACCTTACTGAGTTGTTAGAATTAAATTAACAAAATAATGCCTTGTACTAAATAAGTGATTAGACAATAATTGATGGAGGATAAACTTGGCTTCATCCTGATTAAGTTTCAACTAAGCTTCATAAACTGATCAAAGAGTATGTAGTGGAAATTCTGGTGCCTCCCATTTATTAAGAGCTCCTTGACTTAAAAAATGTCTAAGTCTATGTTTAATTAGTTTAAATAATGTTGATACATTTCAGGTGTGTTTTTAAAATTGCCTCTTCCTTACAGGTGATCCTTTTATGCATTCTTTAACTTTAGTACACATTTAATTCATATTAGTGACTTTTAAATATATGATTTTATGGGTAGTATGCAGAATCTAGGAATTATGAAGTCATAATTATTAGTTAGAATTTACTTGAACATGTCAGTTCCAACTTGCTAATAAAACATTAAGCAAATGCATTATTTATTCTGCTTGCTATACAAGCTAAGTTATACAAAGAATATTTTTTATCAGTCTGGGTCCTAGAGAGAATAGCATCTGGTAAGCACTACTGTATCTTGAAATGTATTTGTTAATTTGGAGGACAAAAAAAAATTTATATTAAATTCATTTTAAACTTGAAGGCATGCCATTGATGAGTTTTTGGAATAGCTTTCTTGAGAGACTGCAGATTTCTGGCCCCATGTGTGCCTGGCTGTTTAGTCATACCTTAGTATCACTAATAGTATCACCATCACTTATAGTATCTCGTGAAAACCAAAGGTGATAACAACCAGCATTTGTAATGAAAGTGCAATGTTTTTTATATGACATGCCACATAAATATGAACCCTTTCAGGAACTATGTTAGCAAGTCCAGGGTAGCATTAGAATGAAGAGAAAGGAGGAGAGAAGTGGCAGAAGCCCTTGATAAATATAGATGACTACTAAAAAGATAGCATTGCTTTGTTGTTGAATGCCACCTATAGTCTATTTTTTCTAAAATGTGTCATTTATTCATTTAACAACTGCTTCTAAAAATGCTACAATATTCCTTGTGCGGGGCTGGGCTAAGGCACAGTCCTTGATGTGGTTCTGGTCTATTAAAGGAAATATTTACTCATAAATAATTAAAAGTAGGAAGTACTAACCCATCAATCACTTGCACCATTCATGACGTCAGTGTTCATTCATTCCTACTTCTTAGAATGTGTGATGCTCAGTATCGGATTAAACAGAAGGCTCCACTAATCTTTGTTTGAGCTGTAAGCATTTGAGTCCAAAAGCAAAAAACTTGAAAACCTGTATATGAAGTCAAAGACAGAGTAGAGGAATTTCTCAAAACATATATATCTCAAAGGTCAAAGGAAGGGGAAGTGACAGTGTATTGCTCATCGGGACAGGGGGAAGTGGTGGAGCTTTACCCAGCCTGGAAGGATGTGCAGAGTTAAGATTGGCAGAGACAGGTGAAGGGACTATGTCACATAGAGCAGCACTTCCCAAACTTTACATGTATGAAATGATTATAGGAAATATATGGATAGGACAATCCACAATAAATTACAGAATGAAAAAGATGGTTTTTTTTTCGACTTAATTTCAAGCCTTCAAAGATAAAGTTTTGTTGTTGTTGTGATAACTTTAAAGTTTTTCTAACACATGTTTAATCTTCCTTTATAATGAAAAATAACATGCAGCAGGCTTAATTATTTTATCAGGCTAAAAGTATTTAATTATAATTTTAAAAATAATATGCATTTTTATAGTTACCAGCTTTGATACTCAGGGTTCTCTAGAGAAGCGGAACCAACAGGCGAGATCTCTAAATATGAGATTTATAGAGGTGTCTCTCGCAACTGTGAGAATGGAAGAGTCCAAAATCCACAGGGCAGGCTGTGAGGCTGGCAGCATAGATGAAGGGTCTAGATGAACTCCAGAGGAGGGGCTCACTGGTTGAAGAAGCAGCAAAAGAGTCTCTCTCCTTCCTTAAAGCCTTTGACTGATTGGATTATCTCATTGTGGGTGACACATCTTAGTTGATCACAGATGTAATCAGCTACAGATGCAATCAACTGACTGATGATTTAATACAGCAGCCTTCTGATTTATCAATCAGCCACAAAATATCCTTGCAGCAACCATCGGGCCAGTGCTTGTCTGACTGCACATCTGGGCCTCATCACTTGGTCCAATTGACACCAGAACCTAACCATCACACCACCTATCATGGTTTTCCAGGTCTGCTATGACAAATACCACATGCCGGTTGACCTAACAACAAGAATTTAATGTTTCATTGTTTCAGAGGCTAGAAGTCCCAATTCTAGGCGTCTGTAAGCCCATGCATTCTTCCGGCACACTGCAGTGTTCTTTCTGGTACTGGCTTGCTACAATCCTTGGGATTCCTTGACTTGCCTCTCTGCCTCCTGTCACATGGGTGTCTCTGTTTCCTTGTGCTTGTTCTTCCAGTTTCTGCCGACTTCTAGCCTCTTACCGTGGCTTTCTCTGGTTTCTGGCCTCTCTCTAAAAGGCCTGCAGTAATACAGATTAAAGCCCACACTGCTTCAGTTTGGTCACACCTAAACGGGATCTTAGAAGTCCTCCTCACAAATGAGTCCCCATCTTTACTGATAGTACAGCTTCAAAGGGTCTTCTTTGTAAATGGGTTCACACCCACGGGAAGGCCGATTAAGATTAAGAACATGTCTTTTGTTAGGGTGCATGATTCAGTCTACCACTTTATCTATTTATTGCAATAGATACTGGTTTTTCCATTTATGGTACTGCCATCACTACCATATCTATTGTTAATAGATATTTCTGAGCTAAGAAGAGAATTCATTCACAGAAAATATTAAATAAAAAAATAATTCAGATAAAAAAGTAAAAAAAAGAATAATTCAGATGGTATTTGGTAATAAGAGAATCATGAAAAGGTACTAAAATGCCTGAAGTTTGAGTATCACTGAAGTAGAGGAAATGTCCAGTCCAGATATTAAGAGGTGAGGCTGAATAGGCTGTTTTCATAAGTAGCTGGAGAGGAGGGATTTTGTGGTATTCTGGGAGGTGGGAAGGATAGGGAAGGAAGCCCTAGCTTCTAGATGATGGAGTGTTCAAAAGAGTAATGAGGCAGGGACAGAGATGCTGAAGCCATCCTTTAGGAAGATCTTACCAAGAACAATTTACAGGGGGTTGGTGGACAGGGAGCATGAAGGCAAGGAGAACACTTTGATCCAGGCTTTAATAATATGAGCATGAATAAATGATGGGCACTGGGAATGACAAGGGGAAAGAAGGGAGGCTGAGGGAGCCATTCAATAAAATAATAATAACAATAATAATATAGTAAAAGATGACAGCCAAGATACCACTGAGCTTTTATGCTTGGGGGCCTGATAGTGTGATGGCAACGGTAAGGCAAAAAAGAGGGAGCGAGTTCTTGTGGCAGAAACAATGCTTTGCACTTCAGGCAATTCGTAACTGAGACTAGACTTGACCTTCCAGTGAAGGGGACACTGCATTATTACTCACATGGGATGGGAATTCCGGGTTGCTGACGGTACTGGACAGAGAAATGGAGGAGACAGGGAACACGTACCTCCCTCATTAAAATGAAACCTAGTTCTGCTCCTTCTCCTGTCCCACTTCATGTTTTGGGGGAGGAAAGATGAAAAAGAAGAATCTCCAGGTTTCTGGGAATGGGAAGGCAGAGTTAGGACATGTTGACTTTTCTTCCCAAGATTTTATTTTCTCATAGGGATTCTCACTTGATTGCTATGGACACAGCTTGCTGAGAGATAGGAGGTTTCTCCTTAGGGTATTTCCCCAGAAAAAAACAGAAACTTTCTCATCTCCGGCCAGGAGAACTGTCCCTGGGTTTCAGTTTTAGGAATGGTGGAGGTGAATTCTGTGTGTCTTCTATTTCTATTGGGAATGACACTTAATTTTGATGTTTCCCTCAAAGTTCCTCCTTCATACTTCCTTCTTCAATGAAATAATGATGAATTATTTGATATACTTACTTAACAGATTTATAAAGATAGATAGATATCACAAAAACTTGTGCGTGCTTCTCTCAGCTTAAAAACTAAAATCTAGCAATAAAAAATGACACATCTCCCTGATCCTGTACCTTTCTTTCCCATCTTGGAAGTCATCACATTCCTGTCTTTGTTGTTTATGACCTCACTGTATGCATTTAAGCTTTTATATGTTTTTATTTGTTATGTTTTTATTATTTTTACTGTTATGTAAATATAAAAAACAATATATTAGCATTGTTTTGAATGTTTAAAAACTTTATATAAACATTAAAGCATACTTTAAGAGCAAACTGCTCTTTTCTTTCCACATTGTATGTTTGAGATTAATCCAATTTGATTCTTGCAGCATGACATTCATTTTCATAGCTCTATAATATTTTGCAAGCGTAAGTAGCACTGTAAAAAACATTCTTACGCACGCCTCTTCGTGTTCAAATATGAGTTACTCTAGTGAGTATTGCTAGAATTAGATTTGCTGAAGCACAGGCATATATATCTTTAACCTTATCAAATACTAACGAATAACTCTCCAGAATATGTGTTAAACTAGGTTCCCAGCCATAATGAATGCGAGTTTCTCTGCCACCTCAACATACCTTTTTATCTCAAATATTTTTAGCAAATGATCATGCCAGATATAACTGAAAGCCAGAAGCCTTTGGCATCTGGGGTACTCTAAGATATGTTTGGAACATTCTAATCTCCAAAATATAGCACCAAAGTTAATTTCAAATCAACTTTCTTGTTTTTCAATCTAAGGTGCTAGAGACTGAGTGACTTTTCTGTTTAACAGGCCTTGATTGACTTTAGTATTAATGATAATAATAACAATAATAATGGTGGTGAGGATGATAATTATATTGATAGAGTTGTTAACATCAGTTGAGTGCTTAGTATGTGCCAGGTATGATCTTAAGTCTTTTAATTGCACTATCTTATTAAAATTTTTGGGTGGATAATCCCTATTTTAGATATGAAGAAACTGATTTTCAGCTCTATTAAGTCAATATTTAATAAGGAGGGGTGGTGAATTTTTTATCTAGTTAGTCTGTGACGGTTGGACAGGCGGAGAGGGACAGGGGGCAACGGATTTGAAAGAGCATCACCAAAGTGTCCTTAACTCCAAATCTTTAGAATCTACTTAATTTAAACAACAGCAAAAAAGCACACTTAAATAAGGAGAGGTGTCAAATACTAGCTATATTCATACTGGGGAGAATTTAATTTTGCCTGGCAAGAGTGGAAAAAGATTCTTGTAGGTGACCGAACTTAACTGAGCCTTGGAGACTTGAGCATGGAAGTTAAAGAGGCCAAAAATGGAGGAAATAGCCTTTTAGAAAATATGGGGATATGGAAAAGTACAGGGTATGTTTAAGAAATTTAATTCATTTATCCAAACATTAATTCAGCAAATAATTTCTGAACATCAACTATGAATAAGGCACTGAGCTAAATTCTAGGACACAATGTAAACAAAAATACACCATCCTTCCCAATAGCTGGGAGATGTCACATGTAGGGAATTGGGTGCAAAAATATGAAGGGAATAAGATGACAAGCTATTCCCCTCTTATTGGAAGTATTTGAATCTCAGCCTAAAGGGCGTGCACTTTATTCTGAAAGGGGTGAAGAATCAGTGTGAGTCACTGTGCAGTAGGCATACCATTCACGTACTTAGCAATTATTCATTCAACCTATACTTCGCTTAATGCTGGGAATGTAGAGATGAAGTAGCTCATGGTACAGCATTTATGACAAATAAGTACATAAACTTTAAAATGCAAATGTGTGAACTAAGGCAGAGGTTTGCACAGGCTAGAGATACATAATCCAGGCCACAGAAGTGGGATGGGAGAAAGAAGACCAAGATGGGAAATACTCTAAGATGCTTTTGTAGATAAATGAGATTGACAACTGAGCTTAGCCTTATAAAAATTAGCATTTGTTTTTTTATGGTTTCAGAAGTGATGCATCTTCACTGTAGAGAATTCTATAACCACAATGTTGCTTATCAATGATGTATACTTTTAAGATTTGTATACATACTTTTTTAGTCTTTTTATGCCTATAATAAATACCAAGAATGAATCATTTATAAAAGAATGCTGTATTACCTTTTTTTTTTGGCATGGCAGGCTCTGGGAATCAAACCCAGGTCTCCAGCATGGCAGGCGAGAATTCTGCCAGTGAGCCACCAATGCACTGCTATATTGCCTTTCATTTCACTTAAAATAACCTAAACATTTCCTTATCCTCTTATTTTCTTCTATAACTTGCTCATTTGTATGCGATGCTATCCTATAACTAATCACCTATTCTTGAGTATATTTTTTCTTCCTATGTTTGCTGTTATAAATACTGTCATCCTGAACATTGTTACGTGAAAATATTAAGAAATATCGAATTGATTTTTAAGTTAAATTTCTGTAATTTGAATTTTGGCTCATAGTATATGTGAAAACTCCTAAAAAGATCATTTGAGAGAAAGAAAACCTTTATGGAATATTCAGTGACAGATTGAATTTATGTAACTTACATTTTAGAAAGACTACTCTGAAAATATTGTGAAGGGAGAATAAGTAAGATTGGAGGCAAGGGAACAGGTAGGAATTATTGCAGAAATCTGGGTGAGGAAAATAATAGAGCCTTCACAAAAGAAGTGGCATCAGTGATGGAGTGGGAGAGGAGATTTTACAGACTTCAGTTATGAAGAATTAGTGGATTGGGGACCGTAGTTTGGGGAAGGAAGAGGAAAAGATTGAGTATGGATTGCTTTCCAGTTTCTGGCCTAGATAAGTCACTGGGTGGATGGTGGTGTCCTCATTCCCTCAGAGAGGGAAGTCAGGAGAAACAGGTTTGGGAGGGAGGATCTGGTGAGTTCTGTTTGGACTTTGGCATGCCTGTGGACATCTGCATGGAGATACTGCTTACACAATTGGACAAATCTGAGAGAGGAGTGGAGGTGGAGTCGAGACAGATTTGGGAGCCATCAATCCCTAGGTATAGTTGGAGTCATGGGTATGGATGGGTTGTCCCAGGCTAAGAACTCTAACATGAGAAGAGTAGAGGGCTCAGGGTGGTACCCTCTGGCATAGTTACATTAAGGTTTAATCAGAGGAAGAAACGGCCATAGGAGAGACCAAGAAGGAGAGACCATAGAGATAGGAGAAAATCTGATGGAGAGTAGAATCAGTGAAGACAAGGGGAACTTTTCAATAAGGGAGTAGTTAGGAATTCCACATCACACAATGAGACCAAATAAAAATGAAAGATGTCCTTTGAATTTTACCAGAAATCTTGTCCATAACTGTTTTGGTGGAGTGGTGGGACAGATACCAGATTGCCATGTTGACATCTGTGTTTCAGGAAGTGACAGTGGGTAGGTTCACTTTGAAAAGGAAGAGAGGAGAAAGTGGGAGACCTATAGAAGAGAGAGGGTGTTGGGGCTCAAGATGGGAGAAAGAGCTTAACCAGGGAAGTCGTCATGGCAAGTAGACACAGCGAGAATGTGGCAGCAGGATTTATCAAGCAGATGGATATGACATGTGAGATGGGATGTTGCTCAAGAGGGCTTCAGGATTTTAATTTGAAATAACAGGAGATTGTGAAATCACCAGCAAAGGTAGCATTCAAGAAAATAAATAGGCACTTGATTTTTTGGGTGGATATGGGGAAGGAAAGATGACTACCATCTTGGAAATGTTGATTTGAGGTATATATGAAGATGCACAATGACAGGGGTAGCATTCACATGGAGAGGTGGCTGAAGGTTCTGCAGCTCAGGAGAGAGATCAAGTCTAGAGACACAGACCACTGAGTGGCTCCTGTCAAAATGGGATTTGAAATCATGGGTAAAGGTGGTGTCTTAGTTTACCTGAGCTGCTGTCACAAATATCACAAAGTGGTTTTGGCTTAAACAACAGGTATTTTTACTGACTCTTGGTTTCAGAGGCTAAAAAGTTTGCTACATGTCTGGGTCAGTTGAGTTCCAGTGCTGGTTTCCATAATCTTTAGGGTTCCTTGGTTTGAAGCCCTGCCTCACATCACATGGTGCTGTCTCCTTTCTCCTGCTCTTCTGGTTTTCTGCCTACTTCTGGCTTCTAGCTCCTCCCTGGGCCTGGCATTTCTCTTATAAAGCCTCCAGTAATCCAGATTAAGGCTACCCTTAGGTCATACCTTAACTGAAAATAAAATCTTCAAAACGTCCTATTTACAATGGCTCCACACCCACAGAGATGTGAGTTAAGAATGATAACATATCTAAATCAGGGTACAGAATAGCTGAAAGAAATCATGAAGAGTGAGAAGCAATCAGAAAAACTTGGGAAATAGTTAAATAAATAGATGATTCAATTTTTAAAAACACATGGAAGCATATCTGGTAGCCTTCCTTTAATACTCAATATATTTTGGTGATTGGCCTATATTATTGCATATATAGGTATCACATTTTTAAGACTGGTATGGTTATTGCAGATACCAAAATGTATTTAATGCTCCCCTACTGGTATTTTTTTTTTTTTTTTTTGCAATTTCCAGTCTTTAGATCTTATAAGCAAAGAGCTGCAGTGATCATTTTTGCATAGGGTGTTCACTTGGAAAATTTCACTAAGATTCTAAGACTATTTCTGATATCAGAAAAAAAGCTAAAATTCCTGTTGGGAGTATTTTCATAATTCTTGAGCTCCTCATCCACTTCCAGATTACAAAAGAAAAATAAAGGA